>NC_133752.1:164619289-164948289 GCF_036562045.2 Rhinolophus sinicus
CAGGAATAGGAAGAACAAAGGATGTGTTCTGCCCCCTCCTGTGGCCCTTCTGAGCCAGTAGCTAGAGATTGATTTCTAGGCAGTGAAAGGGAAAGAGAAATGCCAGAGGAAGAAACAAGTTATTATTTCACAACTATTTATATAATTTCACATACATAAAGGCTGTGTTCATAGTCAAAGTATTTATTCACATGTTTATGTGTGTTCTTTGTGGGAAGGCAAGGTGACTGGTCTCTACTGGGCAATCTTAGATGACTCCATTAACATCTCAGACCACTGGTTCCCTAATAGATAAATTGTGGACACTAAGCCTGAAATTCCAAACAGGAAGAGTGCTGGGAGGATTAAATGAAGCAATCATAAGAACACGGTTAATCATTATACATGTAGTACCAAGAACACATTTCTGTTTAGTTCAAAAATTCTGTGTTTTGAACTTCAAGTGACCTATGTTCTCAAAAGTAGTAAACCGAGTGACGAAACAAAATTATTGGAATCATTTGATAAAATCTTAGTTTCTATTCTATTTCCTAGAAAGAGTAAGAAATCTCACTATCGTTGCTGATCCGCCTCTTTGCCCAAACTATAAATCTCTTCCGTTCTGCCCATTTCCTTCTTAACACCAGTAGCAGCTTCTTGAGGGCATTGTCTTGTCCACGTCTCTGAGAAGGTTGTAGCACACTCAGGGCTGGAGGATGGGATGCTGTGTGGAGGTTTCTGTGCCAACCTTGCTTGAGTAGAGGAGATGAGGCCAGGGGCTGGCACCTGCTTTGGGACTTAGCACAGCACTGAGCACAGGCCAGCTTGCACATGACTGTCTTCAAATGACAAGACCGCGGGAGGTGAGGTGCAGGACATCAGAACAGATGCCCACACAAAGGGCAGCAGGAGTTGGGCAGCAGGTAGAGGGCTTGGCATCCCAGGCATGCCAGCTGCTGTTCTTCTTCCTGGCCTTTCCCCTGTCTGTGCCCCACCCGCCCCCATCAGACACATACGTGTATACACACACACATACCAAGTGCCGAGACCTGGACCAAATAGATGAGCATTTTCAGGCATTATTGATCCCCACTCTTATGAACATGGTGCATTTCAATTCTAGTCTTCTTCTGGTGCTACTTAATTATTTCCCCCATTATACCATTTCTCTGAGATAGATGTCAGATTTAGTGTTGTTGTTTTTTTAACAGAAAAATAATAACTATCTTGTATCGAGCACTTAATATTTTCCCAGCATTGTGCGGAGAACTTGACATTCATTATGTCATTTGATTCCTACGACAGCCCTGTGAGGTAGACATTATTTCCGTACTTTGCTTACAGATGAGGAAACCGAAGCTTAGCAAAATTAAGTGGCTGGCCCTCAGGTCAGACAGTAAGTGGCAAAATTACCACTTTGCACCCACGCGGTCTGACGCTAGAGTTTAAATACATCAGATCCTGGTTCCTCAGTGATGAATTAGGACATGCAGTGAGCTTTTCCCAATCAAGTTCCTCAACTCTTTTTTGACTTACTGTCTGCAGGGGTGGCTCTATGAGATCTAAAACTTAAAACATTGTGGAGGGACCACTTTTAAAAATACACCATTATGAATACAAAGTGAGAAATATTTATTTATTTAGAATGAGAAATGAAGTCAAATAAAATAATCCATTTCAGAAAGCTAACAAGTTCCACAAATATTCTAAAATCCATTGAAAACTAAAATAATCCATTTCAGAAAGCTAACAAGTTCCACAAATATTCTAAAATCCATTGAAATAATGAAATATTTTTCTTAATAAACCACCTGATAATCTCCACAATACTTTGTTTCCCTATATTTTTTCCCAGATAATTTGGATTGCCTTTTCATATAACAACTAAAAAAAAAAAATCAGTCAGTTATTTCTTTAGGATGGTTAACTAATTTTTTTTAAATTAATATTTGAGATGCACAGAAGATCAATGACTTTAGAAACAGATACACACACTTCTGGTAGAGTCACTATAGGTTTGTGTCACACAAACACAGGAATTCTGACAAATTCTGTTTCATAAAATTCTTATCAATAAAGAAAAATGTGAAGTGCATTTGTAGTTGTATATACGACATTATCAAGTATGTTCTTCACAGGAGGGAATTTCTATTATAACTAAGCATTAAGGAGACTCAATTTCCTACTTACAAATTTACATGTTGCAGAGTTATTTGCAGACTGACTCCTGATTCCATACAATCAAACCTTGGTGGTCCTTTCCTTTCCACATCCTCCCAGTGCTGGATGTTGTGGGACATGTTTGTACCATGATAGAATCTCTGACCCTGTATCTTCATGGCACAACACCAAGAGATGACTCAAGAGAGTCAGGACAGTGGGAAGGAGGAAGCCTGGAACCCAACACTACACTGAGATGACTGGCAGGACTCCAGCTATACATGAAAGTGTTGCGGACCACATCAATATATCCCCAGGAACCAAAACATGTGCATCCACAACCCAACCTCAGCTTAGTCAGATCCGGGAAGCACCCATGGTCACACCAGCACCATCTGAATGAAGGAAAGTAGGACAGGAAATTGGAGTGAAAAGAGACAGCTGCCCTAACCAAAATGTCTTTGGTTCATAGCTACTTTGTCAAATTTTACAAAAATTCGTGACCATATGAACACATTCCTAGAACCTCTCCAAGAGCCTTGGATGTAAGCTGTATAAATGAAGGGGTCTGAAGCTTAAACTTCAATTGGAGACTTGTTGGACAAAAGAAGGCTTTCCATCCATTCTACTGTCTCTTTTTTTGCATGTGAAAAAGACAAAATTGTACATCCCTTTTGTACTGTATTTAATTATCAATGTCTCTAACTCCTTTGTAACAAAAGCCTTGACTACTCAAGATTATTTGTACTTAGTCTACCATTAACTCTAGAAGTATCTTTTGCATACCTTGGGGTTATGAACATAGATAGCTTTGTGAGAATTAAGTAAAGAATCACAAGACCTTTAAGATTCTCAATTTATTTCTCTGACCTTAGTTTTTAAAGAAAGCAGAGGCAGAGTTGGAACTTGGCAAGCTGACAACCACAGTTACAATTATAATACTATTTAATTATGACATAAAAATGCAATGAGTCACAGTGGGAAACCAACCTAAGTTATTAAAAAGTGAAAAAATTGTTAACCAGTTGTTTTGTTTCCACAAACAACTGGTTTAATTTTCTGCATTGGATAAATCTATAAGTTTTCTCATCTGTAAATGAACACAACCCTAACGCTTTCTAGATTATAAACTTAATGGAACAGAAACCATGTCTATTTAGCTTACTCTTATTTTCTCAATTCCCAGAGTATTAGCAAATGTGGTAGCTAGCGTGGAAATATTTGGTCAGTTAATGAAATTAAAAGATATCAACTATTCGACTTCTGGTATGACACATACTAATACAATTTCCTATTGCTGTTGTAACAAATTACCACAAACTCAATGGCTTAAAACAATACAAATTTATTATTTTACTATTCTAAAAGTCAGGTTTGAAATGAGTTTTATGGAGGCAACATCAAGGTTTTTGCCAGGTTGCCTTCCTGCTGGAGGTTCCATTGCCTTTTCCAGCTTGTGGAGACCTCTGCTTGCATTGGTTCAGGGCCCCTTTCTCCATCTTTAAAGCCCATCACTCCAACCTCTGATTGTCTTGTCCTATCTCCTTTCCTGACTCAGATCCTATTGCCTCCCTCTTATAAGTATACATGTGATTTCATTAGGCTCACTGAGATAATTTAAGATAATCTTCCCATCTCAGGATCCTTAACTTAATCCCATTAGCAAAGTTCCTTTTGACATGTAAGGTAAAATGTTCACAGGTTCTGGGGATTAAGATGTAGACATCTCTGGGGGCCGTTATTCTGTCTACCACACAGAGTAAGAAATCACCCCCAGAATATTTGTTTTTAGAAACATTTCCTGGGACCTATGGAGTTTAGACCTTCTGACTTCTGGGCTAGTGTTTTTTTGTTTTGTTTTGTTTTGTTTTTTTCATTGAAACAATACTTTTACTAAAGTAGAAATTTTAAAAGAGCACTTTAGTATTCAGAAAGATTTACTGGACACAGAGATCACAAAAAGGTCTAGATTCATACCAAGAAGTACAGATGTTGGGAAAATTGGCTCTATGAGAAAAGGCTCTCTTTGTTTTAACAATTTACAATTTGGATGAGAGGATGTATTATAGGTGTTTGATTCTCACCACCCTAACCCTATCAGTTCTTTCCTTATTGCTTATTCAATTCTGGGAGATACTCACTAAGCTCTGTTAGTAAGGATTTATTCCCTTTTCTCCATTGCTTCTCCTCGTTTCTATATGAGTTGCATAGGAACTAACTTGACTCAAGTGACAAGATTAAGATATTTGTTTAATGATGCTTCTCAGAAAGCTGATAACAACTTAATTAAAAAGGGCATATGATAATAACTGAAATGTTTTCAGCAGAACATGGGTTGCAGACTGCCTCAATGTGAACTAATTATCAGCAGAATTTCTGACACATTCTAGGTGCTCAGTAAATATTTTTGAACTAATTATACATGTATAAATAATGAGGATAGTTTGAGGATTATTTCAGTTTCATAGAGCAGCTAGCTTCTTATAGATATCTTGGCTGGGACATAACAGTAATTCTGAAGGCACAAATTCCATGATTTCATGATGAAAAGGTAGAAACAAGAAGTAAGTGGTCCCAGGAGCTAGTGAGCGCCTTGTAGACAATCGACATGAAAAAACCTTTCTTGAAACTTGGTCCACCATTGCACATTGAAACATTACAGTATCAGTTCTCAGGTCTGACTCAACAAAGTGCCACCACTGAGTCATCTGACCACTTCCTGGGTTTTCCCCCTCGAAGCCTTCACACCCAGGGTCTGCTTGTACCCCACCCTGATGGGCGATGATCTCAACAGGGTTTATTAACTAAAGCTTTGACAGACCCTGCTTATGTAATGGTCCCTGTGGAGACCAGGATCCCATCTCTGGAGACTGACACTGAAGAGGGTTTAAACAACAGCAATTACTTGGGAATTTTCTCCTACTTGTCATCTGTGAGAACCATCTGACCTCACAAGCAAGACTCTCTGTGGTGAGAATGGGTGATATGTGCCTTACAGGAAATGCAAAAATGACTTCAGGGCAGTACATAATGATTAGCCAAAGACTAATGTGTAGCACTGGAATCTTGCTGTATATTTTGAGAGTAGAAAGATAACTGGAGAGAGGGAAAGACCATAGGTCATTGATGAAGTGTGGGGTTGATGAACCAGTCTAAGGAAAAAAGAGCTATTGCAGCCTTACTCAGTTATTCAGCAGCTATATATTGAGCACTTGTTATAGGGCAAGTCACTCTTTTGGTTCTTCCTCCTTCTCACCCGTATTTTCTCCTGCTGCCAGCTCTCTTTTTGTTGTTCCCAATTTGAATATTTTTCATACTCAGAGCTGTATGATCTCTTCATCACCAGATTCTTTGATCTATGAACAATAGTAGCCCTTTGATAGCAGAATAGGAATATTTGTTTCATAATTTCACTTTTCTAAGAGACTTTGAACATAAGCATGTCAGGAAAATTTAAAGTTGAAGGGTTCCCATGGTTTGACCACACCCTGACCTCTTTTTGGTCCTTTTATTTCCTTTTCATAATGTTTTTATTTTTTACCCAATTTGGTCACACTCTTTTGAGGCTAATTATATACTGGCCTTGCAATCTTCACAAGATTTGCACATGACAAGATCTGATTTGCTTGTTAGTCGGTGAAGGCAATGTTCAAAATGAAGCTTCATAAATAACCAAAAGAAAGATTTTATTCTCAACTGTAAAGCTAATTTATACTTACAAGGATTTTTTTTTTGCATGATGCATTATACAGTGTTAGGCATAATATTTTAATCTCCTACACTTTAACACACATTTCAGCCATCCTGACTTTGATTGACCTATGGCATCTGGATGCTTCATAATGTATTGTGAGACATACAGCACTCCATCATATCATGGTCTCTAATGTGTTATTATGCAATCACTTTAGACTCTTTCGCTCTTTCTTATACACATACACACACGCACACACTCACACACGCACACACGCACAGACATACTTCGATACTTATATTCAATAATCCCCAAAGTTAAGTAATATTTCTCCGCCTTCTGTTATCCACTAGTCACTCTGTTAGTGGAACAAAAGCAACTCTGTTCATTTCTGAGAGACTCTAAAGCTGTGTTTATATAGATAGCAACACATGCCAACAACCTAAATATAGAAGAATTTCTCCTAGGGTTCTCTCAGCACTCATCATAAATTATCACAAATGACCCAACCAATAAATATCCTATCAAGAAAAAATGTGTTGTGATAAACAAGGTGCATAGAGATCTGGGTTCTAGAAATACTTTAATGACTAATTAGTATTGTGACTTTCAGGAGATTATTTAACCTTTCTAAACCTCTTAAACAGATTATTACCTATCCTACTTACTTCCTGGGTTATGAGTACTACATAGGATATTGCATGTGAAAGCAGCTTTTGAACAATTTAATCTTCTACACAAACAACTCTTAAAGTCAACTATATTTAAGTTTGTAGCATTGTTTTAAAACGAAAACTATTTCTTCGGCTCTTAAGTGCATCAGTTATGAAACCATTTTAAAAATGGGGATTGATTAACATTTAAGACAATCAACCACACTTTTAAAAAGAAACTGTATGATCCACTACAAAATCCTTTTGTTTACATTCCAAGATTCAAATTGAGGCCCCTTGGATAACACTCAAAAGTCTTCACCTTTACACCTAATCAGAGGTGGACATTTAAGAATATACTGACAACTTGAGACAGCTGTAAGTGTAACTACCCTTCATAACTACAGGCGGGCACAGACTTAGCTTTTCATCTGATTTCCTACATACACAACCAATTAAGAGATTAAAAGGACATACCAGTTTTAAAATGTGTTATTTACTGACACTGGCAGTGTGTTGGCATTGTGTTTTGACTGCACTGACAGGAGCGTATTTATAGGGAAGAATTCTACCTGAATTCTATTGTTCAGCTCATTACAATTGATTTGTTACTGGTATAAACTCAGGGTTATTATAATAATTAGCACAGACATTAATGTAACAAAACAGTGTTTCTCAGTTAAAGTAATATACAAATGCAAGCCTGGTTTTCCTCAACTGTTAAGTGAAGGCATTCCAACTCTCTGAGACCTAGGAGCTTCTTAATGCTCCATATTAAGATGTGATTCCTTTACTTTTATTCTTTTTTTGGTTTTCCTATTGAACCTTTCTAGTCACAATTACGCCTAGTTTGTCTCATTCAATGCCAATGAAGTGACAAACACTCTCACGTAAGTCAAAGGCAGGATTTGAAGAGTGCAGGTGTTCAGAAGATTACACACCATGCAATGTTTGACTGTGGGATTCGTTTCGGCTTATGGGAAGATAGCAGCACTTGAAGGACTCAAATGACAGAAACATGTTTGCAACTTGCTGCCAAGCCATACAGATGTGGAGGGAATGTTTAAATTCATCTAATAGAGACATGTTCAAGCCCACCTGAGCCACCTCTGTGGCTCTTGTCCCGGGTTTTTCAGAGCCACAGGCTTACACACCTGCCAAGAAGTGTGAATACCCCTCTAGGTCTTTGTAAAATGTATCTGTGTGCAACTTTTCATAGCTTTTACAAAACATGCAATTACTGCTCAGAGTAACTTCCCTTCAGCTGCTTTCTAGTCAAGAGAAGTAGGTGTAAACAATTCTCAGAGGGCTAGAATTCCAAATGCCACTTGGATCCTGGATTTCAGACCATTTTAGATTATTTGTGCGTGTATTCCAGGCATGTTCCCGCTGAGCAGTTTTGGGTTCAAAGGACATGTAGTCTGGAAAAAAAAACATAGGCTTATGTTAAAAATTCTCCTGTGAAATTATTTTGGGAATGGTGATGGGAAGTAAGCAATAATAAAGTATTTAGTTGTGAACAAAATGTGGCAATATGCTTTGATGTTCCTATTTAACAATATCACTTGCCTTTTTATATATAAATGTCATGAATAAGGAGATTCTGGGAGGAATTGGAATGATATGTGGAGCTGCAAACTCATTTATGTTTCCCTTTTGAAATGGAAGAAAGTGGTGTTGAAGCAGTCTTTGGGTTGAAGAGAATGACAAGGCTTAACACAAACTGGTTCTTCCATTGTCTGAGGCCTGAGACCCTGTAACACCATCCATTATCCAGGACAGTCTCCTGTCAGGCTGGCCTCCTGAGCAGAGGGACTCTGGGGGTTTCATAGCATCAGAGGCTTTGGAGTTGTAAATCAAATTCTTCATACTCAACCATATCAAAAACATTCATCCTCTGCAGAAAAGTTGAGCAGGAAAAATGGCGACTATTTTATATGAATTTATCTTGGTCTGTGGTTAATTAATTCTCTACCAACTTCCCTTAATATTGGAGTCTTTTGGTACCATGATTCCTTTCTTCTGTTGCATAAACCTTTTTACTCCTTCACCATCCCAGTGTGGTTCTGCCTTGTTTTTCCAGAATTCCCTTGTTTCCCACAGGTACGGGTCCATAATGGCACTAGAATTATATTTACACTCAGGCCAGATGATGTGAAGTTCTTTCTGAAGAATACGGCTTTCACTTTTTCTCCTCTCACCTTCCTTCTAGGAAATCAGAGCTGGCAATATCCTCTCAGTAGTTTTCACAAATCAAACTACTAGAGATGGGAAAGAATAATGAAAGCACTGATTAGACATAGTAAATGACCATGAATGTAAAAATGCTTTAGAGAATCCAGCTCAGGAAATACCTTATTTAAAGATGCTATTCTTTTTTCTTTTCCTTCTTTCCTTTTCTCCCTCCCTCCCTCCCTCTCTCCATTCCTTTCTCCCTCCCTTTCAAAATGTCTACTGTTACTTTTATGTGTTGATAGGTCAGAAAACAAATAGTACATTTAAATGAGGTGATTTGCATCAAGTTTAATAAAGGGGAATTTTGCAAAGGTGTTGGCTGGGGTAAGGACATGAACAAGGTATAGTGTAAAACTCTGGGTCTTAGAGATGCGGGGAGCCATTACCACCTCTAGGCCTGAAAGGGCAACAGTCCACAGAAGTTACTACAACCCAAAAAGGAAAGCTGCACGGAGAGGAACCATGGCTGGAAAGAGAGGAGTCCAGCCAATTAACAGTAACTTGGTTTATTTTCAGACCTTATTCTCTTCTTGTTCTCCAGTCTTCAGCAGGGGCCTCCCGTAGGCCTACACAACTGGCAGGCAAATACAAGAGAGCCTGCGGTTCAGCCTCCCAAGGCACAAAGATGGGAGATGGGTGACAAGTGAATGTAAGAGGACAAGTCGAGGACATGCAGTCCAGCTGGTCACTGAAGTTCCCCTGGTGACATAAACATGACAGGCAAAGCTGTCCTACTTGGGAAGCCTACATCCTTGGTGCAGGTAATAGAAAACAATGGAGGATTACAATGGGGACAGAGAAGAGAGGGAAAATTAACCCGACTGAAAACTGCTGTGATAGGGGGCAGGGGGTCAAGGTTGGGGAGCATGGTCATCCAAGGCTGCTCAGAGGAGGCATGGCCTCAGCTGAGTCTTTGATAGGACGTAGGCAGAGACGGGTGGCAGAGCAGTAGAGCAGAAGGAGCAGCACCTAGGAAGACCAGGGAGTGAAAGTGAGTTATATGTTGCAAACGCTGAACCATATGATGGAAAGGACAAGTGGTTGGACATGAAGCTGGAAAAGACAACTTTATTCTATAAACAGGAGGGATCGTCAGGAGGCGAGAGGCACAACCAAATGTCACTTAGGAAGGTCACACGATGGACACAGACAGTATATGTGCTGTTTGAAATGAGGTAAGGTTGGAGCCTGCAGACGAGCTAGGAGCCTGACATAATAAAACAGCATTGTGGGATGGGAAGGGAGGGACATACAGGGCACGTTTTTGTCCAAAGGTCTAAGTCCAGCTACAAGTATGTTGACTTCCCCTTTCTGAGTCCGCAAAATGTACCTATTTCCTCCCTGGTCTAAGTTGTTCCTATTTCTGATCCATGCTGAGAAGAAATATGCCTTCCCATCAGCGGAACCTCCTGAACAGTCTTCTTTTATCCTTCTTCCCATTCTGGCTCTTTCTCTATGAAAGCTGAATGCCCTCCTTGAGGCTCCCAAAGGACCCAGTCAACACCTCTCTTCTATCATTTATTTCTCTGCAATGAAGTAAGCTGTTTATGTCTCTGTTTCACCCACTGAAGAGTGAGGTTCTTAGAGTCTGAGACCTCATCCTCTTCACTTGTGTATCTACAGTCCCTGACCCAAAGTTTTCAATATGTGTTCACTGAACTGAGTTGAACTGAACTTCTGACTTCCTTCTTGTCTAAGCTCCCAGTTTTCAGAAGAATGGGCTTGGGAGAGAGAAGACACAGTATCCTGACTGGCCAGATTCACTGAGGCTCAAAAGGGTGACAGGTGGTGCAACCACATCACCATTGTATCTGAATTTCCACCCAGATATATGGGTTGTCTAAAATTTCCTATACCCCAGAGTTTCTTTTTTCCTTGTAAAGTCCCAAGACCTTCATGAAGTAAAATGATATTTTGGAGAAATTTGTAAACTATGAGGAGACATATAGCAATAATTTCCTGTATATCTAGCTATACACAATTAATGGTTAATTTCTTATATACCTGGCTATAGTCAGTTTACATATGGAAACAGAAAACACTCAGAAAACACCAAGGATGTCAGGCAAAGTCTCCTGAAGCATAGGGACACAAATCTGTCACTTGTGCTCCACTCTTCTATTTTAAGTAATCCTTAAGAAAAGATTAAAGAATTCAAATAGCAGGACATGGGAATCCTAAGGGACACAGCAGTAGAAGGATATATTATAAGGAGAGAATTGCTAGGAGGATAAAGGAAAATTATAACAGTTATAATATATTGGGCATATATTTTGGGGCTTGATATCTTCTCTACACTACTTTTAATGCTCATGATAATCCTGTAGGGTAGATGTAATTTTATAGTAGGTTTACTGAAGTTCAAAGCAGTTCTTTCATTCAGTAGACATTTACTGGTCCTGCTAGATTCCAAGTACTATGCTAGTTCAGCACATTTTCCAGCCACTCAGCCCAGTTGTATTCTCAATATTTTATTAGTTTTTATTTTTCAATTACAGTTGATATTCAATATTATTTTGTATTAGTTTCAGGTGAACAACATAGCAGTTAGACATTTATCTAATTTATGAAGTGATCATCCCGATTAGTCTAGTACCCACCTGGCATTATACATAGTTATTACCATATTGTTGACTATATTCCTTATGCTATACTTTACAGACCTGTGACTATTTTGTAACTACCAATTTGCACTATGGAAACCAGTTTGGAGGTTCCTCCAAAAATTGAAAATATAACTACCTTATAATCCACTTCTGGATATGTATCTGAAGAAAGCCAAAACACTAATATGAAAAGATATATGCATGCTTATGTTCACCGTAGTGCTATTTGCAATAGCCAAGATATGGAAGCAACCTAAGTGTCATTCAACAGACAATTGGATAATGAAGAGGTGGTACATATACGCAATGGAATATTGCTCAGCCATAAAAACAAATGAAATCTTACCATTTGCAACAGCATGGATGGACAGATCTTCATCTGTCTTGAGTTGATTTTCTAACCCACTTACTTGGTTGTTAGCTTTGGAGCAACATTTTCTTGAATCTATTGTTTTAATTTTCAAGCAACATTTCCTTGATTTTATTATATTAGCATAGCAGTAACTTTTTGGAACACTGCATTGCTGTAATATTTTCAGACTTATTGGGTTCAGGTAGCATCTCACCTAAACCTCTCAGCATTTTAACAGCACACCTACTAAAGCTATGCACACAATCTAATTCAGTCTTGAGTGCAGTTCTCTATGTGGGAAGAATGCATATGTGAAGACTTTCAGTGGGAGAAATTCAATTCTCAATAATTTTAGTTATGTTGTTACTGGGACTTCAATATGTTTTGCATTTTGATAGAGTGATTATAGCATACATATTAGTTATTTCTGTGACAAGTATAGTCACAATGGATGCCTGAATAAACTTTGCTCTCCTTCTTACTGTATTAACCCTAACTCTCCCTTTCATGGCTCCCTGTGACCTGCTTCAAGGTGATTGATAAGAAAAATATATTCCCTTCTCATACCTCCCTTAAGTTTTTGCTTGAATGGGACTCCTGTGACAGATGACCTCCAGCTCTGACATTGCTCTATGCTCTTTTCAAAGATGGTTGAAGGAAGTGTGGGAAAATATCACAATGCCCACCACTGCACGTTTAGTTCCATATATGGCCAGGCCAATTGCAAGCCATCCCAAAAAGAACACTTTACAAGCAAGCTCCCAGAGAGTGAAACATTTGATTTGATGACATCAAAAATAGGTGTTCTCCTTCCTATATGGGTCTTCCTCTTCCTCCACCCCTTTCCCACTAAAATAGAATAGTGTAATAAAGATGGATATTAAATAGAGTAGTGAGGGAAGACTTCTTTGAGGCAGTGATGTTTTAAGTTCAGATCTAAATGATAAAAATAGTGATACATACAAATATCTGGGAGAAGAACATTCTAGAAAAAGGGAACAGTGTGCATCAAGGCTCTGGAAGTGTAAATAAACTAAGAGAAACAGGATAAAGGCTTATGTGAGCAAAGGGGAGAATATTAGATTAGGGAAGGGAATCATAATTGGGTGCCAGCACCTATAAAGACTTGTAGGCAATGGGAAGGGGTTTAGATTATATTCTGAGGGTCAAAATAGGAAAGTGCCATGCTCTGATTTATAATTTAAAAGAGCATCATAGAGAATGGATTGTAGGGTTCCAAAATGATAAATAGAGAAGCATATTACAAGACTATTGAATAGTCCAGAAGAAAGATGATCGTGGCTTAAACTCTAGTAGAAGTGAAAATGATTCAACATTCAGGACCGATACAAGATAATTTTTATTTGTAGAGCCATTAGGTAATAGAATGTATGTGGGTGAGGGTGATGGGAAGAAAAATGAGGGATGATTCATAGTTTTTAGTTTGAGCAATTAGGTTGTGTCATGATTGAGATGAGTTGGGGGAAGAGTGGGTTTTTGTTTTCTTGATGAGGATTGAGTTGAGGGAAATTTAGAGTTTTGCTTGGCATCCCTTTTAGACATCCAATAAAGATGCCAAGTTGGATATGATCCTAACACCCAGGAGAGCAGTCAGGGTTAAACATATAAATTTGGGACTTATTAGTACTTTAACTTATAGGTGGTATTTGAAGCCTTGGGACTGAATGAGATATCCTTCAATACAGAAAAAGAAGAAAAAAGAGTTCAGACCTGAGTTCTAACTCATTTCAAGATTTAAAGTTTAGGTTGAAAGAGAAGATCTGACAGAGAAAATTAAAAGGGAGTGACCAGTAAAGTAGGTAGGAAATTAGGAGTAAGTGGAGTCACAGGAAGCCAATAGAAAGTATTTCAAGAAGAGAAACATGACCTCCTATGTCTGTTGATGCTGAGAGGTTGAATAAGATAACAACAGAGAATGACCACAGAATTACATGGGAGCTGAGAGACTGAAGCTTGATTAGAGAGAAATGAGAAGTTACCTAGGAAGTGGAAATAGCCAGAAATCAAGGCTTAGAGAAATAGAGTAACTTGCTCAGGGTTTGAACTTAATTCAAGATATGAACCCAAGGAGCCCGACTTCAAAGCTAGACTCAGAACTTACCTCTGTGTCAGGGAAAAGGACAAAAGTGATTCTTAGCCACCCCTCTCCTTCTTTTCTGAGTAACCATGCTCAGTGACCTCAGGAAACCAGTGATGTGTGGATGTTTCCTGATTCAGAGAAGGGCTGTGACACTATGACCAGAAGGAAAGTGAGAGGGGAAATACTTTGAGAGAGAGCATCTTTTAAATGTCACAGTTTAATTATTTACATATGTATAGTTTTCTATATTTCATAAAGTGATGTATTATACATTCTCTAATTTGATTTCTGTAGCAATCCAATAAATTATAAATATTTCTAACACGTCAAGAAGACATACCTGTATGGTAATTCATGAGGAAGGCAGGGCAAAGATTGTAACTACAAGTCAATCATTTGAGAGATTAAGAATTTTTTTGTTTTCTTTTCAGTTAGCCTAGCTGTTTGACCTCTGTCTTCATATGAATGCTTGAAAACTATGGATTGTACCATGCATTCATCTATTCATCCATCCATCCATCCATCCATCCATCCATCCATCCATCCATCCATCCATTAACTCATTCATTCATTCATTCATTCATTCATTCATTCATTCATTCGTAGAACTACACTGCACACCTGCCTTTAAGCTTGTCACAGGAGCTTCATCATCAAATCATGAAACTTATTCTTAAGAAACATGTTGAAACAGGATGAAAACCTCACAAAAGTACATAAGGGAAACATTTGCTATGATAAACACACATAAGTATATTATGCCTCGCAGTGCCAAAGTCAATACATATTGGAATTTGCTGGTCAGAATAAGTATTACAGGGCTAAAGGAAGGAATCAGTTAATTTGCTCTGGATGTGATAAAATGGCTTTACTGAAGTATTGCCAGATTGTCTTGGTGGATTATAAAGTACAAGGGTAGGAACAAGGAAGGATTGCAAGGTATTTAAGACAGATTCTTCAGACATCAGGAGTAATATAAGCAAGGGCATGGAGGGGTGAAACAATATTGGTATGATTGTGACATTTCAATTAGCGTGGCTGAGCTAAGAGTTTAGAGATAGAGGGTTGGTAAAGTGAGAAATGAGACTGGTTTGGTATTGATAATAGCTAATTATTATATATAAGAATTATTTCTTTGAAATATCCGACAGACCCAATGATATCCATACTATTATGATATCTACATTTTACAGATGTTAAAATGGAGGCATTGAGATTTTAAGTAGTTTGCCCTTGATCACAAAGCTGGTAGGTGGCTGAATTGGGATTTGAATCCAGGCAATTTAGCTCCAAGTCCCATCCTTCCAATGCCACATTGAGGGCCTGTTAGGCAATTGTAAAAGTTTGGGGCTTTAATCTATAGAAAATGGAGATCTGGTGCAACTTCATATGCCATCACTTTCATAGAATTTAATGGTTCTTTGGATAGAATTCAGCCATTCCCTGGATTGAATTCAAGGGCTCTATGAATTTGGATGAAAAAACTTACATTTTGTTTACTCAGATGTCTAGATATACTGTAGCATTTCCCTAAATTATGAGTTTAGGTAACAAACATCAATACTACCCATGGCTGATATATTTACACATCACATTTTTTTGCAGGTATCTTGAAATATCAGTTACACTCATTACTATTCAAAATTCCAAGTTATTGGGCCTGCTGCTAGATCTTATTATTTAATGCATTGATGAAGACACACATTTATGATATCACAACTTTGTTTTTAAAAATTTGAGAACTGTCTTTCTATATCATTGGTTTCCTTTGTAATCTTCTGCATTTAAAATCATTATTAGGAGGGGGAATCCACAGGCTTGTCCAGACTACCAAAGGAATCAAGGTACACACACTTAAAAAAAAGGTTAAAAATCCTGATCTAGTCTAAATTCTCATGTAATATAGGAATCCCCTTTGTTCCATTACTCAGGGGCAATTGTGTAGAATTTGCTTAATATTAGTAATTGGAGAGATCACTATTCAATAAATGAATACATTTTGTTTCTTTAAAGCTCAAAATTTTTTAAAAATTCTTTTTTATATTGGAAGTCATAACTGCATGGTTAAACTTTCTTTCTCTTCCCTCTTTTTAGCACTGCCCTTTCCTCTTGAGCTACGTTCCTTTTAAAAAATGTGAACAATTTCTGTCTGGTTTCTTTGAAATCTGTTTTCCTGAAGGCCAGGGTATATTTCTGACTCTTCCCAGAATTCCTACCCCTCACTCTTACAAATCTTCAAAATATCAGGGTAATTGTCTCATGTTTCCTGTCACTGACACATCACCATCTAGTCCTTCCCTGAAATTCATAATTAAGTTGAGTCGCATTTCTCCTTATTGCTTCCTCAACCATGTGAGAGGTGAAACTATTAGTAAAGCAAGTCAAGAATTTATCAGCTTTTAGCAGAATGAAACTTTCAGCAGATGTCTAGCTCAAGGCCCAGCTCTACTCCCCATCACTTTCTGGATCCTGTTTCTTTGTCAGTGTTATTGGCTGCATTCAGAAAACACCATGCATCTCCTGTCTTCGACAATTTGGTGTAAAGTTTACCTCCACAACAATATCAATTCTGTTTCTCTCTCCTTTAATCATCAATGGCCAAATGGTCTCCACCATATTTCTGCACTCCGCTTCATGAATTTTCATACAGGTGAATGCCTTCCTGACAAGTTAGATGTATTTCTTTGGAAAATGTGTATCTTTCCACAGCCATCTTCCAGTTGGCAATTATTGCCTTCTTTCCATCAAGTCACAATGATTTCTGTTTTCCTTGGCTGCCACTGTGAATTTGCAGAAAGGAAAGAATTTTCAGTTTCTGGGGACTATCTATGCTGCGTTGGGTGTAACCACAGAGTTAGAAAGGACTGCTACAGGCACCATTCAAAGGAAACTTGGCAACAAAAATCCACTTCCCATCCCCTTACTACAGCTGTGAATGCCATTGTCAAGCAATTTATATTGAACTTTAAAAAAGTGTTTAAAGACAGAAAACTGTAGTAGGAATTGGTACAGTCAGTGCTGTTTTTACACTTCTCATTTGTTCTTTGGTGGCTAAGATATAAGTTCACTCAAGAAAAAAATGTGAGGAACCAGTTTTATTCCAAATGCCAAAAGAACAGCACTCTTAGTTATTTTCTGACTATAAAGGACAAGAATATCTCATAAAAGGAATTCATCAATACTACTTCATTTTCTTCCCCAGACGTTTCCATTTTTAAATCTGGGATAAAATCTATCAGGAAAAATATAAGAAAAGTGAAGGGTGAAAATGCAAAGTATCCAATTTCAGAGTCCTTGACCCTAAGTATATATAATTTTTCATAGTATTAGTAGTATTTCACAGTATTCTTGAAATTATATTTTCAAAGAACAAATTCAGTTTAACATAATACCTTTGGCTTATGGTTTTTTGTTTTGTTTTGTTTTTAGAAACTGGGTCAAAACCAGTATAATTTTTAGAAGTTAGGAGCTCAAAGCAGTAAGAGATCCTATGGCTGAGAATGCCTCCATGGCTGGGATGTGTGAGCATGGAAGGTAAGTAAAAATGCTGCAAAGCTTATTGTCACTACTGGATGAAATTTTATGATAGTCCGTTTGAAAGGCAGTGGGAAGTAGAAGCCCAGTAATGATCACAGAATGAATACTGAATAAGGTATTTACTCTGATGTAGTGAAAGACATCCACATTTTAATGTAAACATGTAGGGATCTTAGACATCATGTCTAACCTGTGCGTTCAAAGGATTAGAGCTGTCAGGCTATAGAACTAAATGGTTCTGAAATGAAGTAAGGGAACAGGTTCCTAACTGCCAGTCTCTTGCTCAACCTACTGTCTTGACGGACTTGCTGGATTTGATACTGGTGATCACTCTTCTGTCCTTTAGCTTGTACGACACCATTCCTTCTTTGTCTTCCTCTTGTCTTCTGACCATTCCTTCTAAGTCTCAGTCATTATTTCTGTAACTCTATACTCCTGCTCCTCAAATTGTTCAAATTCTCCATGTTTCCATCTTTGGGTTTCTTCTTTTCTAAATTGGCATACTCCTCATGGGCACACTTGTCTGCTACCATTGCTTCAATTACCAAGGGAGAAAGGGAAAGTGAGCAAGTGTCACATACAGCAGAAAGATTCACTAAGGATGGGAAATACCCAAAGAGTTTGGCAGAAAAGGAGCTATTTATGACCAAATTTCAGTTTGAAAGTGTTGTTTCATAGGTTTGTCCCTAGTTGCTCATCATAAGAGAAAAGAACTGGTCCCAGGACTAGCAAAAGAAGTCTCCATACATGACATATTTGAAGAAGCTATTTTGACAGTTCTTTGAACATGATAAAATATTAAATCATCAAAATTATAGATTTCTGTCATCACTTAAAAATTACCAAGGAAGAAACAAACATCTTCTACCCATCCTGGTCATCCTCCTCCCATTTATTGCTGAAGAGAAAAATGACAATGACTTGAAAAATAGGGTGAGGTTCAGAGCAAGTGTGAACACTGGAGTAGAATTTAAGCAACATCTGGCTGATGAACCAAAATCAACGAAGAGTTATTTTTTTGCCAGTTTTGCTCATTTAAGAAAGTACCATCAATCTCTCTAAGCTTTTTAAAACTGAAATATAATTAACACACCATTAAATTTATCCTCTTAAAGGATACAGTTCAGTGATTTTTAGTATATTCCCAAAGTTGTGCAAATGTCTAATCACAGGACATTTCATCACTCCAAGAGGAAACCCCACATTGTTAGTAGTCATCCCAATTTCCCCTCCCATCCCAGCTCTTGAAAACTACCAATCTACTTTCCATCTCTATGGATTTGTCTATCCTGGGCTTTCCAGATAAATGGAATTCTACAATATGTGGCCTTTTGTGTCTGAAGTATTTATTTGGCACAGTGTTTTCAAGGTTCATCCATGTTGTAGCATGTATCAGTACTTTTTTTCTTTTCATGGCTGAAAAAATATTATATGGATATACCACATTTTGTTTATTCATTAATCAATATTTTGATTGTTTTCACTTTTTTATGAATAATGTTGCTATGAGCATTCATGTACAAGTTTCTGTGTGAACGTATATTTTCATTTCTCTTAGGGGTGGAATTGCCGAGTTATATAGTAACTCTATGTTGAACTTTTTGAAGAACTGCCAAACTGTTTTCAAAGTAGCTACACCATTTCACATTCCTATGAGCAATGTTTGAGAGTTAGCTTCTCTAAGTCCTTTTCTGCACTTGTTAGTGTCTGTGTTACTGGTTATAGCCATCCTAGTGTGTGTTTGATTTACATGTCACTAATGACTAATACTGTTGAACATCTTTTCATTGACCATTTGTATATCTTCCTTGGAGAAATGTCTACTTAAATCCATTTTTAATTGGGTTATTTATCTTTCTATTGTTGAGTTGTAAGAGTATTTTATATATTCTGTATACTAGTCACTTGTCAGATATAGAATTTGTAAATATTTTCACCCATTCTGTAGGTTGTCTTTTCACTTTCTTGGTGGTGTCCTTTGAAGAACAAAGGTTTTAAATTTTGATGAAATCTAGTTTATCTGTTTTGTAATTTATTGTTTGTGTTTTTGTGTTATGTTTAAGAAACTATTGCCTAATCCAAAGTGATGAAGATTTATGCCTATGTTTTAGTCTAACAATTTTATACTTTTAGCTTTCACATTTTGGTCTTTTATCAATTTTGAGTTATTTTTAAATATGGTGTAAGGTATTCTCAAAACATTTTGAATGTTTTACATTGCTATCAGTATTTTGGATGGTCAACCTCTGAAATACTTTGATTTATTTCATAAAGTTACAGAGATAATATTGCTTTACTTTTGGTTAATACATGGCTCTATCTACGTAATAATCAACTTTATTCTCCCCTCTCTTTTTAAATGTAAAGAAACACAGTCTGTATTTTTTAATATTTCTCTTTTTGGCATTTTTCTTTTTTGGATATATACTAAATAGTAGATCTGGCCATGATATGTTTCTTAGTCTTATTATAGGAAATCCTCAATTAAATTTTAAATAGCTCTGTTAGTATTCTATTGGAAGACAGATGTAATAATATTTTTAGAACCTATCTTTAGAAGACTGTTACACATATTTTTTTTTCTGGCTATAAAGGTTTTTTATATACCTATAAGAGTCAAATAATTGAAGTGGAAACCCCAACCTTTCTTTAATCAGGATAGATGTTACGGAAGAACCAGGTCATTAGTGTCTGTTTTAAGCATTATATTGAGATTGAAAAAAATGAATTATTTTAAATTTGTTTTTTTTACCATGGCTACATCAAAATGGCTTTGTGGAAATATCCTTCATTAACAATAAGACTTTCTCCAAATGTTTTTTATGAAGCTTATTTTAAATGACTTTAGTACATTCCATCAAGTAGACACTTCATCCTATAGCTAATTATTTATTATTATTATTTTTAAATTTTATGCTTTCAATGGCTTCCAAATTGATTTGTTTTATCTTGTATTAGTATGCCTAATAGTTGGGTTAGCTTTAACCCAGTTATTGGCTGGAGTTGTAATAGTTTATTTTCTGTCTCTCTTGTGCTTAGTTTGTAATTTCTTTGTAATAGGTAACTATTATATACCCAAATGTGTGTGTATGCATATATATATATATATATATATATATATATATATATATATATATATATATTTGTTTTAAAAGAATCATTTATAAAAGTTTTTATTTTTCTAAATGTGAATTTCTATATGGTATCATTTGTATTCCAACTTTCCAAAGTGAGTAAACCAATGAAAACATTCTATAAAAGCTGAGACTTTTAGCCTAAAAGAACAAAAAATTGTTTGTCTACTTGGCAAAGGGACATAAGAATATTGTTTATCTGAATGAGGCAGAAATCAGTGAATACAAATTAATAATTTCTTTTGAAAATTTCACCAACATGCCATTCATTGTTCTCCCATGCAATGCGTTCTGGCAGCCTCTCCTGTGACACTGACCTTGACACTGGTCTTTGGTCCACGATACAAATCACAGGTGCTGGGGCAGATTGTCCTGAGAAACTATTCCAGTAGAAAGAAAGAAATGTAAATGCCTAATATATGGAAAGGAAATAATGAAGAAATACTTCAGTTCTCAACTTAAAATGTACAGGACATTTGCTTATTTGCTTTGTCAATATTAGAGAATTTCATGTTACAGGATATTAGCTGAGGTAGAGAGGCCTTAAAAAGGCCCAAGTAAGATATTAAAATCAGTTAACATTTAAGAATCATTAAGAGTCCTTTTCCCTATTTTTCAAGGCATATGCTAATCATCAGTTGGAATCAAGTATTTCCTTTCATGGAGTACTATTCCATAGTTAAGTAAAAGATAGGATTTCCTTTGAAGTATATGATCACTGCTTATTATAGGGGAACTGACAAGGAAGGGCATTCATTATTTTTTTACTGTATAGAAACTTGATTTAATGGCTCATAAGGATGACATTTATTTTAAGCTATTGTATTGAATATAATATTTCCCTAGGACTGTATTTTTGTTCACTCTTTGTATTTGATCCATTATTGCAGTTAATCATTCGACTCTTTTAACTCAGATTCTCTCATTCACTCAATAAATTTGCTCAGTGAGCATTTATTGAGTAATAACCAGGACCAGGCAGTGGGGTCCCTATTACGCTCTGAGAGAGAGACCCTTCGGTTATTTTTGGGCTTACTGAGCAATTTAATAGGGATATAATCGGCCACTGTATTCAAAACAGAATTGTGTGAACTCCTTGAGGCAGGGACTGTACTGCATCTTTGTATCTCCAGGTATATTGTAGGCACTCAATTACATTTTTTATCAAATTGAATTGAATAAAATCCTAGAGTGTGAGACTTGGAAATGTAATGTCTAAGAGGCTCATAGAGGTGCCCCAGAGATTGACAAAAACTAAGGTGATGAGGAGGGTCTCAGGGAGTTCCTTACATAGATTTCAACTAGAGTAGCCTCCCTTCATCTATTGGGCTTCTGTATAAGGTTTCATTTTTATTTTTTAATGTGTCTGTTGCTAAAACATATTGGCAAGCCATGGATAATTCAATTGCCTCATTTACAAATGAGGTAACTCTATTTTGTTTAGCAATCTGCCTCAGATGCTAATTATTTAATCTTTCTAAATAACAGATAGAGTTCAGATCATGTCCCCTACCCTTCCTTTCTTTTCTTTTCTTTTTTTCTTTTTTCGGTTGTTGTTTAAAAAAGAAACGTGTATGTGTGTGTGGGGGGGAGTGACAGCCTAAAAATAATTTTCTCAAGAAATGATGAAGCAATAAAGTACAAAAGCCTTTGAAGATCTCTAGCAAGCTATGTCAGTGTCTGTAATGTGAAACTGCTTGAGTTCTCTTCAATGCTGTGTGCCCTCACACTGTGAATGAATTCATTAAAACAATGGAGAATTCATCTGGGGCAGGAAAATAAGGGAACTAATTTTTAAATGACTAAGGACCGAGAATAAGTTTCTCTCTTAATTTCCCTGGCCTAATGGAGAACACACACATACGCTATCAGCTCATCTCTATCATTAAAAATGAGTTAGAACTGAGAATATGCACAATCACATCAGGGCTTGTCAATTAAAAATCAACCCAAGAAAATGTGTTGGAGGTTACTGAGACTGCTCCCGTCAAAAGTGAGAGGCGATCCAGTGAGACAAGCATTGGTTAATGTTGAAATCTTTGTTATAAAACGAAGTAGGATTGCCTCCTTCAGGTAACTTGGCATTATCTTCTGCCTTACGCGAATACTTCCAGATGATCAATCTGATTATGTGTTATATGCTTAAACTTGGGGAGTCTAGGATAAGTCAACAAGACTGATTCAGAAATATGAAGGCTAAATTTCATGAGAGGCATCTCTTGCTTTCAAAGCAGGAAATTATAGAAACTATTCAAGTAAACATTTTTACTACAACTGAGATTGAGGATTTTTGTGTTTTTTTTTAACTTCAGAGAATGGAATACAAGTATCTGATGGACTTTTGTCTTCAATTTTCAAAACTTTTCATAAGCTGAAAATTTCAAAGGCATACTTGAGAATAAATGTTATTTTTAAATTCCAGAAGCCTATGAACTTCCTTTTCTTTACAAAATGATCATATTGACCCCAACTGAATATTTTTAGCTCATGTGTCAATCAAAAATATAGATGAAATAAATTTCTAAGAAGTCAGAAGAAGTCACGTGATTGTTTAAAAACATAATGTAAAAGTTACGAAGGCAGTCCTCGTGAGCATAATAGTCCACCCATTCAATTTTAGTATTAAAAAGTCAAGATGATGAAGGAAAAAGATTGGGTAACCTATCAAAACAGAGGAGGTAGCCGCCAAAAGCAAATTATTGTCAGTCTTCCATAGACATAAAGAGAATTAGATACAGAGCTAGAGGGGAGTTGAGGCAGGGTGGGGAGCGATGGTGGTGAACACTGCATGCATGGCCAGGGCTAGAGAAGTGGAATTGTGAAATAGAGATCAGAATATATAAGACACAAAACATTTATTTAGATGGAACTGAATAACACAAGTAATAGGTAATAAGGGAAGGAGATGGGTTGGTGTAGACCCTCTCCCTTTATTGCATTCCATCTCAGTAGAGGGTAAAATATGAGTGAATTGTTTTCAGAATGAAAATGAAATGACCATTTCTGAAAGGTATTTGTTTGCTGTGAGTGTCTAAAAATGTCTGCTGCACGTGTCTTGGTGAGAAAGAACATCTCCTTGTCTCTTAATACATGGTAATTCTAATTGTATTTATTGCATAAATATTTCCAAAAGGACAGTGCACCTTTGCTTGCAGAGCCATAATCTTTGAATTTTTCATTAAGATTTGTCTGAGTTTTATTGTGTATCCTCCTTTATGGTGATCGTTTTATAAAAATAAATTTTTACACTTTAAAAAGTTACGTGGGCTTATAACAAAGTTTAAAACAAACAGAACAAAACAATGTCTATTATACTTTCAGTCTCTGCTTTCTACAGTCACTTTCAACACACCTCTCTATTTCCAAATGCTGTACTTACATGTTCCTGCACTTCTTTTACACACACAAACACACACACATTTGCCTGGAAGGGGAAAAAGAAGTGTTTCCCATATGAACTATAGACTTGCCCTTCGAGCTCTCTCTAGGTGGTGTTCTGCAGAACAACTACAAAGAACACTGTTCTCCTTTCTCCAAGAGTTCTCATGATCTGTGGCACTGGCCCGAACAGATCCAAAAGTCGGTTTGAGCAGAATATAATATAAACCTGGACTCCAGACACAGTCTCCAGCTTTTCTGGGAGAAATTTTGATACCACTTGCTAATTTAGATGGTGTTATTGTTATTCAGAGTTCATCCTTCTAATTTGAGTCACATCTGTGACTGCTTAGCTGAACTGGGAGCCTCAGCATTAAGCTCTGTCTTCATTTGCTCAGGGGACACATGGTGTGTGTAGGAGCCATCATGCTTTGTTTTTACAAATCAAACTCTTAATTAATTACTGAACATACTGCAATTCACTAATCAAGCTGTATTTTTTGAGACATTTCTGACTGATAAATATCTAGTCATCTGGCTTTGCAATATATCCTCTTGTCCTTGCTTTAGACAAAAATTGTGGGAGTCATCGGAAATGTTTCTTTTTATTTATGATTTGTTCGTCATCATGCATGAGCTTGGAAGAAAACAGCTTCCCACTTAACTTTGTATTCTTCTGGCCCACATCGAAAGAGGCAGTGTTTTTGAGTCAGAGGGGCCTACTGAATGCAAAATCATAAATGTCTTGGGTTTAAATTCTGACTTTGCCATTTCCAGCTGATTGAACTTTAAATCTCAGTTTCTTATTTGTAAAAATTTTTTGAAAATTAAGTGAGAAAAAGCATATGAAACACCTACTACTGTGCTTGGCATCTAATGAGCAGAGACATTTCCAATCATTCATTAATTCACTCACTCCCACAAATGTTTATGTAACTGATTTATATACTTACAATTTCTGAGCCTCTTCAGCAGGGAGGAAACAATGGTTGGCACGACAGGTATAGCACCACTTCACATGATGCTTACATTCTGGGGGAGAAGGATTCATAATAAACCAGAAACAAATAAATGAAATAATTGCACATATGTTATAATAGCTTTCTTTTTTTTATAGGTAATGTGTACATATCTCATTTTCCATTAGATGGAAAACTTTGTGAGAACAATATCTTATACCCTCTTCTGTATCAAGATCACCACTGCATGTATTAAAAACATATCTGTTGAATAAATAAATGAGCAAACAGAAGAAAATCTCCAACACGTCGACATATTTAAAATGACTTCTTGTTTTATAGTAATATTTTAGTAACCATATCAGTTATACAATTAAAAGCATTTCTGAGATTCTTAAAGAGGCAATAGAGTGCAAAGGTCAAGAACAATGAATGCCCCTCACGCAGACTGCCTGAGTTCAAATCACAGAGCCAGTTAGCAGCTATGTGACTTAACTTTTCTGTGCCTGGGTTCTCCTATGAGGAAAATGTGGGTAACAGATGCCTAAACAGTATAGTTATCATGCAGATTCAAAGAGTTATTTCACACAGAGCATTTAAGAATAATGGCACATGGACTTCTAGGAGAGCTGGGCATCTGTGTGAGAGGAGGCAGAACCATCTGAGTCCAGAGGTCCAGGGGTAAGGAGGAATCCCAATGCTACTGTATCTTCAGTGAACAAGAGGCCTAAGAAGGAGGCCAAGAGAAATAGTAGGAGGCCTGCGGAGTCAGGTGGGTGGCGAGGAGGGTCTTGGGAGCAGCTCTTCATCTTGTTCTCTCACTCCATCCCAGGCACAGGGTCTGAAGTAGTTGGACAACCTCTGACCACAGAGATATGGACAGTTGTGACAGTCCCAGGTCCCAGCTGGGCAGACTACTACTTCCCCTTCCTTCTGCTTCTACAAAGGTTTAGAGACAAGGGGACTGAAATACCCTATGAGCAGAGACTATCTTACGAGGTTTGTTCAGAGGTCAGGTCAGCTCACAGAGTCAAATTTTCTTACTTAAACATTGTATCCAGCCTTTAGTCACCTGCCTTGTGAATTTATACTACATTTTAGAATCATTATCTGATGCTGATGAACATTACCCCCTCCCATTATTTATGTACCACAGATCTGCTGCTAATTTGTGCAGCAGATGAGCCAGGCCCGGCCTCCCCTATTTGTTTAGGTCAACATACCATGGCCATTGCAATATTAGTGATTCCAGCAGGGCAATAGCCAGATCTGAAAGATGCCTGGCATGAGAGCCAGAAGAAGACCCATGCCAAAGTAATTCTGCGTTATCCTCTAGCAGGTGGAAGGGATTTGATTGAATGAGTGCGTGTTTCTTGGGCCCAAACTTTGTGAACCTCTGAAATGAGGGACTTGTCAATTTCAGATAAACCTGTTTTCAACCCATCATAGCCCATTCAAGGTGTGCCTTTTGGCTTCCACCTGTACAGTACCCCCCACCAGCGATTCTTTCATCTTCTGAGTAGTGAGGAAAAATTTTTTGGGAAGTAAACATCAATTAACAGCCCAGCACATATATTGCACATATATTATAATAGTTCTCCATTTTTAATCAATAATGTATATATATCTCATTTTGCACTACCGTGTTTCCCCAAAAATAAGACCTAGCCAGACAATCAGCTCTAATGTGTCTTTTGGAGCAAAAATTAATATAAGACCGGGTCTTATTTTACTATAATATAAGACCCGGTCTTTAATATAATATAATATAATATAATATAATATAATATAATATAATACCGGATCTTATATTAATTTTTGCTCCAAAAGATGCATTAAAGCTGACTGTTCAGTTAGGTCTTATTTTCGGGGAAACAGGAAAGATGCTGGGGAAAAAAAGAGCAATGGCACACGGCAGGAACTCAATAAATGTTACCTATTTTTCTTTAACTAGAGAGCCATTTCTCAAACCAGACTCCATAAACACATGGGAGTTCTTGAAAATATACTCAGGTGTCTTCTATTTTGTATAAGAATTTTAGATTTTGTATTTTCATTTTGTAAATAATTTAAAAGTATTAGCTTATTTGGAAATATCTGTCAAGCAATTTCAGTTCCCGTATTTGCACTCATACTTAAGGTTGCTTTGAATAAATACCTGACATGGTAGTGTTTAACTTTTAGTTTCTCAGACTGGGATTCCATATATTCTTGGGAGTTTAAAATTTCTTGAGATTGACAAATACTATTTTAAAGCATCTAGCATGCATGTGCCCTCAACCACAATATAAATGTCCACAAAGCATAAATCATCTGTCATTCAACACATAATTGTTGTGGCCATCATTGATCCTGCTTCCCAGTTCTTTTGGGGTCTTTGTCTTCAGGGCACATGATAGAATTTTAATTCTTGGCATACATATATATATATATGTGTATATATATATATAATTAATTATATTATATATAATTATTTATATATAATTTATATAATTTATGTAATTATTATATAATTTATATAATTTATATAATATGTAATTTATATAATTATATGAATTATATTATATATAATTTATATAATATAATTTATATATACGTATATATTATATATTATATATTATGCATTATACATTATACATTATATATTATACATTATATATTATATTATATATTATATATTATAATAATTATATATTATATATAATTATATAGTATACATACTTATGTTATATATAATTTATATAATTATTTATATATAATATTTATATATAATTATATAAAATATATATAATTAATTAATTATATATATTTTATATATAATTCTTGGCATATATACACATATATGTATATGTGTTTATATATATATATATTTTTTTTTGGATGGTGAGGGGACCTGTGGCTACTTTTGATAATGAATGGTGAACAGAATTGACATGTGTTCTATCTGTACCAGAGTGTTTAATTGCTGGTGCAAGACCATCCAGAACCCACTTTTCAAGTTTTAGCTCTTCATTGGCTGTGACCCTGAGCTTTCCTCCCTGCCAACTGACATTGGACATGTTAGCATGCATAAGAAATAACGTATTTTTTGATTAAGCTACGTATTGAGATTTGCATGTTGTTTTTTCACCATTGCATCCTGACTAGTATGTACTCTTATTGTATCCATTGTGTCTAGGACATGATGATAGCTGCTGTATAAATCAGAAGTAATCCAGTTTCCCAGTGCAGCTTTTTCCTCTCAGTTTATATCCTGCCAAATGATATTCTTAGGATTGAGGTAATGTGAGTCTTCTATTATCTTAAACTTTTACTCAACTTGTAATTTCATCAGGTTCATATTATTCTCCTTCATCAATGAGAAGAATAATAAAACAACTACAATCCCTAACCTTCTCACCAGATGCTAAGTAAACAGTAAGGATTTACACTTTATTCCCATAAGACAAATGGAGAGCTGACACCAAAAAAAAAAAAAAAAAAAAGATTACTTGGCAAGATGGTCTCAGCCTGAGGTGATCACACTCCCAAGCTGGATCTCTAGAGTTGACCCTCAGCATATCTCCTGTTTCTTTCCCTGTAGGGCAGTTCCTCACTTCTCTTCTAAGCTCAGAAGGTACACAATACTGAGTCCAGGAAAATCTATGGTCATTCTGTAGTTTACCATAGTTTATATGCACGTGATATCCTAATAATGGCCCTAAGTTCCAATAGCACGATTCTATAAAAATAATCGAATAGATTAGAGGATCGGATGTAATTATTTATTTATACAATAAAGCTGCAAGTTTTAGAAATGTTTATGGTTCTAGCATGCAAAATGAGGTCTTTTTTTTGTGTTTTCTATATTTGTAGTTGCCAACCTGTATCTTAGGTCAATCTGTCATCAATAACCTCTTTTTTGTAAGAAAGTAAAACTGGTCTCCTCCACAATTGTATTCCTTTCATTTTTTGAGCTGCTTTTGAGAAACTTCTGTCCATTTGTCTATTGCCTTTCTTCCTAGCTTGAGCTCTTAGCTTTAGCTCATGACCTTTTCTCCATGTTCCGTGACTGGAATCCTGGGGTCTGGCCTCTGACTATCTATAGTTTGCAGTCTTGAGAGCATGAAGTAACTATCTGTCTTTTTCAATTTCTTCTCCTCAATTATTATCATGGCTAAGCTTTTCCCATGTCCCACTCCTGGAGTCCAGTCATGTCTTCCTCACTTATTGCCACTCCCAAGTGAATAATATGAAACTGAACACTTTATAAGTGAATGACAGTAAAAATGTCCACAATAAATGATTACTAAACACCATCTTCCTCTTTAAGAAATGAAATACTGTTCTCATTAACTAGTGATCCAAAACAATATTTTATGAGGTGACTGTGCATATGTCAAACTCTAAAACTCTTACAACTTACAATTTGAGAGCATCTTCAGGGGTATCTAATAGGTATTTCAATTTGATGTTTAAGGCAGTGCAGCTTCACTGCTGCTCGCTGCACAAGAAATCATATGAAAGTCTGTTATCAGTTTAGAAGTATACAAAGCATGTGTTTTTGAAGCCAGGCAGAGGGCATGAATAGCATCATCAGTTTCTCCTCTCAGCAAAGTTTGTTTTGAAAGAAACTGGGGATGCAGGTACAAAATGGCTGAGTGATTCTTTTTTTTTTTTCTGACCAACAGAGCTGCTCGTTAGCAACTTGAAAGGACGCCTAGATCCAAAATAGTATTAAACAAGTGTTTCTTCAATATGAGATCATTATGTTTCTCTTCTAAATCCAAATACTAATTGCAACCTTGCTGTGAGCATACAATATTAAGGCCATCATAGCCATGGCAACAGAATGCAGCGTGAAGTGGGATCCTATCATCTGCACAGTGTTGCTAGTGGTTTGGGTGGCAGACGAGCACTTTCTTACAATATCTCTAATGTTCAACTCTAAAGAGGGGATTGCATTGCATACCTTTAGGCAATCTTGCCATACAGATTCTGCTATCTTTGAACATTTGGTATATATCTGTAATTAATTCCAATACAGGATGGCTTGTTAATCCACAGACAAAAATACAAGCAAAAATTAAAATTTCAACAGGCACTTTACAATGGCCATTTACATTTCAAAATTAAACCCATAATAAAAACTTTTGTGTACTTATAATTGAACTGATTTTTAACATCTATGTAAATAGCCTCCCAAAGATTTTACACTTAAGAAAAAAAAGCCCTTTCAATGAGCTGTTTAAAGTCACCTTCTCTGCTTTGCATGATAATTGTAATGCAAAATAATAAACAGCACAGAGCAGAAGGACAACACTTCCAGGATGATAGGGTGCCATTTATATGAAGATAATTAGGCATTTAAAACCTACCAATACCAATTTTAAAACCTACCAATTAAAATAAACAACAAAAAGACCAAGCCAGTGTGCTTACAGTAAACTCATTGAAATAAATTTCCAATTGGCTTTGCTGTACTTTCATTACAAAAATGTCCACAGCTTGTGCAGCCCCAAGGACTCTGTTTTTGTGTGCAGGTAGTGAGGTGCAGATTAAGAGTTCATAACTCAGCCTATCTTTCTATAAAAACAAAAAAGTATTTTGTAGGATTTGCTGTAAACATATGAACCATATGCCATTGTTAAAAAGAAAGGAAACAGTTGTGTTGGCGGAAAAACTTGTTACGATCAAATGATGCTGAGAAGAGCAAAGGAGACAGTGAAATGGGATCAGCCATCAACATTCAGAGGCAAATGCATTGGGCTTTGCTTTCATAGTTAACAAACAAAATTCACCTTCTGAAGGATTTACCTGAAAATTGACCATGAAATTCATGTGAAAGCGACAAAGAGGTCGTATAGTGACAAAGAGGTCAGTAGGTAATTTTTACTATCATTAGTGCTACATTCATTCATTCATGCCTTCATTTACCAAACATTTATTAGTCACCTACTTTGTGTTAGGCATTATACTAGATGCTGGCAATTCAAGTATGAATTCAACTCTGAAAGAGATGAAACATAGTACATGTAAACAAGTAATTCCGGTAAAATAGAAAAATAATGAATGAGTTCTATACAAAGTGCAACGAAAGCAGAAAGGAGAAAATAACTGAATCTGCCGCTATAAAGGAAGATGTCATTAATGAGCAGTATTTGAATTAAATGTTGAGAGATAAGCAGGTCTTTGTTGGAGGATGAAAAGAGGAAAATCGGTAGAAGTCTGGGAGGGGTTTTAGAAGATGGAGGCACCAAGGCATTGGATTTTTGTTCCTGCAAGTAGTTATGTCCAGAACATTGGGTGTTCATCTGGAGGCTATTCAGTGTTTCCCTATTTACCTTTTCATTTTATCTTATTTCTTCAACCTGGTCTACAAAGCCTTTCATAATAGTTTAGGGGGTAAAATCGTTGACTTAATAATTGTAAAAGTCGGGAGGATTCTTTCAGACATGGCTGAATTCAAATGCTCAGAAGAATCTGTCTCTATCTCTAGAATTTGCTTTCGTCGGTGTTGGTTCCATTCTGAAGGTTATGTTCTGTGTATGAGCCTAGCAAACCAAGAGAAATTTGGATTTATATAAGGGATGATTTTTCCCAAAGAAAAAAAAGTGATATGTTGTCACTGAATCGTTCACTAATTTCCCAGACCCATTTATTGAATAGTCAAACTTGTTTTATATATACCAAAAACTTAGAATAGGCAGTATTTGGTTGAATTAATGAATTAATGGATTCAATAAATATCTATTGGATGCTTGCTATTAATCTTTGCAATTTATTTTGTTATCTGTTAAGTCAGCATTTCCCAATATCTGGAACACATACTTCTGAAGATACTAAGGTTATTTTAGACCCAGTAATAAAAGATGTTGAATCCAGCAGTGTGAATATTTGTTTTTCTTTCATTTCTTTTTTAATCTTTCTAATTATATCAGCAGAAAGTCTGTCTAGTACCTGGATGTCTATAATATCCTTAACAAAGAAAACTTCTGGTAGGCTCAACAGCGAGCCAAAATTTAGTGACAGTTTTATTTATTTATTTTACAAAACTTTATACAACTTGTATGTAATTTTTAATATAATTAGTTTATAAACGTTTTTGTATAAAAATACTTTTATTTTTTAATATATAACTATATTCTGTTATAGGCAAAAAGCTGCTGACTTTACAGTTATATTACTGATATGGAGATTCGAATTAAGTAGTTATTTAAGTAATACATGCAGACTGTTTATAAGAAAGATTTGAAATAATTAACTTTATCAGTGATGTACAAATAGGGTAAAAATTGTGAGGGCAACATGTAAACTGAAATTTGGACTATTCCATTCCATAATAGGGCACGATCCCTCTGCCAGTCTAAAATTTCTCATGTGTTTGTATGGGTATGTGTTTATTTATATGATCATAATAACTTTGTGAAGTTCAAAGAAAATTCATTGATTTCTATTATAATTTAATTATGTCTATAAATTAATATATAAATGAAAATGTCCTTTGTTATATTTAGTCTTCTTTTCCAGGAACATGGCACAGTTATTTATGAATCAAATCGCTTATGTACCTTGTTAACAGTCTATCATTTTCTGCATTAACCCATATATTTCATTTAAAAAGTATATTTAGGTATTTTATAATTTTGTTGCTATTAAAGGGATTTTAAAAATACTTTTGCTGTCTAATTAATGCTTCTATATCGCAAAGCTATTGCTTTTGTATAATTTTTATCCAACCATCCTTCTAAATTATCTTGTTAGTTGGGATAGTGTTTTGTTTCATTCTCACTTTTTTTCTAGGCAGACAATCTTATAAATTACAAATAATGGTTGTTTTGTCTGTTTCTTTTCAATAGTTACTAACCTTATTATTTCTGTTCCATGTCATACTATCTTGGACTTTGAAAAAAAAGTTTATTTGACAGTGGTGATAGCAGGTTCTTATCTGCTTTTAAGGAAATATCCTTCCATTTCTAGTTAATTAAGACTTATAGAAGCAGAATTTTCTATTTTTATATAATACAAGTATAACTTCAGTCTTTAATATGTAGAGTGTTGTGTTTGCATGTAATACTGGCCAGAACTAAGACTCTGATTGAGTTTAAATTGGTGGTGGAAATGTTTTTAAAATAGCCAGTTTGATTGTATTCTATTGTCTCCTTCACTCCAAATTAGACTTGATATATGGCAAAGCCAAACTTAATTAACAAATATATTGTTTTGTTTCTCCCAGTATTTTATTATGAAAGTGCTTACACATTGACAAAAAAATATTTTGTTGAAGTACAATAATTATCAATATACTCACCATCTAGATTTACCATTTTACCATCTATGTGTGTATGAATATATATATTTTTCTTTTTAATTAACAAATATTGATGAAATAAAATTTTTGCCAGGTGGCCACTCTGGAAGATTGTATTCTAAAGAAGGTAGACGTTCTTTACTTCTGAAAATTCAGAATTTTTAAAACTAGATTAGAATTTACAGATTATCTAATTAAAACACTCATATTTTACAGATAACCAATAGAGTTCTATGGTGATTAAATGACTTTGAGCAATATTGTAGACTCTGATTTATTTTTATGATCCATTTGCATAAGTCATCAATTATTTTATTTAGTATTAGTCTGTTAGTATTAGTTAAGGAAACAGCAAAATTCTTATTCTTCATTGTTTTTAAATTGACATATATGAAGTTCAGTCACACTGTATACTTTCTAATTTTCATTATACTATACATTTATTAATTGTTGGTGGAATAAAACAATGAGTTTTGTCTTTGTTATACATACTGGCTCTGAGGTATTTGTAGGCTATTGAGTTAGAGATAACATCAGTTTGTCAGAAGCTCATGCACGAGTAAGGAGAGACTTTGCAGTTTGGGAGAATCTATGTGGGAAACAGAAGAAGTAAAATAAAAAGTTGATAAGTTCCCTCAAAATGAAGGGGAGATAAAAAACAGACTCCAGGTGTCTATCAGCATCAAATTAATGGTTAAATTTAATTAGGGAAATTTTATAATTAAAAAAAATATATAGGAAAAATAGAAAATTTTCATAAAGAGAAATATGGTCATTTGTTTTCTTCAATTATTTAAAAAATACATAAATTTGTAGACCTTTAATTTACAATGTAAAAAAATCACTGTCATGCATAAAGGTGAGAGAAATTGATTTTCTTTCACTATGCATCTCAATGTCACAAGATTTCCTTAGCCTTTTTTTGGTTTCAAAATTAATGCTCTCCGAGTAATAAATAATATATCAGACAAATAGAGAAATAAATCTTGACATACAAAAAAACCAACTATTTCTGCTCACCAAATTATTTGGATATTAAGAATGCTTTAAATATTAGTAGGCAGTAATAGATTGATTCTACCATGATTTTCTTAAATTATTTTTACGTATCTTCATATACTCTAAAAGAGGAAAATATAGGACAAATTAAAAGTGGAAGTTTTATTAAATGTTAATAATAGTTCATATTTGATTGAGACCACATTTTTAATCTTAACCTTTCTCCCTCCAATGGCTCATTTTTATTCTTATTATCTTGTTTTCAGTACAGAATTATCACCCACTGGTTTTCAATTACAGAGATGCCCATATTGATTCTACTCTTGATTTTAACTCACAACTGAAAAATTACTCATTTAGTCCTATGAAGCTGTATTTTGTCGCTAGTTTAAGCTCTTTTAAAAAATTATGTGGACTCCAAATACAGAAAGATAAAACTCATAAACAGAACTGTTCAGTTATATGAAGCTATTGGGAAACAGACTCTAAATTATTTTAACTCAAATCACTATTAAAATGTAAGAAGACAAATAGTAATCAAAAATGTCATCACCATATGGAGGAAAACTTGATGTCAGTCACAGCATTTATAAAGAACAGGTGGCGCTTAAGCAATCAAAAATCCCTTATGGAATTACACAAATGTAACCTAAATTCCATAGATCTGTAGTAAAGTGATGTACATAAATTAGATAAAAGATCTTTCACTAACACATACATTCTAAATTGTTTGACTGTAATTTCCAAAGTTTCGGAAGGAAAGGAAATATTATCTTGCACATCACATTGTTTACTTCTACATTTTGAAAGGAAATGATTGCATTCTTTGTTTCCTGTCAAAGACTGTGCATATTATTTATTTTAAGAGGGATCTATATTTCTGAAACCGCCATAGGTGTTTTTAATAGTCTCTGTCTCAAGGATCAGGCAACAGGGATGGGGGAGGGAGTGGATACTGGGGTCCATGTGAGCCATTTAGAGTCCGACTGGTCCAAAATGATCTAGCCATAGTGTCTAGTGTCCGGAAATGCTGTTCTGAATCCCCTCAGTCTGAGAACAGTGCTGAGCGTGCAAATGTTAAACCAGAATCAATTTTTCTGAACTCAAATTTTATACGATTCATAGGAAACCATTTGGAGGATAAAGAAAGCTATTTGGAACAAGTGAAAATGTTGAAACAAAACCAAAACTTCAAAATGTTTTGAGGAAGAGCATATTTATATTTTGATCGGTGCTTTTGCAGTACTCTCATAATAAAATCTGATTGTACTTTGGCATTTCCAAATAATATTAGTGGTTATGCCCATTGATAATTGAAATAAAACTCTCATTTTGAAAAAAAACACAAAAACATCCTGGGGTTATATTTCATTTGAGGTCACCTATCTGACTTGACTAGAGCAATTAGTGACAGCAGATTTTCCACTGTTAATAGGTGAGCCTCGTAATTACCTCCAAAAGGAAATTCCCCTTTCTGAGTTCTTCCACATTAATCTAATTTCTGGAATTGACTGAGTAGTGCAAAATCACAGATGGCGGACTAGAGTGCTACTGACTCAGTTTGTTTCACAGTTTTATCCAGAATACACATAAATGTCAACTTTCCACTAATTTTTTTCTTTAATATGAAAACTCAAGATTAAATTTTTTGAAGAAAAATGAGTTTATTTCACTGCCCATATATACTAAGAACTCAGGCATAAAGATCAGAACTAAGCTGCTTCCATTTTTTTATGCATTTTTATTGCTTTTATGTCTACTTTCTTTTTAGAATATGTTAGAAATATGCTAGTTGCTTTTGAACTACCTGATTTCTTGATACCTTCTCTCTGTTTAAATTATGTTATACCCAACCATAGATTTACAAGGTAGTTATTATACTAAAAGTTGTAGATTCGAAGTTATTTCCTACATATGAAATCACTTTAATCATCAGACATAATTAATATTAACATTTCCACACGCTGATTTTTATAACAGTTGTTCTGTACCACTCTATGGTGCTTGTCACTTGCTATCTGGCTCAGTGTACATGTTCATATCTCCAAATGAACTTCTTCTGCTAGTCCCTTGAGAAAAGGATCAGGACCTTGCTTATGTCTCTATTTCTATACTGTGTTTCACAGCACCTGGCATGAAATAAACTCAATAAATATCTATTTAATAAATAAAAGAAAGAATGAATAAAAGTATGTTACATTAGCCTCCTAATATTTTCTCTAAGTTTCTATTTTAAGATTTTTATCAAATCAGATAAAAATATTCCTTCAGTAGTGAATGCATTTGTTATTTAGCTTCTGATTTGCAGATAACATTGAATATCAGTACTTAGGATACAGATTATTACATCAGAAATAGCTTTATTTATATTTCTTGATTTATTTAGGTAGATTCAGCCTCAACATGATTTTTTTGGTCTATAAGTTGAGTATAATACTTCCTACCTAATATATTCATAGTAAGTGAGGCAATAAGGACTGTTTCTAAATTATGTTAAGCATTTTTAAATACCATTTATGGTGAAGGAAAGGATTGCTTTCCATGTTTTCAAAATATTCTAGGGCACACTGCATTGCTAAAATATAAGCAAATAAACACAAAAATATAAGTATAAATTATGCAAAACAAAAACAGGGAAAATTGAAGGCAAGACTATGCATTCTCCTGTTGAAACATATAATAACAAAAACAACAATAAGTTGTTGGTATTTATAGTTTACTATTGTTCAGAATGCACTGTGCGAAGTGCTTTATATGCAATTTCCAACTCAATCCCAACAATCATCCTCTGCTATGCGTACTATTATTATCCCTTTTTTCCAGATAAGAAGACTGAGTTTTACAGATGTTGAATAACATGTCCAAGGGTAATAGACGATAAGCAGCAGGATAAGGATTCAAACCGGTGTGTGAAGTTGCTGAAAACACATTATTAGACTGACCAGTGGGGGCTTTATATCCAATTAAAGATACCTATGTTTATTTTCTATGTTACATCTTCCTCCTTCGCTCACCCATAGACCTAGGTAGTCGATGCCATTCTATTGTCAGTGAAATTTCAAATAAAATCTGCTCTGGAAATGTGCAATGAGGTAAGAGATTTGAATGTCACACCCTCACCCAGAGGGTATAGAGCTGGTGCCTTCCTATAAGAAGCAGAAAGAATTTGAATCAGTCTGCAAAGTAAACTTTTTCTGGTGATCAGGGGATCTTCCCCCACTGGGTTCAAAGGGCTTCCCTCTGCTTTGTTGTGCAATTTCTAAAGCATTGTGCAATACATAAAGAAAAGACCAAGAACATATCATTGCCTTGGAAACTGCTATGGAATTTGACAGACTGTAGGTTGTTCAGAGCAAATGTTCTGTTGCTGCGCAGAGTCCATGCAGTAGCAAGGACTGGCAAAGTGGCTGAATGCTCAGCTGCTAATCTTGATGTCAACTTAACTTGTCATCCCTGCCCTCAGGATAGGGCATGAAGTTTGTCTTATTTTGCTTTTTTTAAATAAGGACATTTGAATTATTTCATCCCCAACTGTCAGTGATGAAATACAAAGATAAGGGCTAAAGACAAAACAGCAGCATCCTGGGTAGTTATCCATTTGGAGATGAGAATTTACAACCTATATTTTTAATAAATGAATTCTGACTGCACAATCTTGGGAAACTATGCTGCTTTTTAAAAAACGTAATTGTACTCTTCTGCATTTATAACAGCAAAGGGTAAGAGGAAACACCTTCTGGATTCAGAGAATGCCACTCATTGTGGGCCTAATGAATGTCTGGGAAAACAAAACTCTGTATAAAATAGGAGGGAAAAATTAAGTAGGAAATTGAAGGTAGGGTGTCAGTCCTTAGAAGCTGTTTCCCAAGAAGTAAATGTGACTCTGGCTAGTTATAGCATTTTATTTATTTGTTTATTGGTGGAAACACTGAGAATAAAAATAAAAGTGATCCTTTTGTGATCCTGTTTGGCCGTGACAGATTCCTTCAGCATTGCCATAGTAACTGAAAGAAATGCATTTATGAATAGACTTAGATTTCTAAGGCTTGAGTTTCCTGCCAAGAAGAGAACACAGGGTGGAGAAAACAGAGGAAAGTCAAGGCAAAGGGAAAGAAAACAGATCGAGGTGTTGATTTTCAAGCTCTCTCATTTGAAGAGTGCAGGCACACACCAGGTCAAGACAATCTCACCTTCTTGGGCCTCCTGAGATTTTCAGATGTTGAAATTAGTCCTCTTTCAGCAGAATAAGTTTAGGTAATTTCTTCAGCTCCTTTTGATTCCAGGAAGAGGAAAACAATACTCTAGATTATCAAAATGTATACATAATAGGAAGGGGAATCCCCTCCGATGTGGTTAGTTAAGGACAAGGCAAAGAGATGGCAGTTACAAATGCTTACTGGACTAGTCAAATAACACACTTAGCCAGTGAAATAACCCTGATTAAAGAAAAATCACCCAGCCACCTCACCTTACTTTTCATTTACTAAGTGTCTTGAGAAATATTTCTTTAAATAATAATAATAAAATGAATAATGAAAGAGAGGTGATAAATGGTAATCAACACTGAGTTCTGTCAGAGAGAACAGAGTGGTGGGGACCACACAATGGAGTGAGAGTGCAGGCTTCAGATGGGCAGCTACCAGGCAACTCCAGCTTGTTTCTGGCAACAAGGAATGTGAGCTCAGTGTTGCCAGATCTTCCTATTTTTCAAGGGAACCTGGAAGTCGGGATTTTTACACTAAGTCTTCTGAGATTTTAGTTATGCTCAAAGATTTTAAAATACCAATAGGCCAAACAAAATATGCCTAGAAATTATTTAGCTCATAAATGAACGGTTTGTGACTCCCAGAGTCTGAATCTCAACTCTTGGTCATGTCTCTCTGGAGTATGAGACAGTGGTAATAAGACAGTGGCTGGAGATGAGAGAGATTCAGAAGATGGAGATAGGCAGAGGGAATGATGTCATAGGAAACCCAGAACTATGACCACATTGAGAGACAGATAATACCAATCTCTAGGGCTTGAGGTGGAAAGCAAATGCTTTTGGTTTCACATATTAATATTCAGTATTTGTCATGTGCCTGCTCAATGTCAGAAAATGTGCTAACCATGAAACTTCCCAGGGTACTTGGTTTTCCAGTTTGATTTTTTTTGTGATATAATTTTTATTAAGAAATAATAAACACATGTAGGATTAGACATATTCACACATATAAGATTATATGGAGCATATACATAAAATTTAAGGAATAGTAATAAAATGAACATCCATCTATCTACTACCTAGTTTAAGAAAGAGATCACTAGGAGGATTTTTTAAGCTCTTTGCAGCCACTTCCCTAATTGCATCTCTCTCTGCTGCCCAGATATAATATCTGTCCTTAATTTTGTGAAAATAGCTCCCTTGCTATTTTTTTTTATTTGTTTTTATAGACTTGCATGGTTGTTTATATTTTGATTCTATAGGGTTATTTCTACTATAGTTGTTTATAGTATGACATACTATATATAATATATATATATATGTACATACTCCTAACTATACATATATTATATGTAATATACTATTATGATCAGTGTAGTATTATATGCATAGGGTATATTTGTATATAGTTGCTTTTTATATGCATTTAGTTTTTCCCATATTTGAATTCTACATAAATTGAATCATACTCTGTATATTTTTCTAGCTTGCCTTTTTTAACTTGAATTATATTAGGCATACTATAGTATATTATTTTAAGGTGTGCAACATAATGATTCAACGTTTATATACCTTACAATGTGATCACCACACTGAGTTTAGTAACTGTCTGTCACCGTGCCAAGTTATTACAACGTTATTGACTATATTCCCTGTGCTGTACACTACATCTCTGTGGCTTATTTATAACTATCAGTTTGTACCTCTTATTTCTCTTCACTTTTTTCACCCTCCCCTTAGGCAACCATCAGTTTGTTCTCTTTTTCTATGAGTCTGTTTTAGTTGTGTTTAGCTTGTTCATGTTCTTTTTTTTTTTTTTTTTTTTTTTTACATTCTACATATAAGTGAAATCATATGGTAGTTGTCTTTCTCTGTTTGTCTTATTTCACTTAGTGTAATACTCTCTAGATCCATCCATGTTGTTGCAAATGGTAAGATTTCATTCTTTTCTATTGCTAATATTCCATTGTACATATATACCATATCGTCTTTATCCATTCATTTATCAATGGACTCAGGTTGCTTCCATAACTTGGCTATTGTAAATAGTGCTGCACTGAACATAGGGGTACATATATCTTTTCAAATTAGTATTTTCCATTTCTTTGGACAAATACCCAGAAGTGGAATTGCTGTGTTGTATAGTAGTCCTATTTTTAATTTTTTGAGGAATATCCATACTATTTTCCATAGTGGCTGCACCAATTTACAATCCCACCAACAAAGCACAAGGATTTCCTTTTCTCCACATCCTCGCCAAAACTTGTTATTTTTCACGTATTGATAATAGCTATTCTGACAGGTGTGAGGTGATCTATCACTAGAGTTTTGTTTTGCATTTCCCTGATGATTAGTGATGTTCAACATTTTTTCATATGTCTGTTGGCCATCTGCTTGTTTTCTTTGGAGAAATGTCTATTCATGTCCTCTGCCCATTTTTTGAACGGATTGTTTGGTTTTTTGACGTTGAGTTGCATGAATTCCTTATATATTTTGGATGTTTAACTCCTTAGTGGATATAACATTTATAAATATCTTCTCCCATTCAGTAGGTTGTCTTTTCATTTTGTTGATGGTTTCTTTCACAGCGCAGAAGGTTTTTAGTTTGATGTAAGTCCCACTTGTATATTTTTACTTTTGTTTCCCTTGTCCAAGGAGACATATCCAAAAAGATATTTATAAGACCAATGTCAAAGAGATTACTACCTATATTTTCTTCTAGGAGGTTTATGGTTTCAGGTCTTACATTTAAGTTTTTAATCCATTTTGTGTTTATTTTTGTATATGGTGTAAGAGAGTGTCCAGTTGCTGTTTTTTCCCATGTATCTGTCCAGTTTTTCCAATACTACTTATTGAGGAGACTGTCATTTCTCCATTGTTTATTCTTGCGTCCTCTGTCATAGATGAATTGACCGTATAAGTGAGGGTTTATTTATGGGCTCTTTATTCTGTTCCATTGATTTATGTGTCTGTTTTTGTGCCAGTACCATACCATTTTGATTGTTAAAGCTTTATAGTAGAGTTTGAAATAAGGGGGCATGATAGTCCCAAATTTGTTTTTGTTTCACAAGATTGCTTTGGTTATTCAATGTCTTTTGTGGTTCCCTATAAATTTTAGGATTATTTGTTCTAGTTCTGAAAAGAATGCCATTGGTATTTTGACAGAAATTGCATTGAACCTGTGGATTGCTTTACATAGCATGAACATTTTAACAACATTAATCCTTCCAATCCATGAGCACAGCATATCCTTCCATTTATGTGTGTCCTCTTCAGTTTCTTTCTTTAATGCCTTATAGTTTTCAGAGTACAGGTCTTTAACCTTCTTGGTTAAATTTTTCCCTAGGTATTTTTTGATGCAGTTGTAAATGGGATTGTTTTCTTAATTTCACCTTCTCATCATTCATTATTAGTGTATAGATATGCAATGGATTTCTGTATATTAATTTTGTAGCTTGCAAATTTATTGAATACATTTATTAGTTCTAACAGTTTTTTTTGGTAAAGTTTTCAGGGTTTTTTATATATAGTATCATGTCATCTACAAATAGTAACAGTTTTACTTCTTGATTTCCAGTTTAGACGCCTTTTATTTCTTTTTCTTGTCTGAACTGTGGCTAGGGCTTCATATATTATATTGAATAAAAGTGGTGAGAGTTAGCAGCCTTGTCTTGTGTTTCCCATATTTGAATTCTATATAATCTGATAAATACTCTGTATATTTTTCTACCTTGTTATTTTTTTCAGTTCAACAATATTTTAAAATTAGTTTACACCGATATTTATAGCTATATTTACTATATTCTCATCACCATGTATTTATTCCATTGTACTGTATTATGGACTGGGTATATCCATTCTACTGTTAAAAGTCATTTGGAGTATTTCTGGATTTTTGCTGTCGTAAACTATGTTATGAACATTTTCACCCATGCTTCCTGTATTAGAGTTCTCCAGAGCAACAAAACCAAGAGAATGTATGTGTATATATCGGAGGTGCCAAAAAATGTATACAAGTGGACACTTTGGTCAACATTGATCAAGCAATAGCTCACCATAATCAGAAGTGTCTGGATGCTGATGGTAACCCCTTTGAGCACCTCTTGTAATTGCAGAAGTCAAACATGACTTGTATTCATCTTTTATTATTGGTATATTTTGAGCATTACAATTTTAACACAGTTTTCCTTTCTTAAAATGTGTATACATTTTTTGGCACCCTCTGTGTATCTATATCTATAATCTGTCTATCTATATGCATATATATATATATATATATATATATATATATATATAGAGAGAGAGAGAGAGAGAGAGAGAGAGAGATTATAAGGAATTGGCTCATGCAAATATGGAGGCTGACAAGTCCCAAGATCTACAGTCAGCAAGCTAGAGACCCAGGAAAGCCAATGTGTAGTTCTACTCTGAAAGCTGGTAGACATAAGATCCAGAAAGAGCTGCCAATGTTTCAGTTTGTGTCTCAAGGACAGAAAAGACCAATATCTTAGCTCAAGCAGTCAGGCAAGAGGAGTCCCCTTCTACACGTGGGAGGGTCAGCATTTTTGTTCTATTGAGGCCTTCAACTGATTGGCTGAGGCCCACTCACATTAGGGAAGTCAATCTGCTTTACTGGGTCTACTTATTTAGATTTTAACCTCATCCCAAAACACCCTTACTGACATACCTAGAATACTGTTTGCCCAAATATCTGGGCCCAGTCAAGTTGACACATGAAATTGACTATTACACTTCCTGATCCACTTATGCAAGAATTCCTCCAGAAAATATATACGGTAAGACAATTTCAGAATCACTGAGTATGTGCATATTAAATTTCAGTTTGTTTTTCAAAGTGGTTGTACCAATATACATTTCTACTAGAAATCTATGAGAGTTGCCATTGCTTCTCATGCTTGCCAGCATTTTTATCAGCCTTTATGACAATATGGTGGATGTGAAGTGAAATCTTACTGTGGTTTTGATATGCATAAGCTAAGCATCTTACTAAGAAAGTAGAAACACAAAAACAGAACATGCACAAAGAAAATAAAACAAAAAATAATAAAGATAGGAGTATAAATCGATACAACATATATTTTTAAATACAATAGAGAGGAAACAAAGCCCAAAGTTGATTCTTTGTAAAGCTGTTCAAAAATATTTTCTAGCTAACATCATATCAGAGTCCCTGAAGAGCAGAAAAGGAAAGAAGAAAAAAAAAGGCTCAAATTGTCAAGGGAAATAACTGCTGTTATTCACATATGACTTGATTGTCTACATAGAAAACCTAAAAGACTCCTTGGACAATTTATTAAAACTAACAAGAGTTTAGCAAATTTTCTAGGTGTAAAATTAACATACAAAAGTCAATTGTCTTTCTTTAAGTTATGTAAAAACACCTAGAAAATGCAATAAAACTTTAAACTACTTAAAATAGGAACAGAATTATAAGCTATAAAGGAATAAACCTTAAAAATGTTCAAGAATTTTAAATAAACTTTAAACTTTATTTAAAGACATTAAATGAGATATACATAAATAATGCAGAGGCACATTTTGTTCTTGGCTAGAAAGACTTAATATTCATTATATAGATTCAATATTATTACAATCACAATCCTAACAGTTTTTCACAAAACTTGGTAAACCGATTCTAATATATATAAACAAAAAGTCAAGAATAGCCAAAACACTTTTAAAATGGTGTTCTCCATTAGAAAGCAAAATGTGTTACTGCAGAATGACTAGCATACGCTCTACTCTGGTTTGTCAAAATTTGAATGTCTCCTACATGTGGATATTGCTGATATTCAGGTCACAACTCCAAGTATTTTTTCTTTCTCTGGTCTCTCAGAATCTCATCCAATGCATATGCAGTTTAGTATTCAGTCATAAGCTCAAAACGACCTCTAAGCATATTTCTGGAGCTCTTTGTCTACCTAGCTGCTCTCTGGTACTTTGTTCATCAAATTCCAGCTTTTTCTTTCATCTACCTAAACTCCAATCTCTGTCTTTTGAACTCAAAGAGACTAATGTGCTTTTCTTGGACTCCTTTTCTGTGATGCCTCTGAAAATTGCCTCTAGATAAAAAGCTTGGGAGGTTTACCTTGGTTATGTCTTTTCTCTTGAAGATCCAATCCTGCGTTACCTACTGTCCATTGTCTGAAGAGAAGTTCAAATATTTTGTGCTATTTTTCAGGGGTTATAACAGGAGTTTTCGGATGGTACCAGTTAGTCCACTCTGACCAGACTTTCATGATTTCTTTTGCAATCTGAAGACTTCTTTGCTAGCTGGAATGGCAAGATAGCCCAGGCTAATCTTATACACAATTTGGTAGCAGATCTGGCATCGGTTTTTTTCTCTAAGGAGGCCTGGTTCCTTTTATGGGAAATGGTATTTGAAAACCACAATCAGGATGCTAGAGGAAGTCATTGCTACTGAATCATTTTTTGTTTGGAGACTCAGTTGCCAGAGCTAGGATTTATCTAGATTTGTATCTATATCTGTGGCTACATCTAGCTATACAATAAGTTGTGCTTATTCATACTATTCTCTCTTGAACCCATTCCATAAGGCTTTTACTCTATCTCCATACCAACACTTATGCTACATATCAAGATGACCAGTGTCCTTTCATTTACTAAATCTCATAGTCACTCTTCAGTCTTTTAGCATTTTCAATGTATCAGCAGCTTTTTTTTTTTTACTTTCTGGTGTACAAAACAATGTACTAGACATTGAATGTCAACTATAATTAAATATATATGCATATATATGCATATATATATATATATATATATATATATATATACACACACACACACACACACACACACACACACACTCACGGGATATGGAGTGCAGCATAGGGAATATAGACAATGGAATTGTAACAGCTATATCAACAGCTTTTGACACAGTTGATCCTTCTCTCTCCTTATTGAAATACTTTATATCCTTATCTTCCAGGACACATCGTTTTCTCCTCAACCTCTCCACTTGGATAGCCTAAAGGCATCTCATTTTAACATGTCCCAACCCAGACTCATGACTTCCCTTCTGAATCTCTTCATCTCAGTAAATAATAACCCCACCCTTCCAGTTTCTCAGGTCTAAACATTGGAGCAAGTCTTGACTCTGCTCTTTCTTCCAGACCCCAAATTCTACCCATCAAATCGAATCCTTTTGGCTACATTTTCAAAATATATCTAGGCTCTGACCACTTCTCACCACAATCCTGGTACAAGTCACCATTATTTTTCAACTGGATTATTGCTATAATCTTCTAACTTGTCTCCCTGTTTCCACATTTACTGTCTAGAGCCTAAGCGAGAATAAGGCCGTTAAAATGTAAGTCAGTTTACATAGCATAACTAAAAGCTCTTTAACATCTTCATATCTTTGCAGAGTAAGAGATCAATGTTATTGAAATGGTCTACAAAATTCAGCATGTGTCACCTCCTCTGACTTTACCTTACTCTCCTCTCACTCACTCTACACCAGCCACCCTGTCATTCTTGCTTTCTTCAGCATACCAATGATGCTCCTCTGTTAGGAGTTTGTATTTGCTGTCACACTACCTGGCATACTCCTTTCCCAGATATTTTCATGGTTCACCCCCTCTTTAGGTCACCCTCTCCATAGCATTTGTCACTCTCTATGATTACCATATGTTTTACTTATTTATTGATTGATTTATTATATATTTGTCACTAGACTCTAAGTTCCATGAGGGCAAAGAGAATGCCTACAATATTACAGCAATTTAATAAATATTTTGTTTAAAGTATGAATAAACAAATATTTAGTGAGCACTAACTATGTGTCAGGGGCTGTGCTACTTGCTAGCATATGTATGTGCCATATAATCCCTTCCCTCAAGAGAAGTGGGAGAGGCAAATGGTCAATTTCCTTATGAAACTCCTGACTAGTTTTGCACTGCCATGAATTTAGTCTGTAGTTATTCCCCCACATTTTTAAAAATTTTATGTGTGAGTGCCTTTGATATATGATAGCCCTTTGACCTTTGAGAAAACCATGCTCTAAAAATAGTCTATAGGGCCAGCTCTGAGAAAGCCAGATTGGGAACTGATGCCACTTCTCTTTGCAGCTTTGGGCAAATCCAGCAGCCTTTCTGCTTCTGTTTCCCCAGCTGTAAAATAGGATTAATAGTTCTTGCTTCATAGGAGTCTTTTGAGAATTCTTTCATTCGTGTAGTAATATTTATTGAAAATGGTAAGTGCTAAGTAGTATTATGCCTAATTAATTAGGTCTTCATCTCCCTGGTGTGTGTTATGGTGTCTGGCTGGTCATTAATAAAATATGCTGGAAGCTTTGCAGATTTTCCTTTCAGCTCTCCTGATGGCTGCATAAGCAGTGCAGGAATTGGGCATCCAACCTTGTAGTTAAATACATACAGCTGTTTGAGTTCTATCATGCTCACATTTATTTAGTTCTCAGACAATACTAAATTGGAAGGTGCTGAAAACAGCAGTTAAGAAAGAGAAATACTACAAGGATCGTAGGAGGGTGAGTAATAAAGCCAGGAAATAAAACTAAGACTCAATTTGGATTCACCAGATAATGCCAAATGGGAATCCTATTACCTCTTATACCTCTTCTTAAAAATTCGAGTGGTAGTGAGATAATAGTGAATTAATAAGCACTATCGTGCATGGATGACATTGTAGAGGAAATTATATGAGGATGTAGGGTGACATAACTAATGGATGATATTGGTATTATTGTTATATCACCTCACAAAAGCAGATGTGTTTTTAGAATATACTTGTATTAAAACTGTTATAATCGGAGTTCCCTAGAAAGCAGAGTCTCAGTACTCTTATTTGAAAATCAAGTGCCGTCCCAGAGGGCAGGAGTGAGACATAGAAAAAGTGAAGCACAAGAGGGAAAAGCAGTATAGAATGTGTTACTGAGCTGACCATTGCGACATGCAATTGATTGCTCAATACATGGGCTGACATCCTTCTGGACCTTCTGAGGAAACAATATGGGTATGAGATCTCAGGAATTACCTGAGGACTTACACTAGTTATCTATTCAAACATTCCCACCTCCCTGAGCCTGGGAGGTGTATGTAACCTCCCAGTGAGTGAGTGTGTAACACTTTCTTTCATACTATACCAAGGAAGATCTTGTCTTGACTTCATTTACTGTTGGCCATCATTGCATCCAAGTTTCAAGGGGACATTCCAATAAACTATTAGGGCTGGTTCCAGGAATCTTTGACAGAATATTGAATCCTGAGTGCACCCCGTCAATAAAATCTCCCTGTCCAGCCTTGTACCTCACCCCTTCCAATACCCCACTCCTCCTGTGTCAGAACGTACTATCTTAGTGTTGGAAGGATGGACTGAAAAGATTGTTTAATGCAATCCCTTTCCTAATGGAAGAATTCTGCCCAAAGTACTGTTTAATGTTGGTCATTGAGCCACTGTTTGCATATTTCAGTGACAAGGGGTTCATCTCATAAAGAAACCACCTCTCTTTTTTCACTGTTCCTATTAGATAATTCTTCTTTATATTGAGCAAAAACATCAAGCCATCTATAATTTACAACCATATTCTCACTGTTATCTTTACTATTCTTGGTTTATTTGACCTCCCTTCATCTTTGGACATTATGTCTAAAACTTTCTTAGAATTCTATCCACCCTCAGCTTCTGTTATACCTGTTTTTTTTCTCCTATGTCTATAGCTATTTCTTATCAAGTCTCATTTGTCAGTTCCCCTTCCTCAACTTGTTCCTTAGATGACCATATTTCCTAGGCTATTTCTTTGGCCATTTGGTTTTTTTCCTTCAATACATAAGTATTGTGTATCCTCATATAAATATCTGACTTCAACTCCCAACTCACCAGTCTGTCCTATACGTAAACCTCCAAGGGATTCTAAATCCTTAAAAATCTTTCTACTCAACTAGGTCAGTGCTTACCTTTCAAGATTTTTAGTAGAGTAAATAAATTCATTATGCTTCAAACACCTGTTTTCAAACCAATGCCCAACAAGCAGCTATTTCTGCCCATTGATCATCTGTCTTATTATCACTCCCACAATGATTTATACCAGGGGTGCCAAAAATGTATATGCATGACTTGTATTCGTTTTTTATCAGTATATATTGAGTATTACAATTTTAATACAGTTTTTTCCTTTCTTAAAAATGTGTATACATTTTTTTGGCACCCTCTGTACTTTGTTGAGCTAACCCAGATCTCCACCTATCCCTTGTCTTCTAAATCCTCCCACAATGCCCTCTGGTACTGAGTGTCATAAAGAACAAATTTCAAACTATTACCAAGCTCTTCTGGGAGTATTCCCCACAGCTCCATTGCCATATCGGATATCTACCTCTTACTAAAGGACACACCTTTCCCTGCAGTTCTCCATCTACCCTGCAATTACCCTTTCTCATTTATATACCTCAGGGTTGAGAGGCTCCACCATATTCTTGGTTTATAGTACTAAACTTTGTGCATGCCTAAAACTCAATAAATATTTTGAGTAAATGGACCCATCCCTTTCACCTATCCCCACTGCTACTACCTTAATTCAAGTGTTCATCAGTTCTAACTTATATTATCAGAAGTATAACTGATCCTTATTATTTGTAGATTCCATATTTGAAAACTTTCCTACTTGCTAAAATTCATTTATAATCCCCCAAATCAATATTCATTGGCTTTCACAACCATTTTTGGACATGTTCAGAGTGGTGAAAAATTTGAGTCACCCAGCAAGCGTGTTCCCAGCTGAACATGCAGTGTTCTACCTTCTTGTTTCAGCTCTCACACTGTATACAAGTGTCCTCTTGATGGTCTATTTAGTGCTATTTTTGTTGTTGCATTTTTGTGCTTTTTAAATATTTTGGTGACTCTGCCATTTAAAATGACCACCAAGTGTACTGCTGAAGTGCTGTCTAGTGTTCCCAAGCTGAAGAAGGCTGTGATGAGCCCTACAGAGAAAAGACATGTTAGATAAGCTTTGTTCAGGCATGGGTTGCAATGCTGTTCACCATAATTTTAACGTTCATGAATCAACCACAGCATATCTCCAGAGAAAAGAAGGGGAAATTTGTTGAACTGTACATGAGGTGCTCAGAGGTGCTACAGTAACTATTACAGTATGTGATGATGTGATGGAAAAGATGGAAAAGTTGCTAAATTTGAGAATTCATGAGATGACGACCCTGTGTTTCCTCCAAAGGCAGTGACTCAATATTCACTAATTCAGTGCTTGCCATGACTTTATAAAGCATAACTATTGCACATAATGAGAATTGACTGTACCTCCTCACTGGTCCTAATATCTCCAGCCTGGCACCACTGTTGTTTGAGGGATCTTTCTGACACTAAAATCTAATCACATCACTGCCCAGTTTTAAATGCTTCTAGGCTCCACACAGCTTCCAGGATAAAGTTTAAATTCTTTAGTGTAGAGTACAACTCAGGCCTCATTTCCTATCAGTGCTCTCACACACATGTCCTTTCTTCTAATTATCAACACTACTTGTGTTTTCACCAATTCTTTTATGCTGTTTTGATTTCCCTGTACATTCACACATGCTGTTTCCTCTGCTTGCAGTGTCCCTACTTCCTCCCCCTAGTTCTGCTAGTTAATGCCTATTTATCTTTCTAATCTTATCTGAAGTGCACTTCTCTCTGTGCCCTTCAATCACCCCGCAGTCTGGTCCAGAGGCCATTTCTCTGTGCCCCAGGAATACCTCTGGAATAGCACATACTACAATGCTTGACTTTCCTTTGTCTGCCTTTCTTACTAGATTGAAATCTCTTTCAGAGCAAAAATCAAATCTTTAGATATAGAGATAGAGATAGACATAGAGCTAGAGATAGAGGTTGTTTTTTCTTCCTAGTACCTAGGATGGTGCCTGACATATTTAGGATATAGCAGAGGCTAAATATATATTTGTTCAATTAATTCAGAATGAATGAATAAATCACTAGTTTAATGAAATCTGCTTTCTTCAAATATTTGAGGGATTGGCAGCTAAACGTTCTAAGTTCACACTACCCTTTCTCATTGGACATGTTATGCAGAACTTTTTCCATGTTTTCTTACCCAGACCATTCTGGGTCACATTCCAATTATTCAGACATTCATTTTACATCCTGATGCATCTGAAACACTATGACCCATGTGTGAGATATGGTGTGAAATATGTAGAGTAAAATGATCTTTTATTTCCTTTGATTAGTATATACATTAAGTAGAAATAAATAAATAAATGAATGAATACTAATTCAGCCTTAAGATTTCTTCCTCCTCCCACTTTTTTTTGTGTCCACATGTTACTCTGCTGACTCCTGCTGAAGTTGCTATTAATTAAAATCCTTATGTCTTTTTCATGTATATTGCTGGTAAACCAAATATCCTCAATACATATTTAGAAATATTTTATTTTTCTATTCTAAATGCAGGATTTATCATTTATATCCTATTGAATTTTACCCAGCTAGTTTTGGTTCACTGTTACACCTTGTACATACTCTTAAATATGAATTCTTCTATATGAAGCATTAGCTATCCTTCTCGACTTTCTGAGATGTTTTTATCCAAGTCATTGGTAATAACATTAAACAAGCACAAGGATCATGACCTGGGTTTTACATCTGAAATCTATTAAAGAAATTAGTATAATTGTTTACTTATTTAGAAATCCTCCTAACCATATTATCAGCAGACCCAAATTTATATATATATATATATATATATATATATATATAGTTATATAGTTATATAGTTATATATATAGTTATATATATAGTTATATATATAGTTATATATATAGTTATATATATAGTTATATATATAGTTATATATATAGTTATATATATAGTTATATATATATTTATATAATGGAGGCTGTGCAGTATAATGGAAGACTATAGGTTTAAAGTAGATCTGCATTCATATTCCATTTCAACCTCTTACTACTTGGCTACTCTGGCAAATTACTTAACTTCTCTGAGTCTCCCTTTCCTCATCTGTATTTTGTAGATCTCATACCAGTAGAGGGCTTTTGTAAGGTTTAGAGATAATGAGCATGAAATTCCTACAGTATATGGCAAAGCATTTATCAATGGCTGACAGGAGATAATTGTTAAATACCCTTCTGAAATCTAGATATCTACGGCATCATATTGAACTTCAATTGGTAGGCACAGTAAAAAAAGAAAAAGTAAACAAACGAAACAAACTAAATGAGCTTAGCATTCAAGCTGTGTGATTTTAATAGAAACGTGCCTCCCAATCAGTTTTTACTACTTCAAGTAGTACAAAGATCCGTTTTGGAGCAAAAATTGTAGATTAAGATAATTTACTGCTCTGGTCCAATTGATTATCGTTTACTATTGCCCACAAATAGTCTAGGGGAAAATGTGCACTTTGCCCTACATTATTAACACATGCTAATGACCAGGGCTGGTGCTCATGTCGCAGTCTAGTCTTCTGAATTACTGATCAATGGTTGTATCCATTCTTTTTGCAGTCTGACATTAGCATGCTTTTGCTTATTTTAACATTTCCTCCTCGCATTCATTGAGAGCCTTTTTCCTTTGCATTACTCAAGTGGGCTGCTTGCTTTGCTCTTCTTTTTTTCCAGTTCATCCCAATTTCACTATTAGCAAACAGATACATACCACCTAGTAGCAAGTACTGATTTTATCTTCCATTTTCTCCGAGCCTCCCAACCTCTTATTATTATTATTATTTTTTAACTTTACTTTTAAAGATCATTATTAACACCACTCTCTTCCTTCTTCTTGTTCCTAACAAAGTCTGAGAGGCATCTTGGTGTGTTCTGGTCTTAGCAACCCATGCTGATTCCCAAAGAGTGTGATATCCTTCTCCATATAACTTTAAAACAGCTTTTAAATGAAATTCTCTAACAGTTTTCCAGGGTTTATTGATGAGCACAGTAGTTCAGTGTGTTTGCAACATACCAGTTTTCCACTTGTAGGAAATCAGGGCATTTACCTATTTCCAGTCATCTGCCATCACATCTCTTCTCCAGAAATACTCAACGGCAGCTGCTGACAGTGTTTCTGAGATCACATCTGTAAATTCTCTCAGTTCTCTGTGCATAATTTTCCTGAATTGGGGGACTTGAATTTATTCAAAACAGTGAGGTGCTCTCTTATCATCTCTTCATCTAATTTGGGCACCTATTTTCCTCTTAACCATGTTTGTTCTTCTCTTTTTAACTCGAAGATCATTTTCCTTGATAGAGAAAATAGACACAAATTAGGAGATGAGTCATTTTTTTTCTTGCTATAATCTGTTTGCATAACAAGATGAAATTCAAACACTGAGCCACTTTTACCTTGTTCCCTTTTCACTGTAAGATAGCTTGAAAAGTTTTTTTCCCCCTCTGGTCTTTGGCTATTTTACACATTCAAACTTATTTTGAAGTTCAGTTTTCTTGGTGAAATTTTCTATCTTTATTTTTTTCTTTGGTTTTCATTTTTGGTGATATGTCCTTCTGTCAGTTTTTTACATGTGTTCTTTTTAAACATGAACCCAACAAAACCCCCCAAGCAGCCTAAGTAGTTTTATTCAATTTCTACCTTCTTTTTGTTAGGTTTAGGTAATTTAAAATTAAATTTGAGATTTTTATATTTGAGCGTGTCTCCATCCCTACCAACTTGGGCTATAGAAGCAGATTGATCTGTGGTGGGGCCCCTGTTCTGAGCTTAAGCTGCCACTAGAACAGGTCTTGTAAGCTAGTGTTGCAAGCCTGCTAGAAGTCTATTTAGTGAGAGACTCGAGAGCTTTGTGACAGAGAAAACCTATGAGGAGATAGAGACAGACATGTCAACTTGGCATGAAACAAACTCTGTTCAGGAAACAAAGAGTGATTCTGAGTATGATGTAGGGTGGTGGCTGTCACTTGAATTCATCCCTGTCTTTATCTAGTTCTCAGGGAGAGACAGAGTTCTTTGCTGGGCTCTGTCCCATTTCCATGACATGAGAAAATCCAAATTTCTTTTTGATTTCTGCAAATTCCTAGAATTGGGTCATTTTCTGAATATTCCAAGAAGTGTGTGTGTGTGTGTGTGTGCACGCGCACACGTGTGTGTATGTGTGTTTATTACAGGAGGTTACAGAATCTGAAATCTGCAAGAAGCTCAGAGGCTAGATTTAGCGAACTATGAGTTATTATCATTAATATAATATCTTTGAATTCACAGCATAGTGAATCTGGGGCAGGAGAGGGAAGTTTTGTTTTTTCTTTGACCTTTTTGAAAATTTTCAAGGATAAAGACTCTTTACACACACACACACACACACACACACACACACACACACTCACATACACACCCTGCTGAATAAGCAAGTATAGCACGCAGTAGGTACTTGGTAAATATTTATGATTTAATAAAACCACGTAAATTGGAGACATAAATATAAATATATGAAACATTACTTTATTTAGTTGTTATGAAATCTAAAGTTACATAGTTATTTTCCCCAAAATTCCTTGTGATGCTGACTTGACCAGGTAGCTCTCTTTATATTCAGAATTAGTTTCAGAGATGCAGCTCCCTCTGTCACTATCTCCTCTTTCTGTGAAATGACACAATCAGGAGGCAAGCCAAGAAATTATCAGACATTCCACGTTTAGCAGAATAATTTCCCTAGCAGCTCCCTTGATAATTGAAGTCTCTCAATACCACCACATTTGATCTCCTTGCCAGTTGTGTAATGTGGGTTAGAATTACATTCAAAATCACATAAGTGACTATTTAACATATTGAAATTAGAAAGATTTTTAGTTTTCTTTTTAATCATTATGTTGAAAACATCTTCACTTCATCATTTTTGTATGTAACACTGAAATATTAGCTGTTCCAAAGAAAATGTCAAGTTCTCTATCTATCCTGTACACTTCTGACATATTCTTAATCAGAGAGTAAGCTTCATATTGGAAGAAATGGATTATCTTCAAGGTCTTTTATTGGTCTTCCTAATTTACCCAAGTCCATATATGTATATATATGAAATGTTGTCCTTCATCATAATCCCTCCTCACCTGCTTGACAAACTTAAGACCCCTCAGAATCTAAGTGTCAAGATATCCTTGACAAAGTCTTCCTTATACTTCATTTGAACTAGTACTCATCCTTGTACATATTTCTGTTACAAGACCATTCATAATCTTCCATGACACCCTTGTATTAGGAAAAAAAAAAAAAAAAAAAGCACGTACATAATTCCAGCCTTTCCACCACTCCTGGCTGCTAGAGATGACTGGTTCAGCCATACCTGTTTCTTCCCTTACTTCTAAGATTCTCTGTGGCAGATTTAAAGCAGAAGCAGGAGATAAGGGTGTTTTTCCAGCAAAATTTCATGGGGGGTTATAGGGTTGGGGGGTGGGAAGATAAATAAATATTCTGGGAGCTTGGAAGAATGGCAGGAGCAACTGCAGTGAGAATAAAATGGATGAGAATGGGATTTTTTTTTTTTCAGAGTTTGATATACACAAGTTGACTTACATCAAAAGCACTTTTTTGGTTGTCTGACTGTGCTTCTGTACCTGTTCTGAGACTGTACCGCATGGGATCATGGTTTGCATATGGTTACATTTTGTTTATACATCTCTGATCTCTTCTTGTAAGCTGTTTGAGGGCAGGAGCTATCCCATTCATTTCCATATCTCCAGCTTTTAGCCCATAATAGGTATTTAATAAGTAATTGTTGAATGGAAAACAAGAAGTGTTTCATTTAACAAATGGGGAAATTAGGAGATCCTCTAAATCTATATAGCTGTGCCCTTTAGCCAACCTGAAGTGCTTAAGATTCTAATGCCATCGACACTTAATTTAAAATTCCTCCTTAACTAATGCCACCTTGTTGCTACTAATTTTAGTAGAAATAAATTAGGGGATCTTCCAATATAATCCAACATTATGCTACAATTAACAATTACAATAGGAGATTTTTGAGAGATATATGAGACCTTCTGATCCTAGGGCCAGTTAAATATAATTGTTAAACATACAATTATATGACCTATGACACACTGCTTTCTACCCAAGAAGTAGTTCTGTTATCTAAACAGTTTTTCCAGTCAGCTCAGTAGAAGTCTTACTCACTAAAATGTTTGGGGTACCCCTCTCTCCTGAAATATTATTCAAAGATTTTTAAAGCACTAAACTGAAAAACAAAAGGAATAATAACAGAGTTCTGATTTTCCCTGTGATTATATAGTTGAATTTTTAAAAACAATCAGGTATAAAAATCTTTCACAAACATTTTTATCTTTTTGATCCAGCTCTGCTAGTGCCCTCCCTCTGAACATGCAATGTTTCAGAACCAAAGATGGCAAAATGTTCACCATAAAACTAACTTTCTACCATCCTCTTGTGAATGAAGGAGTGGTGAAAGTTTATAGTGATGAGAAATATATGCATTTGAGTTTTGGAGACTTAAACACTTTTTCAGGCAAGGGCTTTGAAATCTAGAGAGCCCAAGATGGGCTTTTGTCAAATGCCATCAAGTCTGTGTTCAGAAAAATAATCAGACTTTTAGACTTCTATTCTAGTATTCTTTAAGCTATACCCAATATTTCAGTACAATCCTAATTTTTCCAGAGCAAAAATATAAAAAAAGCCTTCCTATACTTTCTGTGATGTTTTCCTTTATATGTAGAGAGAGGAGAAAACATTAATCACTCAAGTATTCATTGACTCTCTACTATATATTGAAAATTATATGAGGTTTCTTGAGAAATGCAAAACAAAACAAAAAATAAAGTATTATTCTTGCCAGCTCTGAATTTATTGCATTGTTGATATTGATTATAGAAAAACTGTAGTTGTTTAGAGGTGAGAAATAATGATAATTATGCTAATCACAATTAATTATAGTAATCATAATACAAACTCTTGTTTTTATAGCACTTTAGAGTTTATAAAAACGTAATCTCATTTATTGTCGTAACCTTATGTAAATTGTTATTTCTTCCATATAATTGTTCAGGCAACAGCCTTGGATTGTCTCAAGGTGGCAGAATCTGAGTGACAAAGGGAAACAGACTAGTTAATTCCTATTTATACTGTGGAGCCAACATGAGGAAAATTCTTTAAAAGTGAGAATTCTTGTAGTAAGTTAAATATGGAAAATCCTATAATAACTTAATATTGAAAGGTTGTAATGTACAAGAATGTCAGCAAATATACAATATTACAATGATAGAGTGCGCTACCAAAAGAGGAAACCTCGCTTCATTTTTTTTAACAACTTTGTGATAGTGATGGCATAGAATAAAATGTGCATATTTAAAGTAATGACAAAAATCTAGATTTGTTGTGCCAATCATTTCATAATATATGCAAATATTGAATCATTATGTTGTATATCTGAAATTAATATAATGTTACATGTCAATTGTACTTCAATTTTTTTACATGTATGATTTGGTGAGTTTTGACAGTTATATCTATGAAAACATTACCATCCTCAAGATAATGAAAATATCCATCATCCCCCAAAGTTTCCTCCTGCCTCTTTGTAGTCACTGCCTCCCCCCTTCCTATCTAATCCCACTTTTCTCAGGCAACAACTGATCTGTGTTCTGTTACTATAAATTAGCTTGCTTTTCTATAATTTCATATGTATGCAATCATACACAACGTTTTATTTTTTCTCTGACTCATTTTACTCAGCATAATGATTTTGAGATTTATCCATGTTGTAGCATGTATTAGTAGTTCATTCCTTTTTATTGTTGAGTAATATTTCATAGGGTGGTTATAACACAGTTTATCTATTCACCTGTTGATGAACTTTTGGATTGCTTCCAGATTTCAGGTATTACAAATAAAGCTGGTAGAAACATTTATTTACAAGTCTTTATATGGACATACACTTTTATTTCTGTTGGGTAAATACCTAGGCGTTGAATGGCTGGATTAACTTTTGAAGACACTGCCAACCTGTTTTCAAAAGAGATTGTATCATTTTACATTTTCACCAGCATCACGTGAGAGTAACAGTTCTTTCACATCCTCTCCATCACTTGGTATGGTCAGTCATTTTAGTTTTAGCCATTGTAATAGGTATATAATAGTATCTTACTGTGATTTTCATTTGTGTTTCTCTAAGAACTACTGATACGAGCATCTTCTATTTATTCACCATTTGTATATCTTCTTCAGTGGAGTGCATATTTAAATATTTTGTCCAGTTTTATTAGGTTTTTTTGTTTTTTGTTTTATTGACATCAACTCTTTTCATGTTCTGGATACAAATTCTTTATCAGATATATAATTTGAAAATATGTCCTCCTAATCTCTGCCTTGTCTTTTTATTCTATTAACAATATCTTTCAAAGAGTGGACATTTTAAATTTTGATATAGTCAAATTTATCAATTTGTTCTTTCATGTATTGTGCTTTTGCTGTCATATCCAAGACATATTTGCCTAACAAAAGGTCAGAAAGGTTTTCTCCTATCTTCTAGTTTTTTTATAGTTTTAGATTTACACCTAGATTTATAATCCATCTGAGTTAATTTTTGTATATTGTGCAGAAAATCCCACTTTAATATCAGACAATTTTCCCAGTTTAACTGTAGGATAGTAGGCCAAGAAGAGTTGCGGAAACTATTTTCTTGGAGTAGTTTTCAATACAATTGGAAAAAGCATTAAGGAATTGACTGAAGAGACAGCCCTGCATGTGTAGGAGATGGTACCAACTGGGTGTGCTTTCTATTAAGCCATTTGTGTATTTTCTGATTCTTTGCCTACTTTTCTGAAACAATTTTGATCTATTGAGGAAGCTAAAATCCCTAAAGTTCACAAGTTGATGAATTTCACGTAATTTAGGACTACTAGATACTATTTTCATGCATGTTCCAACTGCTACTCATTTTATCTCCTTAAAAATATAAGAAGCACAGGATTCTCCCCAATTCACTAGAAAATTCTCATTTGAGTAGCCTGCCTCTTCTATTTCTGTGACTTTCTAATTGATTTCTGGGGTGATATTTTAGAGTTTTCTCTGGATGCCTTTACTCCATTTTCCAAGACGAGTCTTTTGAGTACTAGCCTTTATATTGGGTTTTAGTTGGGAGATAGCATCTTTTCAAAAAATGATAACTTACTGTCATATTCATTGTTCCACATACATTTCTTCTCTGTAGTTTAATCTTTATAATTAATCGTTTAACTAGGTGAAAGGCTACCAGAGTTCTATTTAGAATAATGACTAATGTCATCTTATTCAAAATTGGGGTGATGACCCCTAGGAAGTCCTAGAGAGATTTTTTGGGAAATACGGAAATTTCCAAAAGTATCTCAGAAACTCAAGTTTTGTAGCGCATTTAGCTAGCTTGTGTGTAACCATCAGTGTTAAGTGCACTTTGGAAAAACATGGCTTCTCCCATCTCTAGGGTCTTTCCCTGCCCTTTGTCATTCGCTGCCTTGAACATACCTTAAGAAACAGACACAGGTCTTGGAATTAAGACGTTCAGTCTTATCCTGAATAATACTTATACCTGCAAAATGAATTGTTTGATTTTTGTGTAAGAAAGATGACATGAAATGAAATATGGTTTAGAGGAGACCATAGGGAGAAAACTGTAGCATTAAATATTTGTGTGTAAAAATTATTTATGTATATCCAAGATTGTCAAATTAGTATCAAGTAATTATTTGTTCAATTGAATTAATTTGCCAAATTAAAATTTATTTAATTTTGGTAGAAGTTTTGCTGATAAGCACAGTGGTTCCCCTGTCCATTATACTCCTTTGCTCCCTTACAGGGATAGCACAAAAGCAGAAAGTATACCTTGGCTGTTACTTTCTTTATAACTTCTTCAGGGTGGCCAATAGATACTTTTGGCAGAGGCTGCTAGGTGCTACCTAGTCTCTGTTCTCCCTTTCTTAGTAACAGAAGCTCAAGTTTTTCAGGAGGACAGTGTATCCAGCCAGACAACTACATTTTCTAACCTCTTTGTTGCTGAGAGTGCATCTATCTGGTTAACTCCTGGTCAATGAGATATAAGCATAATTGTTTTGTAGGATTTCTGGGTAAGAAGTTTAGAAATCATTTGCCTCTCCTTTTTCTTTTTCTACGAGACAGCAATAAACTAATATCTTTAAATCACTAGGTTTGGGTGTTTGTGTTATTTGCAGCTGAACCTAATTCTAACTTGATACAATATGGCACTATGATTTCAAGCAAATTCTAAGAGGAATTGGTAAAAGGGTAAAAACAACCATCTCAGCATGTTTTGGGGCATCCCTGAAAACTCTTTTAAATCTGAAGCTTTTGTCTAAACTTAATCTGAGTCTTTCAGTCCCTATCTAGAGTCAACTAGTAGGAGGAAGTACAGATACTATTTGAAATACAATGGGATTACATCCTGATAAACCCATTATAAATTAAAAATATAAGTCGTAAATGTATTTAATTCAACTCACCTACCAAACATCATAGATTAGCCTTAAATGTGCTCAGCACACTTACATTAGCCTACAGTAGGGCAATTATCTTGAGTTTCATTCAAGAGTAATTAATTGCCTTCCTCTTCTCACCAGAAGTAGGAGACACAGGTGGGTATTTTGTAGGCATGATGGGATGCAAAAACACAAAACACAATATCCAAACTATGTTGGCAACACACTACATTGTAGAGTTTGGATTGTTTATCCTCATGATCATGTGACTGACTGGGAGCTGTGTCCCTGCTGCTGCCCAGCATTGCAAGAAAGTACTGTATTGCATATTGCTAGCCTGGGAAAAGATCAAAATTCAAAATTCAAAGGATGATTTTTACTGAATGTGTATTGCTTTTGCGTCATCATGAAGTCAAAAAATCATAATTTGAATCATCGTTGTAAGTCAGTACTGTCTGTATTGTTCTAAGGAGTGTCTGTGCAACTATTATAGAAACAAAGTTTATTACATATTTTCTTTATAAAATTAGTTCATGCTCATTATAGATAATGTAAGAAACTCAGAAATATAAGAATAAATGGAAATGGAGGCTATAACCCATATTCCAACTACTTAAAATAATTATAGTTATTATTTTGATATATTCACCTGGAGCCTTTTTCTCTGCTGTGTGTCTATAACATATAAACATATTATATATATATATATATATATATATATATATATATGCACATATATATATGATTTTTTTAGTGTACTTTTTTCCTCTTGAAAAATGATAAGAAATTTTTGATGGTTATATTTTATTGAGTGGGTATAGTATTATCTACCTAATCATTCACACACTGTTGGATATTTTTTTAAAACTTATGATGTGATGCAGCAGTAGGAAAGATTAGGTATATAACCTTATTGAAGTTGTGACTCATATAGTTTGGTCCCAGATCTGAGTACATTTAGAGAGGTACAATCTAATATTCCATTTTTTACTCATATCTTTTAAGGCAGTGCTTCTCAAACATACACATTCACAGGCTTGTTAAAATGCTGATTGCTGGGCCCCACCCCGAGATTCTGATTCAGTAGATCTGGGATGGGACCTGAGAATTTGCATTTCTAACACATGTTCAGTTGATACTGATGCTTTAATAATCAATGCCTTGGGGCCTGACTGGTGGCTCAGGTGGTTGGAGCGCCATGCTCCTAAAAGGCTGCAGGTTTGATTCCCACATGGGGCAGTGAGCTGCACCCTCGACAGCTAAGATTGTGAACAGCAGCTCTCCCTGGAGCTGGGCTGCTATGAGCAGCCTGGAGGTCTGCCGCCTTAGCAGGGGAAGAGTGGGGCTTATGATATCAGCATGAGCCAGGGAGCTGTGTCCTACACAACTAGACTGAGAAACCTCAGCTTGAACCGGAGTTGGGGGTGGGGGGTGGCAGAAGAAAGGGGAAAAAGAAAAAATCACGGCCTTAAAAAAACATTAAAAAGGATCAATTCATGTCCCCTTGTATTTTTATACTTCTCTCCTCTCCAATTCTCAACCCCTAAACTCTCCAGTCTTCTTTTGGCTAATAAAACAAAACAAAACAAAACAAAACAAAACAAAACAAAACCTTCCAGGTTCCCTAAACACTCCTTTGTTTATAAGTCACTTGGCCTTTACTCTCTGCCAGTCTCTTTCTTCCTCTCCACTCTCCTGCCAACCTCCAGTTCTTCGCTTCCCTTACTTTGCTTTGATTCTATATAACATTAGCATTCTGGTCAAGATAGACTTATCTCAGAGGTTGGCGCAGGGATAGAACTGGGGATGACAGAATTCTCTTTACACTGGAGGGAAATCTAAGAACCTTACATATTAAGAAACTTCATCCCATCACAAGTACCAAAGTTGATTTTATTAGACTAGAGTCCCAGAAGCAGAATTCCCAAGTCAAGAGATGTGAGCTGCTTCAATCTATACCAAGATAGAGAGGTTAAGAGCATAGATGCTTAAGTGTGATACACATGAGTTCAAGTCCCACTTCTGCCACCTGCTAGTTATATCATTTTGGGAGAATCAGTTAACCCCACCAAGTCTCAGTTTCCTCATATGTGAAGTTTAAAACAACATCATAGCATCTACCTAAAAGGGTATTTTGAGGATTATATGTGACAATGAAGGTAATGCTTAGCAAATTTTATGGCACTTGATAAAAGCTGTATTGATGTTGTTGCTGTTGTCAAATTAATTCTGGAAGGTTTTCCAGATTCACAATCCTATGAATAATGTAGCAGAGAGATAACTGGGTAGTAATTAGGGTCTAACTACAACACACGGTCTTCATTTCTATATGGGGGGAGTGGTGAAAAGAAGGAGTTCTTCCTAATTAATTAAGAAAGTCTGCATACTAGAATTTGAAGGAAACAATGGAACTAATGATTCACAACATAAGAGACTTACTGAGGTTAATTCACATTTCACTCAAAATGAAGCCAAATTGGATGGATAATTTCTTATCCAGTATGTTATAATATCTTTTAAAAAATGTTTTGCTATTCTGCTCAGGTTCTTCATAGTTTTTAGTTTTTAGCAATAGTTAAGACTTTAGTATAAATGGATCTTTTGTGGTTACCAGTATGTGAGGCATAGCATGGCATGCTTTCTGTTTTTCTCAGCCAAATATCTCCAATCTTATTGATTCTGTTATCCTTTCCTTATAGCTCTTGTTTTTCAACTATTCATTCATTATTTTTTCACAAAAGTCATAAGACTGGGAGTTTTATTTTAAAATTTTCTGTTGCTATTATATGATGTTCAAAAAGTAAATCAAATTCTTAGTGCCTCAGTTTGCATTTATCAAATATGTATGTAATAAGAATTGCTTTGTGGTTGTAATCAAAATGAGTCTTGCAATCAACAAAAATAAACTTTCAGACTCTTGGTACCATAAATTGCAAAACATATTCAATTCTCTACTTATTATTGATGAAATTAGAACAGCTTCAAAATCACAAACAATAATTTGTTTCAGGAATGGCAAGTGTGGCTTCTATTGTGTACATTAGAGTCTATTATTCAAGAGAAACATAAAGTAAATCTTGTGTGAGCTGAGTCGATTTTTGTCTTACCACACAAAAAGGCAGCTGGATAAAGAAGATGACCTTTGTTAAAAGGAAAAAAATCTTCAATACCTGGTGTTCACTGCCAGTGGGTGTTCTGGTGTTGGCTCTTAAAAGAAGCAGGAATCCTATTGTCATTTCTTCTAGCTTTAATGATGAAATCTACTTTCAAGTTTGTGTTTAGTCTCAGGCTATAAAAGTTCAGTACCTCCCCAGTACTTGATTCTGGGTCATTTCTTGGGGACCCTCGCCATATTCTGAGACAAAATAAGCAGCTATAGATAAAAAAGCTCCAAGCTTCAACAGTGAGTGCTGAAACTGGTACAAGAACAAGGCTGTTAATAGCAATCAAATTGATTTTGAACTTCAGGAGATTTGCCTTCCTCCTGACTCTCAAGGCTTGGTTCTAACTTAGATTAAAGCTCTTTCTATTTAAATAGACAGAAGCTGTACTGCTTCAGAGGATGGGGGTGGGGGGGGGAGAGAAATAAATTATGAATTACAAAAGCACAAATATGCATGCAAAAGCAATCAGGGGCTTCGATGGAAGAGTATAATTTATAAACCATCCCTACATGTTAAGTCTACATTATTCTTAGGAATTTTAGCAAGTGATTAGTGTTGGGTTGACCCAGCTTATACATAGTTGAAGGCAAGTAAATATCCTTAGTCTGATTAAAAAAATCATGACTCTAGACTGTATTTCAGGAAAGAGAATGGATTGTTTAGTTTGCAAAATTTTATGCCCACTGAGGACATAAATGTTTTGGAACCCTCAGAATATATAAGTGAAAGCTCTTTCGTAAGACTTTTAGGGTATCAATTATGACTTCTCATGAGAAAAACATCGGCGCACACTGTTTGGTTTACTGCATCTCCTCTCTCAGGCCCTCCTTTTCTCCCTTTGGCAAATCATGGAATTAACATAGTAACAAGTGACTCAACTGTCTTATGATGGTCCGGTAGGTATTGGTTCATTCATTCTTTCGTTCATTTGTGTATGCATTCATTTATTTAAATGGATGATTTTTATTCATTTAATTAAAGTAATACTTTATCAAATGCCTCATACAATACAAAGGACTAGAGATACAAATGTACAGCAAAATACCTGCCCTCATTGAGTTTCCAGGATGTTGAATGTAAGGCCAAGTTTTCTAATTGTTCTACCTCAGAAGTCCCCCAAAAGGTCAGCGATGCTTCCAGTTTGTCTCCCAACCATGCAGATCAGGAATTAACACTCAGGTTGCTTTCTGTAATATAGTGGTAGCTCTTGCCTAGGAGTTCACTCATCTCACTTTGAAGGCAGTCTAGCTGAGAGGAGAGAGGTCTTTCTTTATCTCTCCATCTCCACCCTCGCCCCAATGCTATTACCTTTGATGGGTAGGATTTGGATAGTGTGCTACTTCTCATAAGAATTTAGAAAATGAAAGATGGCTTCTCTCTACGAAATGACTGGGAATCTCTGTTCTAGATATTACCTTGTCTTTCCCCTCTTTTTTTTTTTTTTTTTGAACTTTGGGAAATGAGTTATACATAGTAGGGAGAAATCACAACCATTACATCTCAAACAATAGAGACAATTTAAAGTTATTAGGTGAAGACAGTTAAAGGGAACTCATTAAAATCCTAACGACTGTAATCTGTATTACAAGTGAAAAATTGTTTGAGTCAAGCAATGGAGTAACTCTTAATTGTAAAAATAATGATAACTGGATATTAATGAAATAATGCAACATCTTATCTGAAACTAGAAAATAACATTAGACATTGCTTCCATTGTAATTTTAAGTTTTGGTGATGATAACAAAATAAGACTTTAAATGCTCTAGGAGGTTTATGACTAAACTACAATTTGGAAAATCTTTTGATATTTAGTTCAACTTTGTTATGAGCATAATTTTCCTGGTATAGGATGGAACATAAACAATTGGTAAAGCATAACAGTGATAAGATTTTTACTCAGATTTTGGATTTTGGCAACAAAATGTATTGCTTTAAATTTAATTAATAATGAAAATATATACGTATTGCAAAAAATTAAAATACACAGAAATATTTTGATTAAAAATCAAAGACCTCCATCACTCCTACTCCAGATTACCCCATTCACTCCCACTCTATTCCTCATTTCCCTTCCCAAGAGGAAACTGCTATTAACATTGTGAGGTATGTACATCCTCTTTATGGCATTTTTATACATACGAGTTCTGACAACTCAGTTTGCGAACTCATCCTAAAAAAGGTGCTACATACCTAATTGCTGAATATCACTATGGTCACCTTCGAAGTACTCCCCTTGGGAAACTATGTACTGACGCCAGCACCTAGTCCACCCTTAAAAGCAATTCTGGAAGTCTTTTTCTGGAATGGTCATCAGAGCTGTTGTCCTATTACCCTCGCTGTCCTGAATGTATTCAAAATGTCTTCCTTTCAATATTTCCTTTATCTTCGGGTAAAGAAAGAAGTCATTGGGGGCTAGATCAGGTGAGTATGGAGGGTATTCCAATACAGTTATTTGTTTACTGACTAGAACTCCCTCACAAACAATGCCCTGTGATCTGGTGCATTGTCGTGATGCAAGAGCCATGAATTGTTGGCGAAAAGTTCAGGTCATCTTACTTTTCCACGCAACCTTTTCAGCACTTCCAAATAATAAACTTGGTTGACTGTTTGTCCAGTTGGTACAAATTCATAATGAATAATTCCTCTGATATCAAAAAAATTTAGCAACATCGTTGCAACAAGTTTGTGAACTAAACTGTCAGACCTCCTATATACACACATACATATCAGTAAACATTATTTTTTTAATAAATAAGATTATATCATTCTACAATTTGATTTTTTCACTTACTAATATGTGTAGGAGATTGATAAATGACAGAAGATATACATCTTCATTCTTTCTATCCAATGCCTTTTATTCTGTACTATAGATACACCATAATCTACTTAAACATTCTTCTTAATATGAATACTTGTCTTGTTTATTTTTTTCACTATTATAAGCTATGCTGAAATGAACATCTTTGCACATTCATATCTGAATAATACCACCAAAAATCTACCCAAAATGCTATACCAATTTACCTACAATATATATGTGTTAGTGTCCATTTACATCTTTATCAAATTAGATAGTATAATTTTGAAAATTTCTGACAGTGTAGAGATTATATATATATAAATATATATATATATGTATATATAATGTATATATAATATATGTATAGTATATATATTGTTTTACTTGAATCTTCACAATTATTTTTATTTATTTTTACATTATATAAATACATTTTTTTGTCATTATATATATACATGTGCTGAGGCTTGCTTACCTGTGCTCTTTTCCCATTTTTGTACTAGATTGTCATTTTATTATTGATTGTGGGTTTTAACCCTTTGTGGGTTATATAGTTCTTTCATGTTCCTCTACTCTATCATTCATCTTTTTTCTTGAAGTATGGTGTTAAGGCATACAAAAATTGAAAAAAAAAATTTTTTTTTGAAATTTTTATGTAACCAAATCTATGATTATTTTATGGCCTCTGGATTTGGGTTTTGCCTTACAATGTCTTCATAAAACTAAGATTATAAAAATTTTCCAGCACATTGTTTTAATATTTTCATGTTTATTATTTTGCATTTTTCATTATATCCATTTGCAATTTATTTTCATGCGTTTGTTTTATAGGAATCTAACTTAATTTTTATATAAATTTCCAATTTCTAAACACTATCTATTGATTAGTGTATAATTTCTCCTCATTTCTAATGAATCCATTTCTAAATGTCTCTCTCTCTATATATATATGTATATATATATCTTACTGACTTCTTCATTCCATCAAATAGATAAGTGCCTATCTCTGACCAAATTACAATACTTAAATTTCTATATTTCATAATTTTGCATGGTACATAAAATAGGGCAGATTTCCAGTATTTAGTTTTTTAAAGTTCCTTTGGTATTTTTGTACATTGTCACTTCTTTGTGAATTTTAGGATCAGTTTGTTAAGTACTATAACAAATTCTGTTATGCTTTTTTCATTCTTTATTAATCAATATTTGTAATGATCACAGAAGCTTGATCCTTTCTTATCCAACACCAGAAATATTCTTTAAAAATTATTTATACCTTAAAAGTACTTAAAATATAGTTGGAGAAAAATAATGATTGCTACAAACTTTATGAACAATTTCCTAGTAAGATCGAGAAAACCATTTACCATCTGCCTCAAGATTACTTAAAACACTAGAAACATTTTCAGTAGGAAGTAGAAATCATTTTTTTAAATTAAAATATTTATTAAAATATAGGTACTATATAATATTGTATTAGTTTCAGGTGCACATTATAGTTATTCAACATTTATATACCTAAAGAAGTGATCACCATGATAAGCCCAGCAATCATCTGACACTATACCACGCTATCACAATATTGACTATATTTCTTATGCTGTATATTACATCCCCAATATTTACTTGTTTTATACCTGGAAATTTGAACCTCTTATTACTCTTCACCTTCCCCCCTTTTTAATTTTGCAATTACAGTTCACATTCAATATTGTTTTATATTAATTTCACATGTACAACATAGTGGTATCGTTTATATAATTTAAGAAGTAAATAAGTAAAATATATATAGTAAAATAAAACTGGATCTTATATTAAATTTTGCTCCAAAAGATGCATTACAGCTGATTGTCCGGCTATGTCTTATATTCAGAGAAATATGTAGGGCTTTGCTTTTTGTCATTTTGAATATGTCATGCCAATTCCTTCTGGCTTGCAAGGTTTCTGTTGAGAAATCAGCTCACAGTCTTATAGGAGCTCCATTGTAGGTAACTAACTGCTTTCCTCTTGCTGCTTTTAAGATTCTTTCTTTGTCTTTAGCCTTTGACATTTTAATTATAATGTGTCTTGGTGTTGCCCTCTTTGGGTTCAACTTGTTTGGGACTCTCTGCATTTCTTGGTCTTAAATATCCATCTCCTTCACCAGGTAGGAAAGTTTTCCATCATTATTTCTTCAAGTAGGTTTTCAACTCCTTGCTCTCTCTCTTCTCCTTTTTGTACCCCTATGATGTGAATGTTGGTACAGTTGATGTTGACCCAGTGAACTCTTAAACTCTACTCATTTTTTTTGGGTTCTTTTTTCTTTTTTGCTGTTCTAATTGAGTGTTTTCTGCTACCTTATCTTCCAAATAGCTGATTTGATCCTCTGCTTCATCTAATTTACTGTTGATTCCCTCTAATGTATCCTTCATTTAATTTATTATATTCTTTATTTCTTACTGGTTCTTTTCTACATATTCTATCTCCATTTTAATGTTTCCTATATCTTTGTTGTAGTTCTCCCTGAGATCACTGAGCATCCTTATAACCAGTGTTTTGAACTCTGTATCTGGTAGATTGCTTGTCTCCATTTAGTTTCGTTTTTTTTTTTTTTTTTTCTTTTTCTGGTGCTCTGTTCTTTTATTTGGGACATGGTTCTTTGTCTTCCCATTTGGCTGCCTCCCTGTGTTTGTTTTTATCTATGCTATGTCTTCTGGTCTTAAGAGAGTGGCCTTATGTAGTAGATGTCCTGTGGCACCCAGTGGTACAATCTGTGGTCACCAGAGCCAGGTGTTCCAGGTATGTCCCTTGTGTGGGTTGTGTGTGCCCTACTGTTGTAGTTAAGCCTTGGTTGCTGTTTGCACATCAATAGGAGGGATTGACCCTTGGGCTCATTTGTTGTGAGGACTGACTGTGACCACAATGGAGGATCTGTGGTGCTGGAGCTGACCCTACAGAACAGGATTCACTTTAACAGGGCTCTGATGCCTGCTCAGTCTGCCCTTTGGGGGTGTTGTTCTTGGAGGCAGCCCAATGATGTTCTGGCTCAGTCTGAAACTGGCTATCAGATATGCCAGCCCTGGGGCCTCCTGGGAGGGGACACGCTGCAGGCCAAGTTCAACCATAGCCTGTGTCCTACCCAGGGCCACCTGGCATCAGCCACAAAGCAGTCTGCACTATCGTTGGAGGTGCATCAATAGGCCAAACTGCAAACCAAGGCTGACTGTTGGTAGTGCCAGGCTTATAGCTGCTCAGCCGGAGGTACGAGACATGCCAAAGCTAGATGCTGCTTGTTTGGGTTTTGTGAACCTTTGAGAGACTTTAGCAAAATCTACAGCATGAGCCAAGGCAGGCAGTTTGTACAGAAATGCCACTGGAAGCGGCTTTAGCCACAATTTCCACTGGATTTCACAACCAGAAGTTATGGGGACTTCTCTCCCTTGCACTCAATCCCTTGGCTGGGGAGCCTGGTGTGGTGCTGGGACCCCTCCCTCCTTGGAGCAGGGAACCTCTGCAGCTGAAATTTCCCTCTTGATTTTTAAGGGTCCCACACAGGTGTGGGGCCAGCTTATTCTGCATCTCTGCCCCCCTACCAAGATGGCTTCTTCTCTATGTCCTTAGTTGTAGGGTTTCAGTTTAGCTAGACTTCAAGTGATTCTCAATGATGGTTGTTCTGTGTTTAGTTGTAATTTTGATGTGGTTAAGAGGATGCAAGCACAGCATTTACCTACTGTGCAATCTTGACTGGAAATCCCCAGTAGAAGTCATTTTTAGAAGTATAGCAAAACCATGTCCAAATAGTCCCTCCAACTGGGATGTTTTAAATATACTGAGAAATGACATCATTAATATAGTTTCTTAAGTCAGTGAGAACATATAAATAAATTAATTGTTTAATAATAAATATGTTGTGTGTTTGATCAATTATATTTTTCTTAAAGTTTTTGAATGGGGACTGTATACTCCTCATGAAACCATGAAACGACTATGATCTTAATGTTTCAACATTCTGCCAACATTTGGCACATCAAAAGATTCCTTACACTGTGCTTGAAAAGGCAGTGTAGAGGGAGAAAATCCCAATATAATTTGTTCCATCATATCATACATTTTAAATTATACATTACGGATTCAGATAATAATTATAATTTTCCTGGTCCCCAAGTGCCCCACATAACCTAATATCTACATCCTATATCCCCATAGTCAATCACACACAAACATGCATTTTTTGAATAGATAAAAATTTACAGATGGACATATACATATATGCATATATCAACACACAAATGTATGCTTTGCCACATGCATATGCATACATTGGAAAGAGTAGAGCCAACAAACAAAACAAACAAGCAAAAATAAAATTAAAAGATAAAAATACATACAGAAAACATTGAGGAGGGAACCATGGGTGCACTGTGAAAGAGAGAATTGAAGAGAATTAATATACATGGAAAAGGTAGGGTGTGTTGACCAGAAAACTGCATAGAAGTGGAATCCTTTCACACAAAATACAGCTACATCAGAAAATATTGTATCTGACATAGATTGTTTTGACCTTCTCACCTTCTAAAACTAAATGTAGATATAGGATTTTGAAGAGGGCCATGCATTTTTCTAAAATTACATCTGTAATGAGCTTATTAAGTTTATGAGAACTTCCTTATTTGGCTAAGAGTGAAGTCACATGTTTACTCTAAATACGTATAACAGTGGAGTTGTTTTAGAACATTTTTCTATGTGTATATGCTAATAGAAAAACAATATATTTCTTGAGAAGGGAGCAGAATATATAGCATCTAATGTCAGAGGATCGGGTCTAAATTTTCATACCTTCAAGTGATTTTTACTATTAAGAAAAAAAAAAGTGCTTTTACTAAGGTTGCATATAGTGCAAAAAGGGGCACTTAATTGGGAAATTTGATATTACTTAAATAATGGCCTTTTACACATTTAGCTCACTATTTATCTAGATTGGTTTTACGTACCTATGAGTAAAGTACTTTTCTGAGTGAATACAGCCAGATCTATTGACAGTCATTCTGGAGGATACTGTGCTTCTGGGATAACACGCTGTGGGAAATGTGCCTCCTAATATATTTATTAAAGGTTAAGCATCACACAAATGAGACATCCTATTTAAGGAGCAGCCTTTGGCTAACCACCAACTCTTATCTTCCTAAAATTAATTCATATTGACATGGCAACTTACATGAAAAGTTAATGAAGTGATGAATGATCATCACAGGACCATCCGTGATTCTTTTCACTTTTTTTTCCCAGCAAAAGGGAAGAAAATGAGAGAGTTACATGAGAAGGTGATATGTTGGGAAAATTTGTCACAATGCTTCAAGAATTAATTACTATATAAACTCCTTGTTGTCTTTTCTCCCACTCCACCCGTTTACTTTTTCTCAGAAATGCAAAGAAATCCAGGCATGCTACTTGCCAACGTACAGGGTATGGAGATTTACCTTAGTCCTCCTCATTCTTCATCTGGGAGCTGGTAGAATCTTTTCAAGTCTTAAGCAGGAAGGTAGGTTCTTGTGCACATCCCTTAGTTAGATTTTAAAAAATATATATCTAACAGCAATACACAAATGTGGCTCTACTGGACAGGAAGAAATCTCCTACTCCCACTATTTCATAGTATGATATGAGAAGAGAGCTTTTTCTAGGTAACGTGAAGCATTTGCCATCGTTCTTCTACCAGAAGAGTACAAAGTAAACTTAGTACATACAAAAGCATTGCTTCTGAGCCACCCCTGTCTCTGTAAACTTCATTTCTCAGAATGCAGTGCCACACTGCCCTCTCCTTCCCTCCTGAGTTGAGTTGCAATACTGGTGATTGTAGACTTCAAGCAAATGTAGAAGAGAACTGCTGACAGGAAAGGGAGTAACTTCTTCAGAAATCAGTTCCAGGACATAGCAGTGGGGTGGCTGCCTCATTTTTAAGCTCTACTTTAGGATGAGGTTGCATGACTACCAGCTGGAGTGAAACCTCTTTCTACCTGGTTTGATTCTGCTGTTTCAGAGAACATTGTGATTAATGGTAATATATTAATCTTTGGTAATTCAACACATATTAATTGCTGACCTACTATCTGAGTTATTAAAAAGTCAATAGTCTTGGTGTTAATGATTTTGTGTGTTTTGTGTTCCTTGCTGAATACTTTTACATGCAATTAGAAAAGAGAGATTCCTAACTATTAGCAGTTCGTCACTTAAATGTAAAAGATCCCCACTTTGTATCTTAAAAGTCATTTCCCATATCATTTCATTAAATACTACAATCTGTGTGATAAAAAATGGTTTAAGGTAATGAAATAAGAAAAGGAAACAAAAGGTATACAGATAGGGAAGGAAGAAATGAAAGTGTATTTGTTTTCAGTTTCATAGACAATGAAACTACACAGACAATTATATAATTGTCTATGTAGAAAATCTGAAAGAATGGAAAAAAAATTCCTGTAATCAATAAGCAATTATAGCAAAGTTGCAGGGTACAAGGCTAATATACAAAAGTCGATTGCTTTTCTAGATACCAAAAATGAACAAGTGAAATTTGAAATTAAAAACACATTACCATTTACATTAGCACCAAGAAAGATGAAATACTTAAGTATAAATCTAACCCAATGTTTGCAAGATCTATGTAAGTAAAACTACAAAGCTCTCACGAAGGATATCAAAGAAGAACTACACAAATGGGGATTTTCCATGTTCATAGACAGGACGACTCAATATTGTCAAGATGGCAGTTCTTCCCAACTTGATCTATAGATTCAATGCCATCCCAATTAATATCCCGACAAGAGATTCTAAAGTTTAAATGGAGAGGCAAGAGACCCAGAATAGCCAAATCAATAATGAAGGAGAAAAACAAAGTCAGAGGTTTTCCTGAATTCAAGATTTACTATAGAGCTATAGTAAGCAGGACAATGTCATGTTGGTGAAAGACAGAAAAATAGATTAGTGTAACAGCATAGAGAACCAAGAAATAGTTTCATATAAATACAGTCAAATGATGTTTTACAAGGAACAAAAGTAATAAAATGGAACATAAATAGTCTTTTCAACAAATGGTGCTAGAACAACTGGAAATCCACACACACACACAGAATGAATCTAGACAGAGAGACCTTACATTGTTCATAAAAATTAACTCAAAATGGGTCATAGACCTAAATGTAAAAAGGAGAACTATAAAAATCCTAGAAAATAAACTAGATGACTATTTGTATTTGGGTATGACAATAATTTTTTACTACAACACCAAAAGCATGATCCATGTAAAAATAATTAATAAGCTGGGCTTCATGAAAATTAAAAACTTTTGCTCTGTGAAAGACACTGTTAAGAGAATGAGAAGACAAGCCACAGACTAGGAGAAAATACTTGCAAAAGACACAGCTGATAACGGACTATTATCCAAGATACACAAAAATCTCTTAAAACTCAACAATAAGCAAACTAACAACTTAATTAAAAAATGAGTCAACGACTTGACACCTCATTAAAGAAGATATGCAGATGGAAAATAAGCATATGAGAAAGATACTCCACATCATATGTCATCAGAGAAATGAAATATTGAAACAGCAATGAATTACCTATTAGAATGGCCCAAATCCAGAGCATCAACAACACAAAATGGTGACAATGATGGGGAGCAAGAGGAGCTCACATTCATTGCTGGTGGAAATGCAAAATGGTACAGCTACTTTCGAAGACAGCTGGGCATTTTCTTACAAAACTAAGCATACTCTTACCATATTGCATTTCTTGGTATTTACCTAATGAAGTTGGAAACATGTCACACAAAAACCTGCACATGGATGTTTATAGCAGCTTTATTCAGAATTGCCAAAACTTGGAAGCAATCAAGATGTTCTTCATTAGGTGAGTGGATAAGTAAACTGTGGTATATACAGACAATGAAATATTCAAGACTAAAAAAGAAATGAGTTATCAAGCTATGAAAAGACATGAAGGAACCTTAAATGCATATTACTAAATGAAAGAAGTCAATCTGAAAAGGCTACGTACTGTATGAATCCAACTACCATGTTTTCCCGAAAATAAGACCTAGCCAGACAATCAGCTCTAATACATCTTTTGGAGCAAAAATTAATATAAGACCCAGTATTATATTTATATTATATTATATTATATTATATTATATTATATTATATTATATTATATATTTTATTGTCTTATACCGGTCTTATATTATAGCAAGATAAGACGGGGTCTTATATTAATATTTGCTCCAAAAGACACATTAGAGCTGATTGTCTGGCTAGGTCTTATTTTCAGGGAAACATGGTATATGGCATTCTGAAAAGGAAAAAAATATGGAGACAGTAAAAAGATCAGGTTGTCATAGGTTAGGGGGAAGGAGAGATGAATAGGCAGAGCAAAGAGGATTTTTAGGGCAGTAGAACTATTCTGTATGATACCATAATGGTGGATACATGTCATTATATATTAGTCAAAATCCAAAGAATAAAAACCCAAAAGGAAGAGAGAACCTCAATGTAAACCCTGACATTGGGTGGTAATGATGTGTCAGTGTTGGTTCACCAACTGTAACAAATGTACCACTCTAGTGATGGATGTTGATAATGGGAGAGATTGTAGATGGGGAAAGGGGGTATATGGAAACTTTCTGCCCAATTTTACTGTGGACCTGAAACTGTTCTTAAAAAATAAAGCCTGCCTTTAGAAAAAAAAAAGCAAAACTGAGATTAAAATGTTCTCTATCAAATTAAACGAATTTGATATCAGCCCATTGATATCATCCATAAGGGTGCAATGAAATGGGCACTTTCATAAATTGTCCTTTTCTGGGATTTTTTTTTCCTTTTAGAAATTTCATGTTTTGTAATATTTCAACAAATAACATGAAAAACATTCAAAATAACAAAGAATATATGTATCTTAAATAATTGGCTTGGGACATGAGGCAGAGCGTTAAGTAATTTGCTAAAAGTCATGCAACTATTCACTATAGAACTGAGACTAGAAACAAACTACCAAAATGGTTTCCAGAGTACCATTCGGGTCTCAAATAGTCCAAAAATGGAGCAAAAAAAAATTCTTAGCAAAGATAATTTCTTTTCTCTACTAACGAGTATAAATGTGGTGACGATATATGTTTCTGCCAGATGTGATCCATAGAACCAAGAACATAAATAGCCGTAACGGCTTTTGGAGGGTAGAAGAATAAGGCATGTTCTCATGCACAGTTGTCCAGCCCACACAGAAACCATGTTTTGGGTGACCATTGGTGAATGCTGAAAGCCCTACAGTAAAGTACAATCCAGTCTAGGTCATTCTGTTTAGGGCAAAGGTGATGTGGTCCTAAATACGTGGTCATCTGCTGCTAATATTGAACTCAGAAATTTGTGCAATTCCTGGTGGAGTGACTTGATAGATTGTCTCTCAAGCCAGTATCCCCACAGCAGTTTCTCCCACCATGGCTTTTGATAAGCACAGGGTTATAAGACAGTTGAGTTACGCTCTCTAGCAATAACCTAAAATAATGGTACCCTCATTGTTTTGGACAACAAATGAACAGGTAGTAAAATTAGTATTCTATTATGAAAGTTAGAAAGTCTAACAGGATTTATTCTTGCCCCAATAAAAGAAAATCTCACTTTCACATGTAGCCAATATAAGGATTTTCCTCAGGAAGTATTCACCAGAGGCCACAGCACTCCATTCCAGGGCACACAGCAAGAGTTATTGAGCCTTAAAAATGTTTAACATGTTTGATAAAGTGGTCCCAGGCATTCTGCTAGCCACAGGACAGCTTCAGTAACACTCATGGAAGACTTCTATGTGACATGTGCCACTGCTATGCCACCAGACAATAACTGTTGACAGGAAGCCTACATCACTAAATAAATTAACCTGCTCTATGAGGTCTTGTGTTTACCTCCAGTGTGTTGGAGTCTATCTGCCAACCTTGTGCTTGTTAGATGATACTTATAATAACCCTTCTTCTTGATAATAAGTACATATCAGAACTATTACCATGTTTCTCCGAAAATAAGACCTACTAGACAATCAGCTCTAATGCGTCTTTTGGAGCAAAAATTAATATAAGACCCGGTTTTATAATATATTATATAAGACCCAGTCTTAAATTGTAGTAAAATAAGACCGGGTCTTATATTAATTTTTGCTCCAAAAGACTCATTAGAGCTGATTGTCCGGCGAGGTCTTATTTTTGGGGAAACATGGTATTTCTCTTTCAATAGCATTCCTGGTTATTCTCTACCTAAAAATGGGTATTCATGCTATATACTATGGCAAGTATCCAGTTCAACTGAAATCCATTAATATATAGAGAAAAATAAATGAGGTTGTAAAGCACTTTTGGAGACTTCACACTTTGCTTTGTATACTTCTGTAACTTCCTGTTTCTTGCCTTCCTTGGAGTCTCATATCTGCTTCTCTGCTCTCCTCTGTTCCTACCTAGTCCTGACTTCCACCTTGTGCTCCAAAATCAATGCTGCTTTAGTCCCTCACTTGCCCAGCAACCTTCCATTTCTGTAAGGCATATGATATCAGCTAGTCCTGACAGATTGGGTCATTAAATTAATCCATATTAAGGTAAAATGCCTGCTAAAATTCACTCTCCAAAGGGATACTTACATTTTAAAAGAGGTGTTTATTCATTCAAATGAATCTCTAATTATAAAACGCTTGGGGAATGGACTATTTTAGGCAGGAACTTTTGTCAAACTATACTCCTTTACTCTCTTAAACCATGAAACCAGAAGAATAATACCTAGAAACACCACTTTTGAAAGGTTGTCCTCAAACATGTGAGAGCTGTAGCCTGCTATGGTCTTCTCTGTGCCACTGAGTCACAGCCAATATTAAAAGAACAGTGTTCTGATAAGATATCATACCATAACTTGAGAAAGTATATCTGAGAGTTTCAAGTTAATAGGTTACAACAATCTATTTAGTCATATACCCTAAAATAATCAAGTTTACAATGACATGAAGGTAAAAAGGGAAATTACATTTTCATTTAGTGACATTTTGGTAAGATTAAAAACCCTAACCCATAATTTTGAAAAAGGTTTCATCTTGGAAGTTAGATCCATGCTACCCAGTTTCCCCGAAAATAAGACCTAGTCAGGCAATCAGCTCTAATGCATCTTTTGGAGCAAAAATTAATATAAGACCCGGTCTTATATTATATTACATAAGACCCAGTCTTATAATAAAATAAGACTGGATCTTATATTAATTTTTGCTCCAAAAGACGCATTAGAACTGATTGTCTGGCTAGGTCTTATTTTTGGGGAAACATGGTACCAATATACATAAAAATCATGAGTAGATTTATTTTTTTAAAAATCACTTAAATAGCATTCAGGTTGCTTTTCTCTTAATTCTCATGTCTACTAGTTTCAAACGCTTGTAAATTTTGAGTGGGTAAGATCATTTGATCTTCCTATTTTTACCAATGCCACCTTATTCAGGCCACTTTTATCTCACACTGAGACTATTCTAGTAGCTTTCAAACTAGATCCCTCCATCCTCAGTCTGGACCATTCTACACATAGTAAATAATGGCTTTCCACACAATTGCTGAAACCATAGGCCCCTGGTGATGACCTACCAAGTTAAGACAAAGTCCGCAGAGCGAAGTTCAAAGACAGATTTGGTCCCAAGTTACTTTTACCAATTTTGCCCACATTTTCTTTTTTTTCTCTGCTTTTTATCCTTCTCGTAACCAAATTGGACTCCACCCTGTTTTTGAATACTGTTTTTTTGCCTTGTTCATTTGCTTGTTCTCCTCCTACCCAAGTCCTTTGTTAGTTTTACATGCTGAAAATCTATATTCTATAAATTAATTCTTAGTTCTTAAAGCCTTTTCAGGTATCCCAATTAAATGGGAAATCTCTCCTTTATAGTCTTAAGTACTTTGTACCTATTCCTGTAAAATTAACATATGTATTCTTAGCATTTGTATACTTCTGGTGACATGGCAAGCTCTACTAGAGGAGGAATTGTATTTTTCTTGCCCTTTTACTAATAATACTTTATACAAAGTAAAATCTCAATATGTATTAGAATTGAAATAAATTTGACAGAGTTGTCTGATTTGGCTTCCACTTGTATGTAACTTGTTTTGAATTCCATGTGTTGCCTTCAGAAATAGTATTTCCATTGTACAAATTTAAAAATAAATATAGAATTTGACATTTTCCCTCCTTTCTCTGTCCCAATGATGATGGTATGTATTCAAAGATGTTAATTCTTGTGAGAGTAAAACTTTGATTGTATCCTTGGAAGCCAATGTGTTTGTGTGTGTGTGTGTGTGTGTGTGTGTGTGTGTGTGTGTGTGTGTGTGTTTAGGATGTTCCAAACATGCAATTGTCTTTCTTTACTATTGGAAGTAGAGTTGAGCCTCAGGAAGGGTGGTATCTCCATTAAAAAAAAAATAAAAATATATTTGAAATAAAATATTTAAGTTAGAATAGTTGAATGTAAAAACAATTCTTTTTTTCTTTCACTACAATCATCAGGTATAACATTCGTAGTTTTGATAAATTACAAAGTTTCTGCTTTTGAATTTAAGAAATGTGTTCTAATATACTTAATTTTTCCCTCTTGGAGCAATAAATTGTATTTATCTAAATGTTCTAAGAAAGAGTTCTGTGTTTTTCACCTTATTGTGGCATAAGTTGAAAACTACTACTTAGAGACGCTACTATTGTTGTCTTCAATAAAGAAAGAAAGGAAAGAAAAAAACCTTTGTTTTAAAATTTGCTTGGACTGAGTGCATGGAGTCCATTTCATGAAGTGTAGAGTGATATAGACCGCTACATAAATAATGAAAGTTACTGTACAACCTGTGTCCTGCTAATACCCCCTTGATTTTAAACAAGGGCAGTTCTGTCTTTAAAATACCAACCCGTTTATTCTTATAACATTCAATCTCTTCTAGGAATTTCAACTGCTTTTGAACTTATAGATTGTTTCGGATTATTCACAGTAAGTGGCCTGTTTTCTCCCAGAGTTTCTTTGAATTGAGAAGCCCCCCAGGGATGACAGAAGAGAAGAGAAAGGAAACAAACCTGCCTCACCATAGTCTAGTTAGTTTACAGTTTAAAGTGAGTAATGGAGCTGTCTGACCAGCAGCATGACCTTCAACTAGTAAGTGCCCCTCATGGACTTACAGTTAGGAGCCTTTTAATTCACGTTGTAGTCTTGTCCAATGCAAGGCTTAATTAATCCCTCTGTCTCTTTGCAATCTAACATAGCACAATAACACTAATAACTTCTGGAGATGTTATGTCGATTTAATTAATCCACGGTTTGCTAAATTTCAGCATTCAAATACATAATAATGTATACATAATAATGTTAACTCATTGATCCTGTTTTTTGGATGATGCTTTTACACACACACACACACACACACACCAATTTGGTATTATTGTCTGTCTGTCATGAAATTTTCACTCTAACATGGTTTTACTCTATTTTAAAAGACAAAGTGCTGAAGAGTTTAGAATAATGTTATTTCCCCCATGCTCACAATAAACCTAACGTGACAGAAGGAATACAATCTTACCTTAAATAATTATATTGGCTAAAGGCAAGTTAGGACAGAAATATTAAATCCCAATCACTCAAATGGCAAAAATTTCCTCTTCACTCAGCTGCAGGGACTGGCACTCATTTCTATGGGAAGGGAAGTGGTATTCATATCATGTTTTGGGAGCATCCACTAATTTTACAAAGAATTACCCGTATGTAAGCAATTCTGCTGCAATGGCAGAAAAATAACAACAGATGAATATCGAAGCTTTAATGGTAGTTATTCTCCATTTTCTCCAGGTTAAGTAGCAATCTATGCTTTTGACCTGTGTAACTCAAGGAACATTAGGCTAGTAATATTTATTGAACATTTTCAAAGTGTTTGGAAATGTCAGTCAGAAAAGAACATAAGAGAAATGTTGGTCAGAGGAGAACACTGAGTTCAAGTGTCTCTGTTAAAGAGAGACAAGATATTTTGAGGCTGTTCCAGATACAGTCACTTACTGTAATAGTATTTCTAGAAAGATATAGGTTAATTTACAGTTCTGTAAATTAAATCAGGTTTTCTTATTTGTTTAAATGTAATCTTCATACCCGCTTTATAATAAGATTCTGCCTGTCTGTCTAAGCAGAATCCCTAAAATTTGAGAATCCAGGGATGGAAAATCATTTCAAGGGACACAGAAAAACTACTTCCATCACAGATATCTCAGTTCTGAGACGTGTGATCGGCTTGAAAAGAAATCTCCTAGTTTGCTTCAGAAAACAACCTGGAACTAAGTGAGCCACCCATCCCACACTTCTCAAAGCTAGATTTTGCTCAGTTTGCTTTGGTGACACAAGATATGGAGTCCCTCCGCGGGTGATCAGTTGATAAGCCCCTTTGAGGTGGATGAGTTACTCCCTGCTAACTTTTATGTGGCTGTTTCTTCTTTCACTTTCCAAGGGAAACTACTTGGGGTATAGTAAGCAAAGTTGAGACAGGAGTAAAGATAGAACTACCTTCTTCAAAAGGTGACCAGCTATGGGGCATCCATGATGATTTCATGAACTCCTCTTTAAGTCAGAAAGCATATAAAAAAAAACTAAATGTCTGTAAGAACACAAGGATATGGGCTAGGATGTAGATTCCCTTCTCACCATCTCGGGGAGGTGCCAGTTCTCTCTTCTTACTTGTGGTAAGAAAGATACTGCTACACATTGCAAATGTCTCAGTCTCTAGAAGAGGTGCTGCCACTTTGTCCAGTTTAGTTGCTCACAAAGGGACTGTGGATGCTGAACAAGATCAGGAGGGCAAGGCTTCATGGCATCACAAAAGATCTGACTTTCCTAAATGAGACCGAAGTCAGCACCCCTCTGAGAGGATCTCCTATTTGAGATAACGACATTTCTTCTGAGGGGAAGAAGGGCACATTTCTAAATACTCTTTAAGCCCCAGCCGACTTAACTGAAAAAAACCTTCATCCTATCAGACTTTTAAAAACTGGAGTCTTACTGTATTGTTACTTAATGGAATTGGCTGTAGTGACTTCCTTAAGCAAGTAGTAATCAGGGAACAAATATTTAAATGTAAAGAGAAGTTTTTGCAAAGGGGACAAACTTTCAAATGGGGAATAATTTGATCACCACCTAGGGCGGACTTCAGGAATATGGATATAAAAATATCTGGGACTTGGAAGTGGCATAATCAGAGAAATAGTACAATGCAAGAAGTACATGAAGCAGGAAATAGAATTGGCAGAAAAGAGTGAAAATTCAAAATGAACTCAAAACCACATAAAAAGTTAACTGAAAGTGGATTATATACATAAATGTAAAGCCTAAAACTATAAAAAATATAGAAGAAAGCATGGGAGAAAGTTTTTGTGACCTTGAGTCAGGCAAAGATTTTTTAGATAGTACTTGAAAAACATAAACCATAAAAGAAAATTTGATGAGTTAGATTTTGTCAAAATTAAAATATTTTGATATTTGAGAGACATTGTTAAGAAAATAAAAAGTCAAGCTGAAGGCTGGGAGAAAATTGTAAAAAAAATCGTATGTCAGGTAAAGAACTTAAATCCACAATACACAAAGAATTCTTAAATTTTAGAAGGGAATCAACTATATTTTTATAAAGGGGCCAAAGATTTGGAAACATTTCCCCCAAAGAAAACATGTAGATGGAAAAGAACACATAAAAAGATGCTCAATGTTATTATTTATTAGGGAAATTAAAATCACAATGGGATGCCACTATATACCAATTAAAATGGCTAAATGGATAATGACTAGCCATGCCAAGTATCGACAAGAACACAGAGCAACTAGATCTCTCATACACAATTGGTGGAAATATGAAATGGTACAACCAATTGGAAAAGTAATGAGGCAATTGCTTATAGAAGTAAACACACACTTAATATGCAACCCAGTAATTCCACATCTAAGTTTTTACTAAAGAGAATTATAAGCATGTGACCACACATAGACTTGTACATGAATGTTTATAGCAGATTTGTTTTAATGGCCAGAAACTGGGAACAACCAGGTTCATCAACTGGTGACTAGATAAACATATTATAGTATATTTACACAGTGGAATATTACTCAATAACAAAAAAGAGCCAACAACAGATATATGCAACATGAGTGAAAAAAGCCAGACGTATAAAAGTACATGCTGTAAGATACCATTTCCATTAAATTCTAGAAAAGGTACAACTATAGTGAGAGAAAGAAAACTGATTATCATGAGTCAGGATATAGAGAAAGGGGCATGAGGGAACTTTACGTAGTGATGAAAATGTTCTGTATTTCAGTTGCAGTGGTGGTAATATAACTGTTTCCATTGGTCCAAACTTATCAAAAGTATATACTTACAATTAGCTAATTTTGCTGCATGAAAATTATACTTAAATAATCTCATTTAAAAAATTGACTCAAAATTACTGAATTTGAAACCAAAACCAGCAAAGGAAGGAATTACAGAGACCAGTAAAGATTGTTGTTCTTTAAGTTGAGGGAGACTGCGTGCTGGAAAAAAAAAATTTCACTAACTAAACAATTGATCTTGCACAAGTCGCATAACCTCTCTAACCCTCAGTTTCCTCAGACATAAAACAAGGAGATTGAACAAAATGACCTTTCTTTATAGCTCTGAAATTGACAAAAGGTTTATATGTTTTTATATCAAGCATAGACAATTTTGAGAGATGTTTAATCAAGAATTTTGGTTCCATTTTATCAGTCTATATTAATAAAATTGAAAAAGGAAACTGATTTATGTAGTTTGACAGTATTTTAAAACAAGATGAAATGGAAAGTTTGAGTAAACAAATACAGGAAAGAAAGTGGCTCCCTAAATAAAGTTTTCATATAAAAAAATTCCTCTGATGTACCTCTATTTGCACAGAATGTTTTAACAGTTCTGAGGATTAGTCACTATCAACATAGACCAGTGGAGTTTAGGGTATCAAAAACACATGGGGTTATTAAGTGGTAGACTTGAAAATATCCGTTGGTGCTTGTCATTAAGAAAAAAAGAAACAATAGATGAAGTGTTAAAATGGTGGAACTGTAACAGGGAAACCTTGTGTTTTAAGAGTCACAATACTGAAATAACTTCAAGGGATTGGCTTACACTCAAACAGGAAATTGACCAAATCAACATTTGGCTTGAGATAATGAAGTGATAAAAGGAGCCGGGTGGGGGGAGCACAACTGTGAATGAGAAGGAGGCAATGGAAGTTCTATGTGAACCTAGGAGGCTGTTTCTGAAAAGTGTTTTTAATTAAACCTCTCCATCCAGTACTCATGAAACTTAAATACAATACTGAATTAGCGCCTTTGGGAACAGGTATATACGTTTTTTTAAAAGTAACAAATGGGACCAGCAAAAGCACCTTCATCTTTTCCAGTCCAAATGCTACACCATTTTTCTTTATTGATGGTCCTATTCCAGACAGTAACAAGGCCATTAAGAAAACAAATCTATTGTGAAAGCAGATGAAAGGACCAAATTGCACAAAAACACCTAAAAATGAGTGCTGCTGTTCTTCAATCCCTACCTCTCAGTCCCTCTTACTGGGATTGGAGCTCAGCTCAGCTCCAGGACCTGATAACTGGAACTTGACAGGAGGTGGGGCCTGGCAGCAGAGGCCAGGACCAAACCTGGTGAAGCAGCTAGCCAATGAACTAACCCAGCCAGAGTTGAAAAAGTAGATGCGGAGTTAAACCAACTAGGCTCAGAGTCCAAAACAGAGTTAGTAAGAAGCACAAACAGCCTGGCATTGAACTAATAAGGCTTTCAGAAGTTGCACCAATGTACCTAAAAATCTTCTTTCTCTCTCTCCCTCCCTTACTCCCTCCCACCCTATCTCTCCTTCCCTCCCCTTCTTCCCTCTGTTTTCCTGCCATTATCTATTTTCTTATCCAAATCTGAAACTGGGTTGCCACAAATCAGGGTTGCCACAGGACTCTAAATGGCACAAGGTATTTTAGTTTGTACACTGGGGAGTCTTTAAAGTAATGATTAAATTTTATAGAATATTTTCTATGTACAGGGCACTGTCTTAGCATTTTCCAAAACAAAGTAAAGCAAAAAAGCTGTATGAGATAGGTACTGTTATCATCCCCACTTTACAGTGATACAAAATATTTAAGTGACTTGCCAAAGTTCACAGAGCTTGAGAGTAACAGAGCAGAAATTAAAATCCAAGAAATCTGGCCCCGACCGTGGGCCAATTGTATAGCTTGGAAGGGACCCAGGTCTAGAATAAAACCACCCTTAGGATGGAGCTGATTTCTGGAAGAACAGACTCAAATGCAGGTGCAGGGAGGAAGTTTGGTCCTGTGGGCAGAGCATGGTGTCCAGAGGGTGTGGCAATATTTAACAGGTGGTGGTACAGCCCAGCAGTCAGACCCAAAGAGGTTCAGCCTGGGCTGGAGAAGTTCCAACAGGTCAAGCAAGAGCATTGACGGGAAATTCAGATAGACAATTTTCAACACCGCGGGCACCCCCTGCAGGATGGCCCCTACTCTAGAACTAGAAATACTAGAAATGGCACCAAGATAGAACTCAAAGAAAACAAGAATGGAATCTAGTTACCCTTACTGTTGAGATTGAAGTCATCTTTATGTTTTGACCAAGTCTCAATGCCCCCCTGGACTACTCCCAGCCAATGATTGAGTGCGGTGGGGATACTAAGGCAGGCCACATCCTAGGAGATGTGGCCCTCCTTAGACAGAATTCTTTGGTTCAAAAAAGCCTTGCCAGACTTTACATAGATGGCTTCCACACGATACTCCTTCCCTCTCTCTTTCCCTCAGCATCAGTTACAATCTGACAGCTCTCCCAGCAAACCACCTTCCTTCATCTCCTCTCACAGATGTTTCCCCCGAAAAAAATCCTTGCACCTTTAATTCCATCTGGGCTTCTGCTTCTTGGAAGACCCAGACCAATTATATTTGTTTGTGCTTTAGTTCACAAAGCATTTTTACGTATATCTGCTCATTTGCGCTTACAAGAGTTCTGTGCGATAAGCAGGGTGGATTCGATTACACCCATTTTACAGGTTTGGAAGTTGAAGCTCAGAGAGTTCAAGTTCTGTTATCTATGAGAGGCAGCCTCTAATATGACCCTTGATAATCCCTGCCTCCCAGTCTTTACATCCTTGTGTGTTTTCCACCCCCAACACCCCTGCGTGTGAGCTGGACTTACTGACTGACTTCTAATGAATATAATATGACAGAACTAATGGATTGTCACTTCAGAGATTAGATTATAAAAGACTGCAGCTTTGTCTTGAGTGCTCTGTCTTATTCTCATTTGGATCATTTGCCCTGAGGGAAAACACCTGCCATGTTGTAAGGCAGCCCCATGGAGAAGTTCATGTGTCAAGGGACCAAGGCCTGCCAACAACAATGTGAGTGAGTTTGGAAATAGACGCTCCCCTTTTTTCCCCCATTAAGCCTGCAGATGAGACCACAGCTCCAGGTGACAGTTTGACTGCAATCGCATGAGAGACTTTAAGTGAGTGACACCCAGCGAAGCCACACCAGGATTCCTGATCCACAGAAACTGTGACATAATAAATGTTTATTATTTTAAACTGCTATGTTTTGGGACTAACTTTTAAAAAGCAAGAGAAAACTAATACAGTATCCAATGTTCAGAGTGAGTAAGTGGCAGAATACACCATTGAAACTTATCCCAAAGCTTTGTCTAGCTGCATTTTATTCTGATCCCTACCCCAATTTGCAGTACTACCTTTCTCCATTCCTTTCACAAGAAACTTGAATCATTTCTTTTTTTCTTTTTTTAATGGTATGGCGTAGCAAACATTTTTGTTGTGGTAACAAACATTCCCTAAATCTAAGTGAGCTTGAACACTAAACATTAAGTTTTGGTTCACAGCTCTGTTAGTTGGCTGTGGTTCGGCTGGGCCCACTCAGCTCTGTTCCGTTCTGCTCTGTGAATCTTCACATCACATCCCAGTCTAAAGGGCCTAGGCTAAAGGAACTGTCCTTATCTGAAAATGATGTTCTTATGGCTGAGGTAGCAACAGAAAAGGCCAAACTGAACCATCCAAATATGTTAATTTCTGCTCAGAAGTGGCATACATCATGTTCATTCACATTCCATTGGCCAAAGCCAAGCATTTAGCCAACCCAACAATGTGACACGGTAGTATATGCTGCCTAGAGAGGCATGGGAAGTTACAAGGCAAAGGGCATCGCCTTATAATACATGGGAGCTGTAGCTGGGAGGAATAATATAACCTACCACATGCAATAATGAGTGGTTATGAATTTAGATCACATCAATGGTTCAAGAATTAATGCTTAGAAGTTTTAAAAAATTAAAGCACTAAGTGTAATTAATTAGTCTCCTTAGAGTACATTATGAAAACACCAATGCTCATTGAAACCATTGAGCAGAGGGTAAAAAATACTGGACTGCCATGTGGTAGAGAAATTGGCAAAACACCACATCCAAAATGAGTGACCATTATTTAGTCATGATATCTTTGCAGTTATAACTTTTAGAGGTGGGAAATTGGTTCCTTTTCAATACCATGCTCATTTAAGAGGTATTTTTCTACTCTGTTTTGAAAATGGGCATGAAGTCCCATGGGGAAAAAAAAAGTTAGATTCCTTGCTTAATCCTTGAAATGGTTACTACAACCTATCGACCCTGAATTGGCAGGAGCATTATTAGAATTTCTAAAAAGTTGTTAGCACTATCTCTTAAAGGAAAAAAGAAAGAAAAAAAGAAGAAGAAGATGCAAATATTTGTTTTTTTAACAACCAAACGTTCCGGTAGTGATTTTCCACTCTTTGTCTATTTTGACGCTTTAAATAGATTCTATGTTAAAAAATATCTGCTATAATAAAATAAGAAATAGGCAGCTAGCAAATTAGGAAGTAGGCAAAGCTAATTAAAACAATTCTGAAGACTATTTGAAGGTACAGTCCTAGATTTTTTTTTTTGGAAATGTCAATGTTTCAACCTTTTTTAGACAGTATTTTCACAGCTGATTTTGAGATTAACTTCAAATGTACCATCACACTTTTAAACAAATATATCACAGCAATGATATACGTTGATGTCTGGCAGTTCTACTTATTGGCTATATGATAAGCACATCCCCTGTGCTTTCTGACAGCCCTATATTAAATGTGCTCTAATAAGTATAGTGGCCACAGAGGAGAAAATTAAAGGTTTGAGGAACTAATGGTACACTTAGCTATACAACGCAAAATTATTCTGCTTCAAAGGGACAGCCCTAGGAGAGAGGATATAAACACACACATATATATATTGTAAGCTTGCTCTCCTTTCACCGTAAGATACCTAAAGCTGAGAGAGACCAGCATTTTCAGGTTTGTATGAGATTAATTTTCAACCTCCAGGTCAAAGGTTGGACCATCATGTTTTTTGGTTTTGTTTTTGTTTTTTAATGGTGAGAGAAATAGGGAACTTCAGTTCTGTGAGCTACTTCTAGCCTCCAGTTCTTTCGGAGGTAGTTCATCCAAGTGGGTAAATACTTAGGTGTGACTTACCTGTTTATAGCCAACGTTATAAAATTGAAACATAGTTTTTGAGTCCTATAGCAATGTCCTGAAACAATGCAATGAGAATATTATTCTCTGAAAGTTTGTTAATGTGGGTTGTTCACTCTTTCTATTTCTTTTCTATGTCCTTCCCCAAGAAATTGGATCTTGAACTTTCCTTCTACTTTTATTTCCCCCCACTTATTTTTACTTTCCATATATATATATAGTCTCTCACACTTAACTAGCCATAAAACTGAACAGCATTTGTAGTTGTTACACATATTAGCATTTCAGGCTCCTTTTCGTAGATTTGTAATGTAGATCACTATATTTTCTTTTTAAATATACTATTTCTTCTTACGTGCCTTATTTTTTATTGTTGTAAGTAGCCTGATCAGTAGATTTTAACATAAAAAAAACCCTTCTGCTGTTTCCATAACACAGCAAGATTGAATTTTGGGATGTTGACACTACACTTCCAATAGATATGAAGAGCCCTTAAACATTGCATTTTTAAATAGATGAGTCTCATGTTAAATGAGATTAAATATGTTCTATTGAATATTTTATTCCATAAAAAGCTACATAGCTTGCTATTTTTTAAAATAACATATAAATAAAAATTTAACACTATTTTTATATAGGTAAGTTCATATAGTAGTTTTGAAGTCTCTCAATATGTGTGTCTGTTGAGATACACAAACTTTAGGCCTTAGTTTCCTTCTCAAACAAGATGAGAGATGTAAAGAAACTTCAAGTCCTATTAATTTATTTTATTTATATGTTTTCTGAAATTCATCAAACCATCTTTACCAAGTCACATGAACTTTAATTACTCTTTCAAGATTTGTCATAGGGAGGATTATAATAAGTTCTCAGATCTTAAAAATATGCATACATTAAATAAAACTGTACACATTTTTAAAAGAAATCTAAAACATTGAAAAATTGTATTCTAATATTTATGGTTGTGATTTTATTCATATTTTGTTATACTTGAAAATGCAAAAATTGTAATTTACCCAATTCTAGCAAACATATTTAAAATGAAAATAAATATCAATAAACATAGTGCTACACATAATTTTGTGAGGTATAAGACCTACACTGTTCATAGTTCATAGTTTTGTCTTCATTTGTTTTAGAGTAGAAAATCTAAACTCATACATGTTTGGATGCTAATATTACATGCATAGATTTTTAAAAATACATGAACTTATTTTAACCAAGAATATGAGTAATAACAACTAGGTAGTCACCCAGGGAATGCCATTAAAATCTAACATAACTAATAGCAAATTTTTATTCAAATTCTTCAGTGATTCAGAACACTTGGTTAAAGCTCTTTCCGTCCTCTCCACAGTGTTTCCTGTTCTTGGCCAGATGCACAGCCGCAAGCAGAAGCACCAAAATCTCTGAGAAAAGCCATTGTTGAAAAGAGCTGGAAACTGACTCATTTTCCCAAGACCTCCAGCCCCCAGATTCAAAATGGGAGGGATTTAGAGACATGGAAATCCCTGGCTGTCCATTAGAACTGTTTCCAAATATTTATTATGCATCTACCCATCGCTGATTATAGGAAACATTGCTAAAATGTTTACATGAAAGCAGCAAAAATCAGTGACCATGAACATTATGATTTATCTCTACATAACAGTGCTACTAGCAGCCCTTAAAATTTGGTTCTATTTTTAGTGGAGGTTTTCTCCTCATTGACAAACTTAAGCAACCAAAGCCCAAATTAAGTCATCTTGATGGTCCCTGGCTATGCAACTTGACAACTATGACAAGGGTCACCTCCTGGCCTGCTGTATAGAGACAGGACAAAACTGACATTCACATTCAACCTGATTCTCAGGTTGCCTATTGTAAAAGGAGATTTTGAGAGTAAAGGTATAATTTAGGCTCAGATAGTGATGCTGACTGAATGCTACCCATTATACAGAATGTTCTTTTCATATAATATAATTTGATTTCACCAACAGTTGTTAAACGGTGGGTAGCAACCAAAATGAGGACCACTGTCAAAAGAAGCTCATCTTCTGTGTGGCTGACTGCCCTTATGATGTAACATTGTGAGTGGAGGCCCTTGCTCTCAAATTTCAGTCTCCACTGTTTTCTGAAATCTATCAGTAATGCTTCCTTCCGTTGGAGTACAGTGGAGTACTCTGGATGGCTGTTCTTCAATACAGATAGTTTGGGGAGGGATGCCCAAGTTAAATACTCAACATCTTAGAGTGAACAGATATTTTACTCATTAACTTTTTCATTCATTCACTCATCTCATTGATTCCTGTAACTGAAATTTATAGAGCATCCTCCACATGCTAAGCTTCCTTCTAGGTGTTGGAAATCTTTAGGGGATCCCTTGAGTAGCTCCCCCTCCCCACTCTGCTGGCACCACAACACTGAGCTGATGAGAGTACCCAAAGAGGGGAAAGGGGCACAGGAAAGGGAAAAGAGATTTGCCAAATCCCATTCTGCTACTTCACAGTTTTGCCTAAAGCTGGCTCTGGTGGTGCCCACAGGTGTCCAACCTCAACTGGTGAAGTGTGCAAAAGCTGTCTTGAAAAAGGGAAGTTGACTTCGGAAATTCAGGATTCCCTAGAGTCTATGATTTCATTGATTGAGAACAAGTTTTCCTTAGCATTTAAAAAATGTTATATAGTAAATGCTGCAGAATCTAATTAGTCTCACAAAGAAGCCGCTCAACATATTAAGATGCATATGTTCGGCAAATCTAAAAATGAAAATTTCATCCTCTTGATCAAGCCAACTGCCCTATTTTTGTAAATGGCACCAGACACAAGACTTAAAATCACAGAATCACCTTTGACTAAACATTTCAATCTTCTTTCTCACCTCCCATATTGCATTTTGGGTCATGTTCTTTTCATACTCCTATTCATTTTCCTTTCCTTCTTTCCTGTGTTCCACCTCAATCCGAGCTAATATATCAACAACTTCTCATCTCCCTGCCTGCAGTATTGCCTTCCCTTCTACCCATCCTGAAAACTGCCACTATAACATCATTTTGATTATGTTGTTTGTGCCTTTGGTGCAATCAGTGTAAAGGCTCCTAAAATTTAGCTTCAGGCCCTCGTTGTACCTCAATCACAATTTGTGCTACAGCACACTTGTGATCCTACTGAGCTGCTGATAACATCTAAACTCCTTAGCTAGATGTTAAATTTGTCCTCAACCTATCTTTACCATCTTGTGTATACTACTTGTTTTAAGGCTTCTATTTCAGTGCAGATGGTTTACTCACCACTCCTTTTCATTTTTCTACTTCCATATATTTACTTATAATGATTTTACTGGGGGGTGGGACAGAAAGAGAGAGAGAGAGAGAGAGAGAGAGAGAGAGAGAGAGATTTACAAATTTAAGCTTTATGGTGCTTCTGACCATGCTTGGAACTTCTGAGTCTGATTTTCACCTGTAAAATGAAGCTTTATAATGTCTATCCTCTCAACCTTATAGGATCCTCATGAAGGTCAAAGGAACTAATATTTATCAACTCCTTGTTATGTGCCAAAGACTTTGCTAGTTTTAGTTAGGTTATATGTTATTTTATTATACTCTTCCAATGATTCTGTGATATAGGTAGCAAAATGATATTTTCATTTTGCTGATAAGGAAACTGAGGCAATAATAAGGAAACTGAGGCAATAATGTGTGCACAAATACTTTGCAGATTGAGAAACTATAAAATTGTGTATTTTTGTATGTTTGTGACCTCCTATTAAGTCTTCTATCTTATGCAATCTTAATATTTTCTCCAACTACATTTTAAGTTATTTTACGGGATACATTTTATATATTTCTTTAGTAATATATCCTCTCATGATAGTTGCTAGAGTTAGTAATTGCTTTGTAGATACTTTCAAATTTATTTTGATATACAGTTTATGTGATAGTTGATTAATAAATTTACTTTTCCATCAGAGGAGCTTAAATTTTTCTTTCTTCTATTTTTGCCAGTTAGATGGCAGCCACATACCTGACAATAAAGAAGCTATGGAGGGGTTACCAAGGAAAAGAGATACGCTTCATTTACGTAGGCTGCTTCAAGATGTATATACATAAATATAAATAAGATTTGTTCTGTTTGCAAATATTTCAAAATATATTTAAATAAGTCAATCAAATCTGACCTAATAAAAGAATAAATATGAAGAGTAATTCATTTGCAGCACAATTTTAAAAGATCTATTAGTGATGAGGCAACTGAGGATAACTTTACTCGTGATACGTACAATAGACAAGATAATGACAGAAACTCATCACACATTAGCTTTGAAACTTAGCTTTGATGATTTAAATAGAGAAAGTAAAACTAGTTTATACTTGAGCAGCTATTTGTTTATTCTATTGCCCTGAAGTAGTAGCCAACCTTCATATTAGGTTGAATGACCTTAAGTGTCCATATTTGAACAGACATTAATGGACCATTTACTGATCGATGAATTCCAGAAAATAAACCAGCTCCCAAATGTGTGTGTGTGTGTGTGTGTGTGTGTGTATGTGTGTGTAGTTATACATATTATGCTACTCAACTCAAAAACAAATAGAAAAATTTAAATGATAGGTTCTAAACAACTTTCTATATAAATCAAGATGCTAGAGTCAAAAAACTGACTCATTCAGTTTAATTTTTAAAAACGCACTTTAAGTATACCTAATGATGAAAACTTCTTGGTTAAAATAAGTGAGGTTGATTTCTGCTATTTTTACTCTGATTAGAAAGAATATGTTTTGATGGTGCTTTGCTCACTAGAAGTAAACAGTTTAGGATGGCGTCCTCTAAGTCCATTCTTTTCAGTATGAAACAGGATGCCTGGCATGAACTTAATTTCCTTTACTGCACCATGTTAAATTCCAAATACTGGTATACATCTTAATATAAGAAATATGTGTGACATAGCACCTTTTCCAAGACAATATGCTTAAAATAAAGTATGAACTAGGGATTTTAATCCATCAACCTATTAGATGATGACAATCTAAGGAAACCCAGTTTATCTTTTCCATCCATCAAAACCATATGTTTTGCCTTTATCCACTAGAGGGGGTAATATTCTTCCATCTAAAAGAACATGGACTTTTCCCAACAAGATTTAAATGCACAGTGACTTTACTTCTTTTGAAACCAGGTTAATTAAATAATATAATATAATGGATGCCGAAAATATCAATGAAGGTTGCTTCAAAAATATTTGTGACACAAAGATCAGAAATAGTTATTGTTCTTGTCCATCCTAAAATTTTGCAAAATCAGTGGTTGTAAAGATTGGTAACTTTGTTTTAGTTGAGAAAAGGAAATTTACATAAAGTAATGCTTTCTATGACCATTTCAAAAAGTATTGTATATTTTTTCATGTGATTATTTTTAATATATTAGAGTTGATAATTGGATTGTTGTCTGTTTGGTTCAGTAAGGAGGCAAATCAAATCTTGATTTTTTAAGGATGTATTTAAGAAATAATAAATAAATAGATTTATAGAAGTTTATGACAAACATAAATACATGAATTAGACATAGTATAACATAGTTTGGAATACTTGAAGATATGTACAGATCTGTTTCTTTAAATATACATACGTAATTGTCACTGTTTATCATGGTAACAATTTTCATTTAATAAATTCCAAGTCAATAAGACAAGGATGGTTTTTTTTCTTTAAACCTACTGAAAAATAGTTTGAATTGCAGAATAGCCAATCATATTTGGTTGTTAGAAGATAATCAAAATAATTGGTTAGAAATAACCAGTTGCCAAACTGATGAGATGTCATAATTATAATTAACTGTGCTATTAGGTCAGTTGTTTGGTTATTTCTATGAATAAGAAAAAGCCTAATAAAAATGCAGAATAATTAGTTCAGTTGAAAAGAAGAGATAATTTGAGAAAATAAAGTATGTTACATGAACTCTATTTTTCGTAATTCTAATCATTTTCTAAAATAAAATATATTTCTAGTTCTTGGAGATTATTCCCCTTGAATGATAGCTGCAGTAGAGGTTTCAAATGGTGGGTGAATACCAGGCTTACCATACAACTTTTGAAAATATTCATGCCCTGTGGGATGCTGATTCAGCAGGTCTGGGGTGGGATCTCAGCATGGGGACATTTAAAAAATCTCCATATTCTAATCAGCAGGCCTGGTTGAGCATCACTGAACTGTACAAGTGTTAATTGTACCTGACTAGATTTTTATTCTTTCTCTTTGACCTGTAGAAGGTATAGTATTAAAAAGTCTTTGGAGGCAAAAGGAGAAAATCATTGTGAATTATTATGACTTTTTACAGGAAAATCTCCTATTGTGTAAGTGAGAGCAAAGGCCTCAAAATACCTATGTGTGATAGTGAATTCCACATTATAGTGCAAATAAACATGCTTTTGAAGTCTTGTATTGTTTGTTAGTAATTTGTGCTGCCTGGAGATCTTCCAAATACAATGAACAAAGGCTTGTAGAAAGGACATACTGCATCATGGAAAAATTTTTGCTATAGGCAAGAAAGAATATTTACAAATAATAATTCCAAATAGGCCAAAAAACAACAACCCTATAAATATCTATTGTGTTTTTGTAAATATATTACGTTGGAATATAGTTATTTAAAAAGTGAGCAATATATTTTTCTACTATCTACATTCAAGCACATTATAGTGAGGTCACATCTCAATTGAGATTTTATAATAACTGGGAAGTTAAATTATATGCATGTAAAGAGAATTTCGCCTGTTTCATGATGAAATATGCCACCTATAATTTATTTTACTATAAATGGGATTTTCTATATATATTACTATAGATAGCTATTATTAACTTACAGTACATGACTTACTTTAATCAATATAGGAACAAACTTACTGTAAAACAGAAAAAGAGCCATTTTTTTTCTTCTAAAGTGTTTTCCATCACATTTTAAAATATTTACTGAAAAGTCATTGTGACTACAAAGAGTGACAGGGCATAGGTCAGAGACGAGTAGAAAGAATTAGTATATATTCAAATAATTGCAATGTAGTAGCATATTCTTCACATATTAAAGATGTTGGTACCTATAAATGTCCAGAGGAAAAAGTCTCCAAATCAGCTTGTAAAAGTCTAGAGGTGGTGAAGGTGGTAGCAGTGGACAATTGTGGAAGAGTCAGAAATGGTTCCAGAATTCAATAATTCATTCATTTTATCAAACTTTGTAGAGTACTTACTCTGCACACATGACATTTTCCTTCAAAAAGCAGGTAATCTTTGAGGTATGTCCAAAATTAGCTACAACAATGCAGAGTATAATGAATGACATGTGCAGGTGGAAAGTGCTATAGAGGGTTTAAAGAAGGAAACATCCCCAAGAAGTAAGTCATTGAAAGGGTCTTAAAGTACAGGTGGCATTGTTTCTGAAGAAAAGAATAGTATCAAAATGTAGAGGCAGGAAAACCTGGGGAAGACCTGGGGACCTGTTGTTTGTCCAGTTTGCTTGAAGAGTGTATTTCTTCCCTTAAACTCAGATCATATCTCAACTCTAGGAATGATTCCTGAGCTGTTCCACTCAGATCAATACTTGAACTTGTGCTAGGCTTCCAACTGGAACCAGTGAAACACTTAAGCATGTGCTATTTTGCATTGCTTTTAGTTGTTTACTACTTTTTTTTTTAACTTCTTAGCTCTATTGTGAATTATTTGAGGACAGGGATTGATTTTGTACACTTGTGATATCTTTCACATTGTCTGCTATACTATTTAGGCACACTGTTTGGATTTATTATTCTAAGTGTTTGTTTTTTGACTGATACAATATGACTAAATGCAGTAGTGGTAGGCCTACGAGGTAAAATATAGGAAACCCCTTTAAATTTGAATTTCGGATAAACAAGAAAAAAGTTTTTAGTATTAAAAAATATATTGATGGGACTTAATACTTACACTAAAAAATTCATTGATACACATACACACACATATACACATACACAGTAAAAAAAAACTTGATTATTGGACTGGAGTGGCAAAGATAAGTTCTAGGGAAGGAATGTAGAATAAAAGTCTTTTAAAAATTAATAATACATACAATGGGTTATTATTCAACCTTAAAAAAGAAGAAAATTCAGCAGTATGTGACAACGTATATGAAATTTGAAGACATTATTTTAAGTGAAATAAGCCTGTCACAGAAAGAAATACTTCCTGATTCCACTTAAAAGAGTTACCTAAAATAGTCAACTTTATAGACTCGAAAAGTGGAATGGTGATTGTCAGAGGCTGGGTGGAGAGAGAAAAAGGGAGTTACTATGTCATCAACAGGCATAAAGTTTCAGTAAGCAAGATGGTAAGTGCTAGAGATCTGCCGAACAACATGGTGCCTATCGTTAATGATACTGTATTGAGCGCTTGAAAATTTGTAAAGAGGGTAGATCCCTTACCACAATAAAATAAAATAATACAACACTGTATATTATGAAAAATTTGGCTGTGAGGAAAATTTTTCCAATTGATGACAAATAATTTATATTCATATGGTAGCTCTTTCCAAATTTTTCCCGTAGGTTTTTCCTTTCCAAACTACATAGGCAAGGATATAGAATACCGAATGTCATATTACTCGTTTTTTTGTAGACTGAAAGATTTGTTTTTCCTTTCTACAGAAAGTGTTGAGGCATTAGCCAAAACAGGCATAGCTAAGTAACACTTTTAATTCGCCTACTTCAAATTCCTGTGACATTTGCCCAGAATCCTAGATAACTGCTTCATGGGCAGTTTTATAAGCCAAGAATTTGCTTCTCCCCCTTGTTCTCTGCCCTTTTCAGTGGCTTCTTGGTCACACCACACTGGTAAATAGGATAAAATCTTTTAAAATTAGAATATGCTGAAAATAATTTCAGTTATAACTCTGATTTGTAACATGTATTTTGTGCGTATGTGGGAAGCTCGGTGGGGTTCACTGAAAAATTGTATTGTTTTGTCTCCAAAACTAATGAAAAACAAAGAAAATCAGCCATCATGGCCCAAGTTTGTTTTCAGTTCAACTTTAAAGAGAGAAAACCTGCTTTTCTAGGGAACTGCAGGAGGGCTGCTCAACTGTCCTGCCTTGAAAACCTGTCTCCCACATAAATCAGCTGTGTTGACAGACAGAACTTCCCTGTAAGAAACCACTATTTCTTCCTCTGTCTCCTGCTTATCTTTCATGCATGGCACTTATCAAACCTAGATAGGATGAAGAATTATGAGCTGAAGACCCTTGTAATGTATTTTCATATATTATTAGTTGTATGCCCCCAAAATAGGACTGAGGTTCTTATGTCAACCTAGAGGATGGTCTCTAGAGGCAAGCTTAAGGGCTCTGTCATGTCCAGTTATTTATTTATTTTTTTGGTCAGAGGCTTAACTGAAGATATAAAGGAATGCTTATCAATTTGCATTGCAGCATAATTTGGAGAGTTGAGAGAATTTCATGTATGACAGAGTTAAGATCCACACAAAAACAAAAATTCCAACATATGCAAAGAAGTGTCAAATCTAACAACATGAAACTTAGTATGGGTAAATTTAGAACTTAACACTTGAGTCTCTCTCTCTCTCTCTCTCTCTCTCTCTCTCTCACACACACACACACACACACACACACACACACACACAAAACTGCATTCCTATAGGCTGAGGGGAGCAGGGTTTATTGGCTTGTGTATGTTGGCAATTGTATAACAAAAATTTATAGATTTATTTCAATAAAAGCCAGCAGTGTGATGTGGCTGCTGAAAAAGCTAATGCACCTTAGGAGTGTGGTAATAGACCTATAATGGTTTGAATGAGAAAGTGATTGTCCTGCTCCAGGAGCTGGTTGGAACAGTCCTGATGTATTACAATCAGCTCTTAGGATCTGGAAAACATAGACAAATTAGACTATATTCAAAAGCAATTTTTCCATGAATTTAATCTGAAGAAACCAGAAATAATAGCTTAGAGAAGAGAAGATTCTTGACAATAGTAGTTAATTTTAAATTATTTATCAGACATCTGAAAGGAAATCAGACATATTCTCATGAATGATAGAACTGGACCTAATAAGTTGATATTGCAAGAGAATAGATATTGGCTCAATATAACCAAACAAATTATGGCTGTCAGAGCTTTGAGTAGGTTGTTTCAGAGGAGTCACCCATTTGGGAAAATTCAAGGGTAGTCTGGAAAACTACTAGATTGGTTGTTAGAGAGTTTAATATCAGAAAATAAATGTATTAGATAATATTTAAGGCCTGGGAGACAATATACTATAGCCAGTAAAGTTACATTCTCTGAAGTCAAACAAATGAGATCAAACATTTAGAGTCTATGCGACACTGACAAAATATATAACTTCTTTGTTCCGCAATTTCTTTATCTACAAAATAAAAATAATAGAAATTAACTGAGGATTATGAGGAACATTGAATGAGAAATACATGTACAGGAATTAGTCCAGAGTAATTAATGATGTTTTATTTTAAGATTTACGTCCATTTCAACTCTGGCAGTTGAAAATTATTTGTAAAGAAAAGTGTATGTTTGACTTGGACCATCTTTGCATTCAGGCCTCTTTCAATATTCTCTCTTGCTACCGTGGTTGGTTATCTATTATCTGTCTGTCTGTCTGTCTGTCTGTCTGTCTGTCTGTCTGTCTGTCTACCTATCACCTACCTATACCACAGATATTTCACAGAAGCTATGAAAAAGCCTTAGGACTCATTCACACGCTACTGGCTGGGACTATGGTGTAGTTACAGCGTATTAAGTACCTAGAACATTTTTACTTCTTGTGAGTGTTACTGTTACCTTGGGAAAATGCAGACGAGGGAGAGTAAATTTATAGGTCTCGATTTCAACCTTATGACACACTGCTCACATATAATTTGCACACCATTAATTAACCTAGAGTGTTTTTTATCATTGCTTCTGATGTAGCCTATTAAAACATAAAGAGAACTACATGGAGGAGCTAGAACTCAAAAGGTAAGGTACAGGCAATAGGAAGAGGTGCCCTGACAGGGACAGATGATGCATCCAAGCTAGTGGACAAGCCATCCACTAGTTCTTGCAGTATCCTGTGCTGTGATTTATCTGGATAGGAAGGTCTGAACTATTTTGAGCAATGTGATTGGATCATAGGGCATCTTAGCATTCAAGAATGGAACCACACGTCTGTAGTATGCATCATCTCCTCTAAAGATATAATCCTTGCATTCAAGAAAAATGTATGTATGTGTACATATATGTGTGTATGTATATGGTATATGTATATGTGTATGTGTCCATATATAGGACTAGCTTCATTAATATGTACAGTTGTATAGGGCTCCATACTTAGACGAGTTCTACACTCGGGTTAATGTTCTGCGCTTGGTGTATTAAAATTCTTAATAATATTTTAACATAGAGCACACATTTTCATTTTAGATCCCATAAATTAGGTGTGTGTGTGTGTGTGTGTGTGTGTGTGTGTGTAATCTTAGAAGAAAAAAGGGACCTTACCATTTGTCTAATTGAACCCTTCTTCCTAACTCCATTTCTTCCACTCCACAAATGACTATAATATAGATGTGTCATTATTGTTGTTTTTGCTTTTACTTTTTCATTTGAAAAATAACACCAGTTGTGAATACTTGATGTACATCTTTCTGGTTATTTTTAAATAAATATAGATACATACGTACATGCATATTATTTTTTTTACATGTATGAGATCATGTAATACACGTACATATTCACCCGTTTCACTTGATGACATGCATTAGAGATATTTATAGATATCCAGATATTAGTTGTCATGATTTTTGAAGATTACTAGTAGGAGTTTAGCAAGCCTTCCATTGGTTCTTGCAGTACCCTGGCGTGTGACTTATCTGGACTGGAAGATCTGAATTATTTTAATGCAATGGGTACTCTCCTGTTATTTCTCCATATTTTGGACTTAAGCTGTCTGTTGACTACGTTTACTCTATCCTTTCTGTTTGAAGAGTATTCTTTTCAATAGAAAGACAGAAACAATATCAAAATAATGCCATTCTCCCCTCACTCTCTTATCTGTTGACTTACATTATCTTGAGCAAAAGACCTAATTTTTTCCTTTTCATTTTTCTGTTCAGTAGCTAAAAATACTATTTGGTTGGTTTCAAGATTTTTTTCCTTTTCCAATACTTGCAGCTTATTCTGGACTTTCAATTCTTCTGACACTATTTTAAAAAATTAATATCATTCTTTTGTATTAATTCTTATCCTACCTCCTTTGTAATTTATGCTTATCTTCTTCAAATCTGAGTTCATCAAGAAGTTTCATGGGCTACATTATATGCCTCCCCTGCTTTATCCTCATTGGAATAATTAATACTAATTAAGACAATACTTTTAGAGAATCCTCCTCCCCAATCCACCCCTAAATATTTTATTTGTTAGACTCTCTGGTAATTGAATATAACTTTATTTTCTTTGATCTTTAAAAAGTGTGTTTTATTTTCTTGACTCACATATCCAAAATAAGCACAAATGAGATTTTGAGGAGATATTTAAGCGTGTATAAAAGAACTACACATGTATAGGCATGCATAAAAGAACTACATGTGCCTAACTTAGAGCAGGTCCTAAGTAGTCTAGTATTGGTAATAATGTTATTAGGATGAATGAATGAATGTGTATATATATGAATTTAAGACCAGGGCCATATAATATTTGCTGCTTTAGATAAACATATGATTAGTTAAACCTTATAGTTGTTCTTGTAGAGTTGCTTTCTTATATGGTTCCTGTCTTGCATTTCAACCTTCATCAACTATGAAGTAAAATACTAAATTAAATGTGAAATTTTTACATTCTTTTAAACTAATTTAAGTCCACCTTCACCTAATACTATACTGCTTCACATAGTGCAGGTTACTTAGAACAGAGTATTCCTAATTCTTCCCTTCTGTCCTTTGGGACATTCCTCATTTCATCTATCCATTTGCTCTAATCACCTACTACATTGTTACTATTATCACTTTATACAAAAAGTTATTTTTTAGATCAATTAAGAATAAGAAGACAGACTAATTTTTATTTTTGCTTATTCATTCTGCATGTCTCTTCCTTTCTTTATGTAGATCCAAGTTTCTGACATATATCATTTTCCTTCTGCTTGAATAACTTCTTTTAACATTTTTGTAAAAAACTACTCAGTTTTCACTTGTCTCAGAAAGCCTTTATTTCTCCTTCACTGTTGAAGGAAAAATTTTGCTAGATATAGAATTGCAGAATGGCGAGGTTTGTGTCTTTCAATGCTTTTCAGTTTTCACAGCATTTTCTTCTTGCTTGCCTGGTTTCTGATGAGAAATCCACCATAATTCTCATCCTTGTGGGTAAGGTTTTTTTTTTTTTTTTTTTTTTTTTACCCCCCTCTGGCTTCTTTCAAGATTTTCTCTTTGACTTTGGTTTTCTGAAGTTTGAATATGGTATGCCTAGGTGTGGATTAAAATATATATATTGTATGTTAATTTTTCTTTGTATTATCTGTGTTTCCTGGACTTATGGTTTGATGTTTACTAAATTTCTGGAATTGACATAACAAATTATCACAAACTGGTTAGCTACTAACAACAGAGATTTATTCTCTAACAGTTTTGGAGTCTAGAAGTCTGAAATCAAGGTGTCAGTAGAGCCATGTTTCCTTTAAGGCTCTGGGGAAAAATCCTTTTTTGCTTCTTCCTAGGCTCTGGCGATTGCTGTCAATTTGTGGCATTTTTTGTAGTTGCATCGTTCCAATTTCTGCCTCCATCTTCACACGGCCATTTTTCCTCTGTGTATGTCTGTGTCTTCACTTGTACTTATAAGGACAGTACTCATTAGATTTAGGACCCACCCAAATCCAGTATGATTTCTTCTTGATAAATTACATCTGCCAAGACTATTTTCAAATAAGATCACAGTCTAGGATTCTGGGTGGAAATGAATTTGTAGGGAAAGGAACACTATTCAACCCACTACAGTGTCTATGATTAATTTTGCAAAGTTATTGGCTAATATTACTTCAAATATTTCTTCTGCCTGTTCTTTCTTCTTCTTCTGGTATTTCAATTATGCATATGTAACACCTTTGGAAATGATCTCTCTTGCAATTCTTAGATGAAAGTTCTGTTTTTTGTTGTTGTTTTTTGTTTGTTTGTTTGTCTTTTTCATTCATTTTTCTCTTTGGGAAGTTTCTATTGACCTATGTTTACTGGTTCTTTCCTCAGCCATTCCAGTTACTGATGAGTCCATACAAAGGCATTCTTCATTTCTGTTACAGCATATTTGATTTGTAACATTTCATTTTGATTCTTTTGTGTAGTTTTGCTTATATTGCCCATTTGTTCTTTCATGTTGTCTGGTTTTTCCATTAGAACCCTTAACATACTGATCATAGTGATATTAAGTTTTGATAAATTCCAACTCAGATCCTTTATATCTGAGTCTGATTGTGATTGCTTTTTCTCTTCAGACTGTGTTTTTTCCTTGTCTTTTGGCATGCCTTGTCATTTTTCTGTTGACAGCAGAGCATGTTATATCAGATATGAGAAACTAGGGTAAATAGGGCTTTACTGTGAGGATTTCTATTAATATGGATAGAAATCAGGCTGGGTTTATATTTGCTGTAGCTGTAGGTGCCAGAAGCTTCAAATTACTGTATTGTCCTTGTTTTTATCTCCCCTCCTGACTTTGGGATTCCCTAAGTACTCCTCCTCAAAGAAAGTCTGTGTCTTGTAGCTCTTTCAGCTGTGATCCACTGTTATTATACTGAAGCCCTGTCACACTGGTGATAAGGTGTAGGGGAAATATTATCTAATCTAATTAAATCTCAGTTTTATCAGTGGGTCTGTGTCTTGGGCCTGAACTGTGACCTTAACAAGTGTTTCTGTGGTGCTATAGCTTTTCTTCTCAGCTCTCTACTCCCTTCCCTGGCTATAGGGATCCCCATCTGTTTCCTTGAAGCCCTGTTGAGTATGTTTCCCCCCCTCTTAGATGAGATGAGTGACACAAGAAGACTAGAGAGGCTGAGTGGGAGGAATGCCCTTTTTTAAACTGGAATAAAGCTCTGGTAAAGTCTTCTCCTCTGGAGAGTAGACCTTTGTTGTTGAGAAAGCTCCGACTGTGTGACTTCACAATGATAATCTATCTCCTCCTCTTGCCAGAATCATAAGGCCATGGATTTTCCTCATGAGAACCTGGTGGGCTCCTGGAGGTGAAGTCTACCAAATTAGGGTAGGGCCGCCATTTAAGACAGGAGATCTCACTCTCACACTAGTTCACATACAGCCTCCAGTAATTCATCAAAGTTGCCATACAAGTGTTCCTACAAATTTATGATTCTAGCATCTTCCATCCAGGTAAGCAGATCATGACTGTAATTCTTGGGATGTGCCTATCTCTCCATATTTTGAAGTGATGGTTTACCGTGAAGCCTCAGTTCTCTGACAGGTCCAAGAAAAGTCATTGGATGTTAGTTTGTCCAGCATTTTCTTGTCTTAAGGATATTTGGAGTGATGACTTCCAAGCTCTGTATCAGAGCTGAAACCAGTCATTTGGAATATATTTAATAATTTATTCTTAGTCTATCTTTTTGCTTATTTGTAACAGTACATTTTAAAATCTTTAAACACGTAAAATAAGAATTTAAAATTTTCTTCACATATTTGGTCCCATTTTGGAGGGATATCAATGCATACCACTGAGGTTTGTTGTTTTTGCATTTCCCAGCATTTCTATTAGGCAGATATTAGTTGTGTGACCTTAGAAAAGTTACTTATATTCTTTGTGCCCTAGTTTTCTCTTTGGTAATACAGAGTATGAACAGTACGTGTCTTTAGGATAATAATGGAGGTTAAATGAGATAATGTATATATGAAGGCTTAGCAAATGCCTCACACACACACACACAAAGTTCTCAATAAATGTTAACTTCTTATTAAGACTTTTGTTATCAATTTAATTCTCCCAATAGAGAAAATAAAGTAAAAAAAAAAAAAAAAATTTTAATATGGCAATTCTTACTTCTGGATTTTTTGTTTTAGAATTTTCTGTTCTTCGACCTACAGCTCATGGTAGGGATGTAGGAGCTACAGAATTGACCATATTGGAACTCGGCCAGATGAAGCACCATCATCCTAATTGTGTGCAGAGAGGGCCATGGTTCACTGCATGAGTTCCTCTGAACCCTTCTTTCCTCTTCCTCATGCTGGCAGCATACTAGAGCATAAACAATAGCTTCATATCAATTCAATGAAAGTAGCCCTGGAGAAAAGTCTAAGTAGTCTTCTTTGCTAGTATCTTGCAAAATTTAGGAATTAAAGAAAAAAGACTTTAAGTCTTCAATTATGTTAGAAATGCTATTTTAAATTATTTCACCTGGTTTATTTTAATTTTATTTTCATAGAACGTCATCTTCTCTTTCTTGATTTTGCTCGTGTTTTATTATACTAAGGTATTGGTGATGGAAGAAAGACGGGGTGAGCTATTTGAAAGAAGGTCTTGTGTGATCCAGAACTGCATAATTATAAGTTCATTTCTAAAATTCCATTTAAAGCAGGGGCCAAGGCTGGAAGTTCTGACAATGCCTTAGGTGAGCATTCTTCCTGGAAAACTGTGGCATTGAATGATGATGAACCCCAGTGTAAACCAGGGCACATTTAAAGAAATTCAACTTTAAAGGATGCCTGAATCTTAAAAAGTCTTTATATGAACTTTCAATAGGTGGATTTTCTGCATTTATATGTAGAATATAGAAGAAATTTAGCTTGTATGTCATAATTTACCTTTGTTGTTACATTCACTTCTATTTCCCTTTTTTTTTATACTCTCATATCCTTTCTCCTGAAATTATGGTAAACTTTTATGCACATATAAATGTTTTAACGTTTAATGCTTTTATGTTATTAAAGGATCATTTAATGGGACAGTGAGTTTGTCTAGTCCACCTCCTAGTATATTCCAATCTAATAGTTTAACAAAAACTGATAGTTTTCCTGGCTTTCCTTTAAAATGACAAAATAATGTAATTCTATCATCTCTTTATAGTTTTGATAACTGTATGGCATCCTTAATTTTGAGAACTTTTTATAATCCAGTGGCACTTGGTGTAGTCATCTTTGAAGGTTGAAAAATACATTTGTTGTCTTCATCTCATTCAAGGATTATACAACACATAAATGAGGGAGGGCAAGCAACTGTTGCTAGAATTCTGATATAACAGAATTTGCATGCTTGTCTAGAACTATGGAGTATAAAAACAGTGGATAGGAATAGTTTTTACACAAGTGTCTGTTGTTTCCCGGTGCGGTGCATAGAGAATTTTGCATTCTATGTCTTTAAGATTCTCATTCCCAAAGATGAAAGGACAAAGTTTGCCCCTAATATCTGGTACTGGGCTTGCATAAAGTTGGCTGGATGTAGGGTACTCCAGAAAGCAGGGAACTGACTCTGAAGTAGGAGAGAAAAATGCCATTAGTCACAGTTTAGGAAGATCTTTCTTCATTCAGAGTAGTTCCTAGTCCAAAGTAATTCCCTCAGTCACTATCACTATCATTGCACATCCTTTATTTTCCATAAACCACTTACCACTCTCCTAAATGAGCTCTATGCTTGTCACTTAAGAGTGTCTTAGTGTGCTCAGGCTGCTATAACAAAAATGCTATAGACTGAGTGCCTTAAACAACAAACATTTATTCCTCACAGTTCTGGAGGCGTGAAGTCAAAGATGAAGGTGTCAGCAGATTTGATATCTAGTGAGGAGCTGCTTCATGGTTCACAAACAGTAGTCTTCTCCCTATATTCTCACGTGGTGGAAGGAGTGAGAGTTCTCTAGGGTCTCCTATAAGGGTACAAAATCTCATTCACGAGGGCTCCATCCTTATGACCTAATCATTTTCCAAAGCCCCTAATATCACGGAAGGTTAGGATTTCAACATGAATTCTGAGGGGATACAGCATTTAGTCTATTACAGGGGGCTTGCTTTAATTCCTATATCAGTTGCTATACTTTTGCAGATAACAGAAACTGAACTTGAACCAATTGAAGCAAAATAAAATTCATGAAATCTATTGGAATGATATTGGAGTGGATCAACCTTAGAAGAACTGAAAAAGTGAATAGAAACTAGGGTGGCTCAGATGACCTCTCAGGTTGGAATAATGGCCTCAAATGCCCTCAGAACCTTTCTCAGTTGCTTTCTGTGTGTCTAACTTATTTTCTTAGGTTGGTTGCCATCACAAACTTGGATCCATGTCTGAAAGCAGCTATTGGGCTTAAATGCTCACAAACGAGGCCTGAGAAAATAAAGGGCTATTCCTCCTCACTACACCTGTCTCCAAGGAGGTGGGCATGAAAGAAAAGGACCCTATAACTAACACAGTGGGAAGACCTTTCTTACATAATGGAAAGCAATTTCCAGAAGATGAGAAGAATGCTATACTCCCCCAATATGTTTACTTAGTTCTTAGTTTCAAGTAACAGGAAATAGCAAAATCGTAGCATAAAAATAAATGTATTATTTGTCTCACATGGTGAGAAACCCAGAGGTAGGCAGGTGAGGTATTCTTGGGAAACTTCCTAATCATTTCTACAACCCAAATCACTTCCTTATTTCTTCTCAGCCATCCTTTGTACATACTTTTCATTCTTGGTTAGAAAACCTCTAACATCATGCCCATGTTCCAGGTCATTTCAGTCAGGGATATTCTGTGACACGTGATATGGATCACCATTACATTATTTTAGTTAAGCCACATGCAGTGTCACCAAATGGTTGCAGCCTCGATGTTATACATGACATACACCAAGAAAACTAGGGCATCAGGAGAAGCATATGAATTTATATCAGTCAGAATGAAATAAGGTTGTGTCAGTGTGTGTGTTTGTTCATATTTAAGAGGAGTCACATTTGAGGCTGTTCTTGATCGCCTCAGGTACAACAAAGAGTTTGGGGCCAGCCAGGTCCACAGGAGTTTTTCTGTTTTCATGGCACATGAGGTATGATAGAACAACATGATAAATGTTTGAAAAAAAACCAGTAAAAGACACATTGCCATTAATCTCCCCCAAAATACCTCCTCTCACTTCGAACACACTTATCCCATTGTTCTTGCCACTTTCTGAAGCAGTTCTAGAAGTCCTCTTTCATGAGTGTTTTTAGTTGCTTTGTAGTGGCTGCCTCAATGTGCTGAATTGATTCCAAATATTTACCTTTCGTGGTCATTTTGACTTTGGGGAAGAGCCAGAAGTCACACGGTGCCAGATCTGGTAAATAAGGTGGATGAGGACACACCATAATGTTTTTGTGTGACAGAAATTGCCATATACCAGAAGCGATGTGTGACACTGTTGTGATTAATAAATACGGTGAATGCTTCTGCCAAGTGCCATCCAACGGAAAGGCAGGGATCTTCAATACGGGAAGTGGAGCATCAAACCTTAGTAACAGTGTGTGACAAGTTTCAACTTGTTCAGTGCAGTCAGTTCAGTGTGAGCTACGGTTGAGAGGTGTGTTTTAAAGTGTGCCATAAATCATCCTCTATCATGACAACACTTCGTGTCACACATCACTTCTGGTATAAGGCAATTTCTGTCAAATAAAAACATTACAGTGTGTCCTCATCCACCTTATTTACTGGATCTGGCACCGTGTGACTTCTGGCTCTTCCCAAAAGTCAAAATGACCATGAAAGGTAAACGTTTTGAATCAATTCAGGACATCGAGGCAGTTACAACAGCACAACTAAAGCCATGAAAGAGGACTTCCAGAACTGCTTCAGAAAGTGGCAAGAACGATGGGATAAGTGTGTTCGAAGTGAGGAGGAGTATTTTGAAGGGGATTAATGGCAATGTGTCTTTTACTGTAATAATTTTTAAAAATTTAAACATTTATCATATTGTTTGTAGATGGGGATGATGAGCCAGCAGCAGGTCAGACTGCCAATGAAGCTGCTTCTTGCCAGACTGTGGTGCTGGATCTAAGAGATAGGAGAGCATTGGTTGTTTGCCATCCCACCCTTAGCACCTCTTTGGATCTGAGGTGTTCCCTTTCCAAGTGCTAGGATTGTTGTTCTCCTTCCATAGCCATGAAATTGGTATGTTTACCCCCCGTAACTGGCTATAACTTCATCTTTCTTTAATCAGCTCTGACTTGGACCTAGACCTTTTGTCTAAGAGGGCAAGACAAGGCACTTTACAAAATTTACAGAGACTCATTATGTCCTCCATTTTGGTCCACAAGGGCCATGTGCGGGAGTAAGCCATGTATTACATCAAGTGGTCATCATCCCTATGATCTGGGACCTTGTTAATCTCAGGAAACATTCTGGGTGGTTGAACCAGAATTAAGTTTGAATTCCCTACATCCTTTTGTTTGGGCTCCCGTCCAATGAGTGGACCAACAAGAATGGCCCATCATTGCTGTCAGGGAAAGACTCAACATGCCTAGAAATAGTTCGGGTAAATGCTATGCATATGGTGGGTTTCCATGGCAGGTTAAGAATATTGAGCTTAGAGAATCCACTGCTTTTATAACAACAAGTAAAAAACCTACTTTTTGTTTTGGATGGAGACATTATCTCATCCCTCAAAGTTTGCTCATTGTAAACACAACCCTGAGAAATGGCCTGGGTAAAAAGTGGTCAGGGAATTGCATTCCTGGCCTACCTCACTCCCCCACCCCATGACCTAGAGAAGCATGAGAGACTGTGGAGGAGTGTCTCTCCCAACAGAACTATAAGAAATAATCCCCTGAAATTCATTACTGTCTTGACCAATGGAAGTATGTCTTAACATTATTCAATGTCTTTGAGAAGAAGATCACCCCCTCTCCCCGGGAAAATTTTCTCTTTGGTGTTGATGTAAGGAATAATTGGGCTTCTCCTTAACAATTCTCCTTAAATATGGAAATAGACCCTTTTCCTTTTCTCTTTCTTGGCTGCTGGAGAGGTTGAAATTAACTATGCACAGTCTCTGGCACAAAGAGGTCTTCAATAAATAATATTAATGCAGGATACAGAACTGCAAAGTGGGATGTGCTTTTGGTGGTGAACTCACTCCTGGTTCTATTTTATTTCTCTTCACTTTTATCCCTTTATCTCATTTTTCTTTCTTTCATTTAAAACTATATCAAAGACCTATACCTTTTATTTTTAATAAGCTGGAATTCAAATCTATGTCTTCTGATTCCAGTGCCCTACATTGTGTCTAGTTCTATTCTCTTTGAAGTTGGAGAACAGCTGGTCAATATTTTTATCTTAAAAAATTTGTGAGGAAAGTTATTCAATCACCTGTCATCTGTCTCCTCCCCTGTCACTACCCTGTTGGTTCTGTTTTCAATGGTTTAGTCAGTTTTGTCATTTTTCTCTGTACTCCAGACTCTCTTATGTTTTGTACACGTAGACCCAGACCCTCTGATGTTAATTTGAAGATTTCTTCTCATCTTTTATCAAGCCAATTCAGCATTCTCAGACCATTTAGCTATGCATATTACTGAATAACCATCTTAAAACTTTTTTTTTCCCCCTACAAACAGTACCACACTCAATTATGTCCATTGACCTTTATCCTGTTTCGGACAAATCATCTCACCATTTCTTTCTTTTCTTTTTGTACTGAAACATTTAAGAGACTTTATATATTGTAATTTCCTGTTATAGGAAGACAGAAAAATGCACTGTGGACCACAGCTATGTCCAGATAAATACTAAGTATTCAGAAACTATCTATAGGCATCAAAAACTTTTATTATATAAAAGCTTTATCATTTACTTGTTTATGCAGCAAATAGCAGAAGTAGCTGAAAAATTAATGGGCATATTGCACAATCAAAGAGGTGGTTAAAATACCTGGAAGTGGTATGACCAAATCTGACCACTTGGGTAGTGATCCAATTGATTACTCTATCTTGGAGCAAAGTTACCTGGAAAGTAGCAATTTTGAGCATTTAGTTTAGGGTGCAATAATTTAACACAGTCTCTCTCTCTCTTTTTTTAATCAACCTATGAATTAAATTCTAAATTTGTTTAAGGGCATCAGCACCAATGAGAAGATATGGAGTAGAAGTCCCAGACACCTAGAGATTGAAATTTTATTTACTCTCTTCAAATAATTTACTGGAATTCAAATAAGAATATTTTTTAGTGATTTTTTTTTACCACTTTCTTCATTTTATGTGCTCTTGTTAACCTTTCAGTTTGTCCATTCTTTCACTTGCCATCCATATATCACATATTATATCATGGAGTTGGTAATATAGTACCAAAAATCTGTAAGAAGTAACAGAAACAGGAGTCATCATGAGTTCATAGACCCAAATACATAAACCTTGGGGGCCTCAAGTTTAAAATATTATTACCTTGCTTGACAATTAGTTCTGATACCAATTCTAAATCAGCAAAATATATCAGCCATTACTCTTTTTCTTATAACTAAAATCAATGTATCTCATTGCATGCAAACCTCTATATATTTATGATATGAATTCTGTAGCAATAGAGAACACAGAATATATTGTTAAAGCTAAGCTTGAAAGAAATCCACATATTTAAAAAACTCTTTCTACATGTTTAAATCCTCCCACATTGTATACTCATTATTTAAAATTAAAGGACACACGTCAAATTGAAAAACAGTGAATTAAGAGACAAGATGTGGAACTACAAGTTATTTCACTTGAATAGAACCAATCTTGTTCTCTCTGGTTTTTCTCCCAGGAAAGGAAAATTTAACAATCAGAATAATAAACACACTTAACTAATAAGAGCAATGCAGTTGTGGTTTTGGTTGTGTAAAGTATCTGGGCTTTATACATTATTTCCTTTTTCAAAACTGTGGCTGAAATTTAAAAATTTCATCCTAAATATTTACCAAAATGAGAAAGTTTAAAAAATTTGAATTCACTTTTAAATGTATACACTCCCTCACATGTCAGTCAACTTTGGCAACAAAACCAGTGTTGGCAGTTTTACCAACTCTTTTTAACCAGTTCAGTTCAGTCTGGCTCTCAGTTGTTAATACAGTACTACCGATCCTTAATTCGTACAACCACAGGGGAATGTTTAAATAAAAGAACACTCGATTTCATAGCAGTTTTTAAATGAAAACATATGTATCTGTAATAGGGCTTTAAAAGTTTTTTTCAGTAAGAACTTAATGTGTGGCATCTGTGAAGTATAGGGTATCTTTTTTCTATGTTTCTGAAGAGGCACATTAGACCCAATAAAATTAATACTTTCGATGTCGCTATCTCAGGAGTTATCAGGATGAAGAACACCTAAGGAAGGAAAATTGTTGTTGGTTTTCCTTCCATAGTTAATCCTGTATATTGTACTTAGGGAGAAAAGAAGAGAAAGAGAAGAAGACCTCAAAATACTTTCTCAAAGCTGGTTGATTTGCAGAGGCTCACTTCTAAAATTTGATATGCATATTGCGTTTAGTGAGACTGGTAAAAACAGACATGGGATAAACCACTCATATACCTGGGATTCTCATCAAATATTTTAAGGTTCCTTTGAGTGGTGTCAATGCTTAAATCCATAATTACTAAACTTAAATCACTATTTTATAATACACTTTTGTTAATGGCGGATTGGCAAACTACCCTAATTTTAAAAAATAAAAGCAAAATGGATAATTCATAACCATTAAGATTACATGACATAATTGGTCTCTTGCATCGCCTAAATTTCTCTCCACTTCGCAGGTTACAGATTTTCATATTTATTAGTATCCCTCTCTATCTTCTTTAGGATTCTTAAGTACCCTGTCTCTGCGATTTTTAACGTATATGACCAAATAAATCCAAAATGAACTTTGTGTAAATCAACTAGGGTCAAATATTGTATATATCTAATATTTACTAGCATTCTGTCAGTATCTCCAGATATGTTGGAGGGACTGCGATTGCTCCAAACAGTTTTAGAGACTGTTGAATATCTTGGACAAATGTTATATTTGCCCAGTATTTCTAGTTGCCTCATGATACAGCTAGAATATGGGGCTGCAGATTGATACAAATCTCAGTTGATATGCCTTTATTTTCCCCACATTTTGAGAGCTATATATAGTATACATCTGTCCATGAATATATGTATGTATGTTGTATATACATCTGAATATATATAGTAAGTAGCATGGCAAAGTTGTTAAGAGTCTTGAAGCTAGATTACTTTGGTTTGAGTCCAGGCTCCATCAGCTGCTAATTGTAAAACCTTGGACAAGTTATATAACTTCTCTGTGCCTCAGTTTCCTTATCTGTAAAACAATATAATAAAATTATGTGCCTCATGGAGTGGTTGTGAGGATTAAATGAGTTTATATACATAAAGCACTTACATAGAATAATGCCTGTTAAATTTACAGGGATTCAAAAACTTTAGTAACTTATTATATATATCATATGGATATATTACATATATAATATACAATTGCTAGCCTGTAAAATAAGACAATTTCACATATATTACTAAATACCTTTTATATTTAATATGTAGTATGTATGTATGCTCCATATGGCACATTTAGATTTTGGAAATTTCAGTTATCTAATGACCAATGTAGGTGAAAATACCAACATAGCTCATGTCTGGACTGTACAGAGTATAAAGTTGGTATTTTAAATCTTCACATTTAATGAAATATTTCTTGCTGGAAAGTGGCCCCAGTATAGAGTGCAAGTGGCATCCAGGTAAAATAAAACAACCCAAGGTTAAAGCTGGAGCCGTCTGGATTCACATTCTGGTACAACCACTTAGGAGCTGTATGATTTGGGGCAAGTCACTTAACTTTTCTGTCCTTCAGTTTTCTGATCTGTAAAACAGGGATGTAACATTTCTTGCAAGTTTATGGTAAGAAGTAGAGAGGACATACATAAGAAAAGCACTTGGCCAAGAGCCTGGCACATAGTAAATGCCTGATAAATAGAAACACTGATCTTTAATATGTCAGTCCTGCTTCAAATGTGGGTGTTTTTTTAAAGCCCAACACAAACAAACATCCCACTGGGAGTTTTTGATCAACTATGCTGTTGCTGCATAATTATCATAGGTTAGTCTTAAGGCATGTGGTTTCAATAACCATAATGGTTGGAAGTTTTCCTGTCTATAAGAGCAAAAGGGAAGAGGTTGGTGTAATTAAAGTTTTACCAGTATCTCACCAGGCAGCTTGCAGCTTCGCCCTTTCTCTCCCTCTGCCCAGCTTTCCCTCTCTTGACAGTAGGAAGCCTCTTGTCCCAAAAGCTGTTGCACTGAAGCAGTAGATGCTGAAATCCTGAGGAGGTGGCACTTCTCTACGTAGTGCTATTAGGTCAAGCAGGCACCTTTTTCTCCCACTTGCCAGAGACCCAGGGGTAAAGGATTAACTTTGCCCTTTTATTTTCACTGAGTATGCCTGAGAGAACTGGATTAAAAGCCAGGGGAAGTTCACTGTAAATGACTATTTTTTTCAAATGTTATATATTTTTATATAATTGGTAGCAATGGGCCATTTTTTGTAGTTGGGCCTGATTTGCCTCTTGCACGTTATATAAGGACCTGGGCCTGACATAGTAATAGCTCATTGTGAAAAGCAACTGAATATGTATTATGAGAATAAATTACTTAATTATGCCCAAAACTTTAAAATAAAAACAACACTGAAATTCAAGGTACAGTACAATTATTGATGAATTCTTATATTCTTATTACACAAGAGGCTCGGACTTGCAGCTTTCATGATAGGAAATATAAAGAAAAAGTAACGTATAGGAAAGGTGTTTCATGCATATATACAGAGAATTTTTTTCACACAGTTGGGGAGGCCACATTGATCCAGCCATTTAAATATTATTATACGTGGTCTCTCTCATTAAATGCTTAAGGAAACAGCACAATTGTTTAAGGATACACATTTAGAATACCACATCCAGAGCTGTATCCAAGTTCCAAATGATTACACTGCTTATAAATTCTAGGCGGATCATAATTTAGAGTCCCCATGAAAGCTCTGAGTTTATTTGATTGTTCTCTTAATTACTGGGCTCTATGCTATCAAATATTTGCGGAAGAGGAAGGTTTTCTTTGTGGGAGTGGATAATAACTGTGCTTACACTTTGAAAATTTTGCCTTGAGTTATTAAGATTTGCATTTCTCACTTTTGTTCTAAGGGAAGGTGTTTAGCCATTTTTAGAAAGCGGGTACCAAATAATCAATCATCAAACACCCCAGAAAGTTTCCATTCTAGACAAGTGCAAACTTTTAGGTATTAACAATCCACCTCCAGAAACAAACCTACAAATGGTGGAAAGGGGGAGAAAGGATGTATCACTTTTCTAGGTGAATATATCGCGATTAGAATGTGTTGCATGCATTAAGAAACTGTATTTGCTTACTAGCTGCCGCTTAAAAACCAGCCAGAAGTCAGAGAGGGATCGCACAGACAGGCAAGCCCTAAGCCTACCTCCCATGCTGCTTCAGTGCCTTGCTCTCTCAGGCGCGTGAAGGATAAACAGACTGTGGTCATTGATCCCCTGGTGGTGTTGTTGCACTCTGGGAAATGCTGCCCCCCACCCCCACCCCACCCACGGGACGCGGCTTACTCAATGGATGCGCGTCTGGAAAAAAAACAAAACAAAAACAAAACATCACCGAGATGAGGAAAGAGAACATTCAAATCGGTTTAAAGCTAGTGAAGAGGCAGGGAACACAGAAAAAGAAACGTGTTGCTCGTATTGTGTTTTAGTGCCCTTTCTCCATCGCTCTCCTCCAGACCCACTGCCTCCCTCGCGACGCCTCCTCTCGCCACTTTCTGGATACCAGTTCTAGGAAGATCAGGCAGGATTCCCGCCCTCCGTCCACCCTAGTTTGAGATTTAATAGGATTCCACCCCTCTACCCCACCCCCCTCCCGGCAAATCGTCAGCTGTTTTAAGTCAATGAAAGTAAGATTCTTAGAGATAAGCGCCGAAGCAGTCCGGGAGCTGTCAGAGCACACACTTAAGCCCCACCGCTTCTGCTCAGGGCAATACCTACGGAGTTTCTTCCGAGAGTGATGTAAGTCTCAGGGTCTCTCTCTCCTCTCTCTCTCCTCTCTCTCTCTCTCTCTCTCTCTCTCTCTCTCTCTCTGCCTCTGTCTCTGCCTCTGTCTCTGTCTCTGCCTCTGTCTCTGCCTGTCTCTCTCTCCTTCAGGTGCCAACTCAAACGTCGCAGGACTCGAAGCCCAGAACCGAGCTTCCCTCCCCCCGCTCCATCCCCAATATCATTCCTTGGTTCTTGGGCATTGGGTTTTTTGGCTTCACCCACACAAAACAAAACCAGTTGAAGCACCCCGGAGGCAGAGATGGGAGCGCCTAAAAACTTTTCTTCCCTGCCCCCAGACCCAGGAGTAGGTGGGCGCAAAGCGCCGGCGGCGGGGATCTGCGGGCACGCAGCCGGGCTCGAGGAGGCAGTGGTTGCTTTAAAAACCGAACCTCTCGCTGCTCCAGCTTCCGCGCTGGGCAGACAGCGGGTCTCCTCCCAGAAGGTTCCGCGGACACACGCAGACCCCCACGCGTGCTCTCCCGGCGAGCTTTACTGTGTGCAAACAGGGTTGGGGGCAAGAAGGGGCCCAAGTCACAGTTACAGGGCAACGGGTGAGGTTCCAGCGCAAGGAAGAAGTTGACAAAGGGGACTTGACTAAACATGAATGCGTATTTATAGACGAGAGCTCCATCGAGATCTAGAGATATCCCACTCTCCCTGCCTCCTTCCATTCCTGCCATTTCATTTTATCGCTCCTTTAAGTGGAGGGCAGATTTTTTTTTTTTTTTTTTTAACATTCCTGCACGGTGTGGGTAATCACCGCGTTATTTACAATCTAGTTACACTGCAGCAGACAGGGAAGGAAACTCTGGGGCTCCTTCCCTTCGGATGGACAGAAAGGGCGGCCGGGCGGCGAGCTGCAGGAAGGAGGTCAGGGTGGGTTTGCGGGAGCTTGGGGGTGACCTGGAGAGAGCCGGAGCCCCCAGCGCTACCCCCGCGCCCGCCCCCGCCCTCGCCGCACCCCCCGGGGCGGGCGCCGGGCCTCGATGACCGCCGGCTGGTGCGCTGCCCTCGCCTCCCCCATTGTTCCTACTGTCTTTTTGCCTTTTGTTATTTGCACTCGCATTGTGTTGTTTGTCTCTGAAGCCGCCTCATGACCAGCAAAGGGATTTCACCTCGTCCTTGAGAGCTACACGGGGAGCGCGAGCGAGCGAGAGACTGGGGGAGAGGGGCGCGCGCGCGCACAAACTCACACACACACACATAACACACACACACACACATACACACACACACACACAGACACACACACACACAGAGTGAAAAAGGCGAGCCACCAAAACCCATCTCCAGTCTCCTCCCGGGGCCCCCAAGCCCGCCACTGTGCCACTTTGCATCCCACGCCAGAGGAGACATTAAGGAGACCCGGTAAGGTGCGTGAAACGCAGCGTTTTAACTTTGTTGTTCGTCCCGATGTTGTTGTGGGCAGACCTCCAAGGCGCAGAGCTCCCCTCAGCCGCTCGCGGTACCCGCCACTCAGCACTCGTTCCCCGCTCCAGCTGGAGAGCCTGCTGAGGAGGGAGGGGGCCGCCACCGGAGTTTCCTCAAGTACAGAGGGAGGGGGACTGGGCTGGGGGTGAGGAACAGGCGAGAGGCGGCTCGAGACTTGAAGTGGCCCTGTCATCTTCGGGGGTCGCCTGTTGGGGGAAGACCCTGAAGTGTGGGCTTGGACCCAGTTCAGGAAAGGGATAACTTTTATATTTTTGTTGGGGAGCCTGCGTGCTGTTGCCGGTATTGTTTTGTAAGTGGTGGCGGTGGAGGTGGTGATGAGAGATAAGAGCAGAAGTGCAGGGAAAATCCTAGGCTAGTCTGTGCACCTTGGCTAACGACAAACGACAGAGCCTAAAAGTTGGACAAAGCTTCTTACCCTTCCGAGAACATAAACGCGACCCCCAACCTACCCCACAACCTTAATATTCCCCGTTTTCGTCTTTTTGTTTCGCTTTCTGCAATTCCTCTCGCCAGCACTCCCCCTCCCTCCCGCCCGGAATTTCGGAAACTAGTCTCATCCTTCAGGATTCAAGGGATTTCAGAGACCGGAAGCTTTAATTTTATTGCAACTACTTACCCCCCCACCCCCACCCCACTCAGTGTACGAAGTGAAGATCACTCACGTGTTGTGTCACTTTAAGCGCAGGTATGGGAAATATCGCTTGCACTTTGGGGCTACAGTAATAAGCAAGGAAAAGAGGTTATACCAGTTGAAATCAAATTGGATTTGGAAATGTTTCCATTTGATAGCAGTTTCTTGCGTATTGATCTGCTGCCCACGGATGCATACGAGGCACTATTTACATATTTTAATAGTAATTTTCCTTACACTTTGCAAAGCAAACATATTAATAAATACTTTAACCCTGGTGAATAGCTGAAGACCAGTTGGCCTCTAAATTCAGTGTGGTTGAATGTGAATTCATTTCAGTCTTTCTCAACTAAAGCAGGTCAAAATGAGGAATTCTGTGAATATGCAGAGTGATATTGTCAGTGTCAGCCAACCCAGGTACTCTGGGTGGCAGTCAACTGTACTTCAGAAAAGTTTAGGAATTTGTTCTATCCCAGTTGAGATCCTCACCATATCCAGATATCCAAAGTAGTTTGTCAAGAAAGGCATGAGAGCATTTCCCCAGAGGCTTCCTTCGGGCTCAGCACAGCCCTGTAGTCAAGGACAAGACCAACGGAGATCTGTGGGATTTTGGGTAATAAGTGTGGGAATCTGCAAAGGGACTAGACAGAGTGATTTGTTTCCTTGATGCTCGTAAATAATGTCCCCTAGTATCCTTTAAAAAAAAAAATCCATACAAACAAAACAGGCCAATGAAGTAGACGCGTGGGAGATTCTAGGCGATGGGCATTTCAATCAGAAAAAGCAGAGCAGTTTTTGATCAGGATTACAGGAGTGAGGTCTGATTGCCAAGAGTGATTAGGTTAAGGACCAGATGCTTTTAAAGCATAGGAAAATGTTTTCTTAAGTTTGACTTTTATAGAATTTGAAAGGAGGATGATGTCTTAGTCTTCACAGAACTGCTGAATTTTGATCTGTCTAATTTTGAAGGAATTCAGCTGCATGTGAACTGCTGTTAGCTGTGATAGGGAAGGAATCTGGTTTCAAATGCAGCTACATGTGACAAAGTTTCTGGGGGTGCTTCTTCCTGATTTAAATATAGCTCTGAGACTGAAGCCTAGATAAATTCAGCCACAATGATTTAAAATCATAAGCACTTACTCTGAAAGTTCTCTTAGGCATTGTACAAAGTTCTGATTATGTCACCAACTGATTATTCCTCAGAACTATACAAGATAAAAATCATAGCATCACTTAAAACTGATGCAATACAGCCTGAAATCCTTAAACTGGTAGGGATTGCTGTTGTTTGCCTAAAAGGTAGATCTTTCATCACATGAGTTGTTTAAAAACATTTAATTGTGGGGGTGGGAAGGGATGTGCATAATTATTTAGTTATTTGTGTTAATTATATAGTAGCATACTCGCTTGAAATTCTTTCTTTTTGTTTTTCTTTTCTTTCCAGTGGTCTTCTAACAACCTTATTCATGAAGAATTTGTTTGCTTGTGGGTTTTTAAAAATCTCTTTTTGTAGCCTTTTTGAATGGATAAGATTGAACCAATTTTACATAGACCTGAAAGAGTAAATGCTTAATGTATGAAAAAAAAAAAAAAAGAGCTTCAACTCTTAATACAGAAACCCTGTACTAGTTTTGCTGTTGAGCTTAAACAGTTCTGGTTGAATGGCATGTTATATACAGGATTCAGAACTCTCAAAGGTATTTGGTAAATAGCCGGGCATTTGAGATCCAGTACTTATTTCAAGTTAACTTAGTGCTATACATGTAAATGTACATCCTGTTTAGACTGACACATGGTTTTGTAAAAGGAAAAAATGAATATACCCTTATAAAGATGTTATCTGTGGAGTGTATGGAGTAAATAAGAAATAACAAAAAAGTGAAGTTTATATTCAGATATGATGGCTTCTGCTTTTTTTTGGTTTGTTTGTGTGTGTGTTTGTGTGTGTGTGTGTATGGTTGGGGGTGAGGCACGAACTGTAGGGAGAGTTTAAAATGTCATTTTCTATTTAAAAGAATTAATTTGAATGTTTGAATAATTTTTTTCTTATAAAGCAAATGAAAAATATGATATAATGATTAAAAGGATATACCTTCTTCTTGTAAAAGCTCTATTCTTTCATTGGGTGATAGGCAATCATTATTTTGAAGGCATGTTCAGATTATGTAAAAAAGATATGCAGGGCAGGATGAAACTTGTTTTTCGTAATCGAAAATATACTAGATTTCAAATAATTTAGAGTTCCATTGTTGAACGCTGTTTAGATTTCCAACAGGTAAAATTGCTGGATATGATTGATTAGCATAACCTGGATGATTCACCCAATATCTAATCACCGCCAGTGGTAGAGTTTTCCCTAGAGTTTTGAGAGTAACCTGGAAAACTTATTTATCTAGACGTGAAGTCAGTGTGTTCCCTCAGATACATACTCATCACAGTTTTTTAGCCTGAGAAATGTAGATTTATTTTAAAGGCGAAAAAAGTGCTTGGCTGTTTCAAATAAACTATATCCTGCATTTAGAGTTGTAGATAGTTAATAAAATAAAAGTCCAATTTTGTTCCAAACATTGTTTTAAAACACCCATTCGTAAATTGTCTACATTTGGTTTTCATATGTTAATGATTTGGGATCTGAAACTTCTTTCAGAAAGGCATTTTGGTTTATCTTAAAAAACACTACACAAAACTGTCTAAACAACTTTGTAAATAAACTGTTCCAAATGCCTCAATTTGATGAATGAATTAAAGAATTATAGTTCTTAATCCAATTATGATCAGCCTTGTTATTCCATTTCCCATTTGGGGAAGTTTGGGGAGTGGGAATGGTAAATGATTTTCAAATGTGAGTGGGGTCTTTGCTGTTTATTTTCTGTGTGTGATGTAACATAAATAATTACTCATACCTAACATTTAGAAGGATTTTAGACGTAGGGAAGTTATTTCATGATCTTCAATTAAACCGAGAGTTTATTTGCATGAAAAGTTGTTCTTAAGGAGGAGTAGAATAAAAATCTTAAGAATATAAAGCAAGGATCTAACCTTTTGCTTAAAAATAATGAATTTTTATATTTAAAGGGAAAGAAATGGAACCCTTAATTAAGGCTTGGTAGTAGGGCAGACACTCAGGAACTTTTAGTTACTTTCAGCTGGGCCATGTTGGGATGTTCTAGTTGGGATGTACTAGTTAATAAACTTTGCTATATTCAATTTCTTTGTCTTTAAAATTAAGGGGGGAAATGCTTTTTGGGTTGTTTCCTACCCCTCTAGCTGTCTACATGGGTGCTTTCAAATGCTCTCCCGAGCAGGGGCCTGAACTTTTTTAGGATGGACCCTTAATAATAGCCTCGTTTGCTTTGACGGACCCTTCTGAATTTCTGCCCCATTTGCTCAGTTTAACCTCTGGCTTAGAAATTACTTTACTCAAAGGTGTTAATAGCTTATTATGGTTTAATTCTCTTACTAATTGTTATTGTATTATTATTATTGTTATTGTTATTATACTTTATTATGACCACCTAATTCCTTAGAGAAAGATTTGTGAAGATTACAAGTATCAAGTGAAGCTGCCAAGAAGAGATATTTATAAACATAGGGATTTTTTTTTTCGGTACCATTCAAATCATTACTTATAGTCAAGTAATCACTGTGCCTACAGGTAAGGATAACACTCAGTAGGGGCAGTATATTGATAAAGTTAGAGGGAAAATGAATGCATTTAAACAATACATTGAATAAAAATCCGTTAAAAATTTGAGCCTTAAAAAATAAAAAAACACCCAGAAAAAAAATGAATTTCCAGGAGTGGTAGTGGTGGTGGTGGTATTGAATTCTACAGGTATAGGTCCATCCATTCTTTATTGATAAAAATTCATTATAAGTTAAAAAAAGAAAAATAAAACCTGATTATATCTTTGCTGCTCAGTTGCTTATCATTCAGTTACCTCATGACTATGTGGTACCACGTGTTCAATGAGGGCAAACAGTGCAGCAGTCAACAGGATAGAAGGGCTCTGGTTTGATGTCTAGTTGGCAGTCTCTGGAAGCTCAGGTATTGCATTGTCACTACAGAACCTATTAAAGCCTTGGAGGTAGAAAATTCAGGAAAGAACCAGGATGCTTAAGAGGCAATCCCACTAGATTTTTGGAGCACTCAATTTAGGTCTGTTTATAATTTTTCTAAGACTTCACTTGGAGTTCTTAACATTTGGTACTCTGCCCCTTTTCTTAACCTCTAATGCTGGAGATTGTAATGCTTTTTCTTACAGGGATATGCATGAATCACGCTAAATACTGTATGTCAAATTCCTAGCATGGGGTCTGTCTGTCATGAACTAGGTGCTCAGTAAATGTTAGCTACACTCTTTCCTCCCTCCAGTCACGTCTTTTTGGTCATTAATAATGTTTGAAACTTCAGTTTGTACTTGTTTTGAAGTTTTTTGAGTCCAGGAAGAAAAATATATCACTTTCTTGAGGCTGAGATCAACGCTTTAAAACAGTGATTCAATTAACATCTATATATGATCTCTGACAATGCAGTTGTACTAAGATGCTGTATTTAGTGCAAGTGTGAATTCTATCTTTTATTCATATAAATGTACCTTCAATAATTAACATTTTATCCTATATAATAGGTAAAAGCAAACAAACACGTTAGGACTTAATTGTAGATTTATCTTCTTAGTCTCCTTTTGATTTCCCATTACAGATATAAGCTAGTGGAAATTTATTGTTATTTTTTCCATTAATAATTATCTACCTCTGGGTTATGTTAAGTTATAGTTTATGTGGATAGAGAGAAATTCCACTTGGAAAAATAAATAAATCTGACTTTGCAATATTTTGCCCTATGGAGTCAACATTTCCTTCAAAGAGAATATTATAGGTTTGTTTGTTTCAATTGGGTGCAAGGAGAAAGGCACAATAAATATACCATTGCCTTTTTGGAGAGATGGTACATAATACTAACATGGAGAATTTAGTGGTTGTTTTATCTTCCCAATGATACAGAGAATTTATCTGTAAGTACAGCTGACCAAAAATAAAGGAAAGGCTTTTTAAAAAAGCAAATACATGCTTTGGTTATTCCATTAATTTGGGTCCCTCAAGAAGCAGATGTTAAGATGGAATTAGACGTGTAACAAGTTTATGGGGGACAGGGCGAGAGCAGGAGAAGGCTAGGACAGCCTTTCCACTGATCCAGGTTTGACAGTTATGCAAGGAGAGGTGGAAGAAAGGAAGGAGGATCTAGTAGGGAGAAGCTGACTGTAGCACAGTCCAAGAAAGGTTTAGCTAGGCAGACAGCCACGGGAGGCATCCTCTATCTCCAAGGAATGGCCTGCATTTTCAGCCCCACTGGGCTCAGTCATTGGCTGGGATCAGCCCCCTGGAAGCATGGCCTGGGTGCTCAAATGATGCTAGAGATATAGAGGCAGCAGGTGGGGCACTGAGTCCATTATATTCTCGCAACAGGAGATCTGAGTGGGCCTACCATTAAAGACCTGGAGTTGTTTTTTTTTTAAGCTCTCTGAAGCTTTATTTTCCTCCACTGTAAAATAAGCACAATGGCAGTATCACTTCATGGAGTTCTAGTCATGATTAAATGAAGTTATATGAGATTATATATAAATCTGTAGTACCATGCATGGCACAGAGGAAATGCTCAATATGTGCATTGTGCTCTGTTTAATGTACTTATAAAATGCAAGTGAGCGGTATAGCTGAATTGTATCCGGTGATCATAAATATATTTAAACAATTGATATTTCATATAATTAGAAGGCATTTTGTTCATGCAAGCAAACATCCTTAGTGCGTGCCTTTTAAATATGGCACAATTAATTTCTCATGCTTCAATCCTTGTTTTTAGCAGGTTGTAAACCATACAACAGATAGACCAACTGACCTTGACTGTCTTCAGGTAATTTGGCTTAAAGCACCACGGAATGTTCTCTGCATTTCCTTACCCCTCTAGGCTTCCTATTCAGTTGAGAAGCAACTTGCACTGTAAGTCTGTATTTTATCTTGAGCCTCAAACACCTTGCCAGTCTTCACTCCCCTGTGTTACTGTTCCTAAACCAACTTGCTGCACCACAAAGCACTGAACTCAAGTGGCCCTCAGCGCGAGCTCCTGCTGTGATGAGTCACAGAGCCACCAGCACTTTGTTGCGTTAGGTTTGATCACTGCCATGAGCAGTCCTTCGATTGTCAGCTAAGAGACCCTTCAGGGAGTTGTCCCTTAATAGAAAGTCTCTTTTCTTCCCTCCTGTTGTAACTTTAAATTAAAAGAAACTGTAGAGGAGCTGGTGGCATTGCAGCAAGCAGTTCATTCTTCTACCCACTGGGAGAACAACATCTGAGAACAGACGTTACTGGACTGAGAATTGAGTTGTTGCTATTTTTTGGGGGGCTAGCATGGGGGGGCGGGCAGTTGCAGTGGAGGATGAAGACCTTGTCACTTACAGTCACTCAGACTGACTCTTAGTAATGTCATGGAGAGCAATCCTGGTGCAGACTAGGGAGCATTTTTTTTTGGATGTAAGATAATTGACAGCATGTTAGTTTCAAGGGGGATTCTTGAGACCACTGGTATTTGGGCCCCACTTTTTAGGTGGTTCTGTGTGTTGTACTGTGGGAAACTGGCACTGGGACAACTTCAAAATCCAAGGAGGGTAGGAGGCAGGAAAAGAGAGCTAATTTTTGACACATTCCTCAGACAAGTGACCCCTCTGGGGAATCTGTGCCCAGGATAAAGACTGCTTACTGTGAGGCTTCTGGCATAGTTTTCCCCAAATAGCGAGCGCTGGTTACTTCAATGTCACTGGTTAAAAAGGCTGACGAACTTAACATTTGTAAGGAAAAAAAAAAAAAGAAAGAAAAAGATGTTAGTACTTTTGACAGCATGTTTCCTAGATGCCGTTGCTCACTAAACTTCTGATTTAACTCTGCTGAGCCAGGCTTTACATCCTCTGTATAGCAGTTGCTGGTCCATTCCCATTCTCCATTCTGGGTTAGGGCCTGCCCTCAAATCCGATGTCGGCTAAGATTTCCTGGTGTAATTCGGGGCCGCTGAAAGCTGAAGTTGTTTGATGTGTTGTATCAGGAGCTGACTAAGGTCTGCATGTAAGTTCTTAGGATGTGAGCTGTTACTATACTGTGTTGGCAGGCTGTCATATGTGTCTCATTTACTCTTGCACTGGACACGGCTTTTGAACAAGTGCATACTGTTTCTTATAATTCTGCCTTGACTTTTCTTACTTCACTCTCTCAGCCTCCTTTCCATAGTACCTTCACTGTTAGAATAATAGTGTCTTTTCTACGTTAAATCAGGAAATAAAGTGATAATTTTAATGCACACTAAACAAATAAGCAAATCTATCAGTATGTAAAAAAAATTAGTGGGCCCACTGTTTATTTCTAGGGACTTCCTCAGCCCCCCCAAATACTCTACCTTCCCTGCCTCCTCCTTTCCCTATCACTGCTTACGGGGCTTTTTTAAACCTTTCTCTTACCACGAGGTCTTGATTCTCATGGTACCATTGACAACTCTGCGTTGTGTTAATCTCACTGGATGAAGTGAGATGTGAAAGGTGTGCCAAATACATCGCTGCCTGGTTTGAAAGCAGGTAACCACAAGGTGACAAAACACTCAGAAGGTAAGCTCCCTGAGTGCACTGTTGTATCCCTAGCACAATCATGATGCTTGAAGCAGGGCAGTAACAGAATAAATGATTGCTGAGCCAACATATCCTGCAAACCCAGCTGCATTTTGATTCAACTCAGCCCTGCATGATGGGGAAGTGGGAAAACTAACAGCAGTTGAGCATTGACTATGTTCCAGGCACCGTGCTAGGTGCCTTACATGGATAATCTTGTTTAATCCTCACAGCCCACCACTGGGAAGGGTATTATCCCCTTTCTACAGATGGGCAGACAAGCTTCAGTGGGTCAGCTGCTTGCTCATTTTCCTCAGCTAATGAGCAGGAGAATCATTGCCTGGATTTCGGTCTTTTTGACTCCACCATTTATACTCTTTTGATCATGCTGTGGCCAAGACACTGGTGTGGGTGCCTATCTAGAAAATGGGAGCACGAACCATGCCTGTCTGTCTAACCACAGGGGATAGTTGGAAGGGACAGGTGAGAGGTGGTCACTGAAAATGATGCCTGAGCTGTAAAGTAATTTCTAAATGTCAGTTATTATGATCAAATACCCACTGATCCATTCATTAACCCGAACAAGATTTACTGAACACACAGATGCATGTTGCTTAAATTTTACTTCATAAGAAATATTTTCTGATGTGAAGAAGAGATTCTGAGTACATAAGAGCTGACGTCAATGGAGATTATAGAACAGTGTTTCTTAAAGGTGGTCACTCAATCACCTGGTTGAAAACCACCTGGGATGTTGTTAAAAATCTACTTCTTTGCCCCCCCCCCCAACCCAGAATAGGGGAACCTGATTCTCTGTGGTTGAAGCCCTGTGACCCTGCATTCTTAACAAGCATGACTGGCAATTCTTTTGTGCATAAAAGTTTGAGAATCAGTGATAACAATTTTTATTGATTTAGTTTGGTAGTGGTATATATGGCATATGGAATTATAGTAAGATGCTGAAAGAGTAGTGGCAGTGCCACGGTAAAGCACTACTGATTGATTGTTCGATTGCTAGAAAGACTTTTTGGATGATGTGGTTTTAGGAGTTTTGAAATAAAATTTAAAGAACCTCTATTAAATTTGACTAAATAGAACATTAGCACGCTTAAAGTCAAGAGGGGACCTGACACAAAGTGGGTCGGGGTAGGGGGAAGGGTTGCAGTTATGTGCAGTCTAGGCTTGGAAAGAACTTTCTAACAGCACAAATCTAAGGTGGCTAAGTAAACTGAAGACCAGAAGTTGATTTATTTATCCAGCTCTGTAGCCCAAATACTGAAACGATGTCTGACACACAGTAGGTACTTAAAGACCTTTGTTTAATGAATGAGTAAAAACAGAGGAAAAGTGTAATATGTGGAAAATAGATTAGAATAGTCTGATGATTATTATTGTGGAGAAAGCAGTCAAGAAAGAGTATGCTGAAAAGGAATCCTAGTGAGATTAGACAAGGACAAGGTTTTAATTAGGCTAATATGGTGCTTACAGGAAAGGGCCTTCATATATACAAATAAACAATGCAAAAAACAATGCAAACCTGAGGTTTGTATGGGAGCAAATCATTAGGCTACTGTTTGTATGTATTATCTTGGGAGAAGCAATTACTACATGAGGGCAGCTTTGGAGTCTGATTTGCTCTCCATAAGTTCATACTTTGTTTCCCCAAAAATAAGACCTTGCCAGACCATTAATTCTAATGCGTCTTTTGGAGCAAAAATTAGTATAAGACCCGTATTATTACATTATATTATATTATATTATATTATATTATTATATTATATTATATTATATTATTATTATATTATATTATATTATATCATATCATATCATATCATATCATATCATATCATATCATATCATATCATATCATATCATATCATATCATATTATATTTATTGTATAAGACCTGGTCTTATATTAATTTTTGCTCCAAAAGACGCATTAGAGCTGATGGTGCGGCTAGGTCTTATTTTTGGGGAAACACGGTAGTACGCAATAAATATTTATTGAACAATCCGCATGGACTAGAAAAGAAAGTTTTTAAATGATACAAAAATATCTTGTAAAGAGAGAAAACAAAATTTATAAATGCTAACCAGTGGATTGGTGATCATGAAAATAGCAAATCTTCATAAAACTGCACATTTCTAAACTTTACTAAATTCCAGTTTATTTAGAGTTTAGTAAAGTTTTTATCCAATTGTGTGCCTTTCGCCAAGCCGTGCTTTGCTGCTAATGCCACTTTTCATTTTACTGTTTTGAAAACTGACTAGGGTGCTTAGCACTGTGCCTTGCTGATACTGGCTATTTAATGAGTATTTGCTGGATACTTCCATCAGTGAATGGGAAGTATTGACTTGGGCCTGGGGGTGTGGAGTTGGGAAATTGAAAGACAGTTGCCCTCGTTCACTTTGAATTCCCAGTGATAAGGGATCAGCAACCTGTAAGTTGGCAGAATTTCTATATATTTCAAGGTCCAGTTATTGGAATCTTGAGGGGAAGGATGTTTGCCAAGGTAATGACTGCAAAGGAGGGCTCAGCATTGTTAAAAGAGGTAACCATTCATTTGATCTGGAAAGTCAGGCTGTAAAAATGTATTTGGGGGAAAAAACGGTAAAAAGTAATTCTAAACCTAACAGGAGTTTCAGTAGAAAAATGGCTCTAATTCAAACAGTTTAATGTTAACATCAATGCACGTCTCATGGCTCAAGCCCCGCATCCTGCTTTGGAAATAAAAGGAGATTGTGTAAAGAATTAGCAATACAAGGCATTTTTAAGTGCTTTATTGCAGAGGCCTGTGATACTCTGTGAAATCTATGCAGCCTCTTTCTTCCTGCTGTGCTTAATTTCAGAATCTGATGCTATTACCTATCCTTGGAGAGAAAAAAAAATCACTCTCTGTTAACTCTTAAAAACCAAGTTTAACATTTCATTTGCTTGCCACACAATCTTTCTGACATTTCTTGGGAAGAGAGAAGTGATGTATTTAGCCACGGAGGGTTAGCCTCCAAGTTTAGTATCTAGGATTATTTCAAGGGGGGTAGCAAGAGAGTAAGAGAGCAAGTTAGAAATAAATGTTGAAAGTGTAAGTTTAGAAATGACTTAAGCAGCTTGAAGAATAAGGTCTCTGAAAGAGGCAGACCCAGATTGTGTTTGGCATGACTCCAAATCAGAAGCCAGAACAGGAGTTAACTCTTTACAATAGGTGGCTATCTTTTTGTGACATGAAGATGTGTCCACTAAAAATAAGTTCCTGGCATGCCATCACTGTGCCCCCTCTGCTTAGCTTGAAAGCATAGTTGATGTTGATAGTTTACCACTGCCAGGCATTGTGCTAAGCAGTTTGTTTTGATTTTTATTGATTCTTTCCAGTAACTCTCTGGTGCAGATACAAGTGTTGCCCCATTATACAGATAAGGAAACTGAACTTGCCAAAGTAGCACAGCTGGTAAGTGGTAGAGGTGAGACTTGAACCCACAGTGGTCTGATTGTGAAGACTGGGCTCTTACCCATTATAGTATAGGAAGTATGTTTTAAGTCCTGTTGAGTCATCCTTCAAAATGACACTTGTATTTTTCTTTTTCTTTATATATGCACTTCTATCACTCTAGAACAGGCTCTTTTCAGCTTATTTCTGAACAATTGCAAAGTTCCCCAAACTAGGATCTCTCTTTATAATTTGCTCTATTTACCACTGTCAGGTCAATCTTCCTGACATGCTCTTTGGATCATGTTGCTCCTTTCTCAAAAATTCTATGTGCTTGAGAACGACACACAGATGGGACTCACACTCTTAAGTCTGTTTTTTTTTTTTTTTTTTTTTTTAAGGGCTTTACAGTCTATCTCCAAGTCATATCTTTTCAGGCTCATATTTGAAATCTTCCCTTTGTGAACAATTTGCTTCTGATCTGGATTCAAGCTGAACATACCTTCCTAGATGATTCTCAGATTGTTTGCAACATGTCAGTCTTATCAACTCTTCTCAGAATGCTCATGCCAGAAGCCATGGGCACTGCATAAAAAGCCACTACTCAGACCTGAACCCTATCTGACTCAGGGAATTCTTCCAGAATAGCTTTTTCCATCTACTTCAAAGTCCCCCTCAATTGACTTTCCTTGGTTCCCAACCCACTTGACTGTATTTTGGCTTTCCCTTTTTGTTTTGTACCTTCATTCACTCAATAATCAACAAGTATTTCTTGAGTAGCTACTCTGAGCCAAGACACAGTGTTAATTGCTAGAGACGCAGTAGAATGGTACACAAGAATTTAAAGTTTATTAGGGAAGATAAGCTTTAATCAAGCAATTACCTACATATAAGATTGCCAATTGTGGAACTGTATTTCACAGAAGTATACACATATAGGAAAAGTATATGATATATTTGGGGGCAGCAATCAGAGGAGGCTGCCAGGAGGAAGTCACATTTGAAGGATGGTTAATGAGCTAAAGAGGACCAGAGGAAAAATTTTTGAGACATAGAGAGAAGGTTCCAAAGAGAGAGGGAGAAGGGTGTGTTCTTGGAATTAGGAGGCCAGCATGGCTGGAGCAGAGTGATTGGGAAATGGATATAGATAAGGCGATATAGGTAGGTTAGGATCAGATCGTTTAGCCTTAGGGGCTGTGTTAGAGTGGAGTCTTCATAATAACAGTGATAAGAAACCCACTGAATAGTTTTAAGCAAGGACTAATGCAATCTGTGGCTATAGCATGTAGATCAAATTTAAGAGAGGTAGGAATGAATTTTGGCAGGCTAGTAAGGGACTAGTGCATTGATTCAGGCAAAAGACAGATGGTGGCTTGGACTTTGGACAAAGCAGTAGTGTTAGAGGTGGAGGTAAGAGAAAGCGTTTCAGAAACAAACAAACATGGAGGGATAATTGCCCAGTTTCAAGTGCTTTATAACACCCCCGCTCATAATCCTTACTTCACCAACCTAATGGGATATTCCCTCTGGTGATTATCCATTGTTTCCAAGTTTCATAGGTTCATAAAAGAGATGCATAAGTTCTTACCTCTCTCAGGGACTGTGCTGGCTTGATCTGTACCTGCTTTAGCCCTCGTGTGTTCAGGCAGAGAGATTTGATGCAAAACATGGAGTGCCTCATGCACGCGCACACACACGTATTTATGTATTTACCTTCACATTTCCATATCTTCCTTTTGATTTCCAGATTTTGGAAACCCTACCTATCCCTTAGTAGCCAAATTAAATTTCACTTTTTCGCAGTCTCCTCATAGAACATACTGACCAAAGATCTCTCCTTCTGATCTTATACTACGTACTCCTATGACTGATTTTATGGCTTTGACTCTATATGGTACCATATTGTCAGCCTGTTGTGAACATATCTTGTCCTTTGAGAGATACTATGAGTTCGTGCCTAATAATGTAGATGCTGTAGTTCATTCAGTATTACACTCCTGTTTTGGGTCATCATATACCTTTTTTTAGCGGGGCAGTATTTATAACCTGGCTCAGTCTGTGATTCCTCATCTGCGGAATGGGGTAACTGTATTTATCTCATAAAGCAGTTGTGAGGAATCAGTGAGAAAATGAATACAAAGTACTTAAAACAATCCTTGATATATAAATGAGCTCGACCATATGATGATATTTTATGGGTATAAATGTTATTCCTTGAAATCAGGAACCTGTATCTTATTTTGTCCACTGGGAGCTCAGTAAATATTTATTGAATTCAGATTTGAATTTAAGCATCATTTCTGCCAGGGGATACAAATATAAACAAATCATGTTCTTATCTGCAGGAACCTGGATTTGATAGGGGAGCTAGTAACATAAACTGGTAATTATATATCGGTGGGATAGGTATGGTGATAGAGTATTTTAATAGCACAGAAGAGAGGTTGGGGAAGGTTTTTCTAAATGAATTATATGAGTGGAATATTTTACTAATTAATTAAATATATATTAAAATAATGTGTGTATGTCATATAAAACTCAAAGCTGTGTAATAAAGTTGCATTCCTGTCTTACTCCTGATCATGCGTACCTCATTCCTACTACTTTCAACTCTATTCCTAAATAAAATACTTCTTATTTTTCTTGATTTTCATAAAAAAATGTTAGTTATCAACCCTTTGGCTTTATTATACATACTACTCTCCCCCTACACCTACTTCCTAAAACCACATATGTTTCTTTCTTTTCCCATTGTCCCAATATAATTTTTTTTTGGGGGGTGGAGAGTTAAAATCAGTTCAGTAAACACAGTGACTTTGACTCTGTAAGTGTTGTTTATCACTAAGAAGGTTACTTATTGGTTGCTTTTACTTTGTATACAACTTATTTGGTTTTCCTGGAGTTAATAATGGCCTATGTTCAAACTTACAAGTTTTACTAGAAGTACTCAATGTTTACTTGAATTCCTGAGTTAAGGCTTAAAACGGGTTAATGGCATATCCAGTGTGGGCCTTGATGACAGTCAGCCCTGGTGGGAAGGACCGTTTCATTATTGGCATAATTTAGAATTGTTGGAGCCAGATGATAATAAGGAGCCCACTGACTTGTAGACAGTTATATGATGCTTCTTAAAATTTCTGCAGCATTGCACCCCCTGTTTTGCCTCGTTGGTCACTGTGCCCACCAGCTTGCTGTTGGTAAGGCTCTGAGTTAAGCTCTGTCAGGCAGAAGGCGGTGCTCTGAGAGGGGAGGAGGGTATCCCAAGCAGACAGGACAATGTGAGTTAAAAGGCAAGGAGGTGAGAAGTAGCATGATGTGTTGGTGAAATGACAGAGAGCTTGATGTCGGTAGAACATAACGTACATGATAGGGAGCAGCTGAGATAAGGCAGTGATGGTTGGCAGCGATCAGATTAAGGTGATCTTTTTATCATAGACTCATATGTGTCAGATTCTGTCTTGTAGGCCATGGAGAACATTATAGTGTTGAGTAACATGGTCTGCTTTGCTTGTGAATGAACTAATGATACATTAGCCAAAAAACAGAAAACTGGTGCCTTAAGTGAGCAGGTAAAATCCTATCTTTGCATATTTGGTGACATAGTAATACTTTACTGATGGGATACCCATCAGTAAAGTTTCTAGATCACACAGTCCTCCAGAATGTGTATGTGTAATACACACACAGACACACACACACACACACACATACACATATTCATAACTTAGGTACATGTGTTGTACTTTAGCTGATATTCAGGGCACAAAGACTTAGAGCAAAGTTCAGGCTAAATGATTGTAGAAATAACAGTGGTATTACATCAGAGTTCCCTGGAGACCAACTCTGCCATTTAGATTTGCATGCAGTGGGTTTGGCTTATTGGGAGGGCTTTGGGGACAACACCTGTGAGAGGCTGAGAGAAACAGGATGGGCTGAAGGAGAAGTTGACTGTGATGTAGCTGATGTTTCAGCTAACCTTTGGGAAGCTCTGGAACTGGATGGTTCCTCAGAGATATCTTCATCAATTCAAGGGGACCAGGCCTTTGTAACCTCACATTGGTGTTGGATGTGCACTCTCCCTGGAGAAGGGGTAGCACTGTGGATGAGGGCAATTCTTGGGAAGGGCCTTAGATGTGAGCTTTCAGCAGCCAACACTCCTGGCAGCTGGAGAATGAGTTCCACTAAGTAGCGCACACAGCATGCACTAAGCAAAACCTTCCTGAGACTTTCTCTGTTTGTTTTTTTAATTATTTTCCTTGAAATATGGCTGAGAAAGAGCTAGCAATGGGTCAAAGAGATAAATTCTGCCATTTTCTCATTTCACTTATATTTGCATTATTAGTATTGAAAATCCCTAGATTTTTGTTTTGTTTTCTAGGAAATCTTTTTAAACCACTTGTCTACTTTATGAGGGTTAATTTAGCTAAAAATTAGACAGTGTAATCAATAGTCCACTTCCTCAAGTATACGAAAACTATAATATGTGACAACATAGTGAAACAAAAAGAGATAGGAGGGTATTAACATTAACTCCTTCCTGTTGTGAATTGAGGGCCATGGTGGCAATCTATTGTAGTTAGATTAGAAAGTAAAACCACGTGGATCATCTTGAACTTGCAGCTTTGGAGAAAGTCTTCTTATGGAATGAGATGAAGGGACTATTTTAATTGGAGGTAGGACAGCTCATTGGATATAGACATAGGATGGTGGTGATGGTTTTGCTTCGTATTGGTAAGGGAGGAGAAATTCTTTGTATTTTAGGTTTGCAGGTGAGCATCTAAGGCAGTGCTTTCCTAATTTTTTAGATCATGTTTATACACACTGTCAACAACGAAAGAATTGTTTTACTAGTAGTAAACACACAAAAATAGAAATTAAGAGGGAATAAAGAATATCTAGAAAACAAGGAATGTAAATGAAGTTGTAATATTTTCTTCCAGTATGCTAATGGATTATCATTTTTTTTATTCATATACTCACCTTGAAGACTTTTGAGCTAGATTTCTAGAGCATAGGTTATATACTAAATGGGGAGAAAGTACACTGAAGACAGATTTTGACAATTTTATGAGTTTGACTTATGCAACTGTTTAAACGAGAAAGTATGAACATCGAAGTACTAAGATATGAATAAGGTTTTAGAATATAGTTATGCTTTAAAATGTTTCAAAAATCATGGAGGGAGCATGTGTATGCCTGTGTATGCACATGCGTGTTTGTCTTTTGTGTGCCTGTGTACTAGCCAGGGTTATAATGACTTAGCATTTACTACTGTTTAGCAATTCCCCATAATTAACTAAAAGGTTGGGGCCACACTGACACCATTATCCCTCTGTATATCTGGCTCTAATTTATTAGCCATATCTTGCCTTATATTCTAGAATGCTTTTGAATGTTCTCTTGTTGCTTATTTTTTTCTCTGGCTCATAAATTCATAAATCAGTTACATGCACTAATTAAAAGATGTCTTCATTTGTGTCATCTCAGCAATAAAGAACCTGAAAAGACAAAACCTTTCATAAATGAAGTAAGTTCTTTCATGTCTTTTTGGGATTTTAAATGTTTATAAGCATTTTTCTGGTAAAACTCAGCCTGGCTTAAGAGAATTATCCCAGATTCATCTTGTGCCTGAACTTTAGATAGCTTAGTTTCCTTACTAACATCTTTTATTTTGTTAATAAAAATTCGTTTCAGTTGTGTCCTCATTTTTATATTTAATGGTGCCTGCTCACAAGATGTTGGCTGCTTTGAATTTATTGTAAGGAAGGGGATAAAAATACATTTCAGGTAGCATTATTATTTCTTTTCATTACAGGTAAAGTTAAAAGGTAGCTGGATTTGGAGCCAATATATAGAAATCTTAATAAGGAGATGGTAATCAAAGTTGGATTCCTAAGGAACCCCAATCACATAGTCTTAAATATAGTTTATAAGTTAATGCTAGAGGGTACATAATGTTATGGTACAGAATACTACTTTTAAAAATAATAAAAAAAATAAGGTTATTTTTATACATGTACAGATAATCTTTCCATTACTAAATAAAGGACATATATTGTCTCTTAAAAAAATACTGTGTCTTGAAATCTTCAGGTGATCTTATGCATACTTGTTCTTAATCTCTTTGTAACTAATTGCATATTCATCTTACTAGTAATTTACAAGTAAAATAAACAGCACAGTGTTTGACTAATGTTAATGATTATTCATTTAAAATATTTTTATTATGAGTCTGTTCTCTGTTACATATGACAAATGTTGAGTAATGGGGTTACCACGATAAACAAAAGAGATTTGGTCCCTGCCAATCTAGTGAGAAATATGGAAGTTGATCAGCTAATCATTCCAACAAATAGAAGAGAGGGACATTCCCTTCCCCAGAGTAATTGTGACTGGTAGCTGGACTGTTAATTTTTTTAAACAATCACTAAGACATGGAATCTTGAAATATCTACCCGGTATAAGTGTAGAATTTTAAACATAATGTGTTTTATCAATGTTTCATTGTTCATCAGTTTTATCAACTTGCCAATTAATTAATGGATAGTGAAGGCTTTTAAGCAGGGGTCCCCCCCTGAATGGCAATCCTTGTTTTCTTCTTGAGGAAATTACATTCATAATAATATTTTGTACTGTTTTCACTTTTCATTTACTAAAAATGCCAGGAGAGGTTAAAGGCATTTGGCAAGCAATCTTAAGTGCAATATTTGCCTGTGTTGTAAAAAAAATATTTTATTCAAATTTAATGAAGCTATCTGACACCTAATTTAGTGGTTTTGAAAAACAATTACCCAGGCGCGTGAGGTGACCGCAGAGAAGAGCTAAACACCTCAGCTCGCATCCGGTGAGGCAAAGCCGCCACATCCTTGTGGCGGAAGCTGGATGCGATGAGACGAAAGGGAAGATGCTCGAGGATATGATCTCCTCCAGAGGGAACTTCCTCATCTACAGACCCTGAAGCAAGTTACTCCTTTATCTTAAAGACATTGGACAGTATATAAAGTTTGGACATCACATGTGAATGCATGATACAAAGAACCTGGTTACAGTTTATACTCTGCAAATGAATAGGCCCAGAACGATGTAAGAGACCCTGATTGAATGGACGTAAAACTTCTACTTGTTAGGAACAAGTTTGGCTCTGGTAACTGACCTTCCTATCTGAACTATAAAACTATTTTGGGGGTAGGGGAAATGGACAGTTTACTTTTATTCTTTGCAAAAGCATTCAGTCTGATTTCACTAAAAACATTCTTTTTTGCCTTCATATTTCTTTAGTTGTATAATAATTAATGAATTTACCCAAATACAATAATAATAACAAATAGAAATGACATAAACAGACTTGGGATCAAGTGGACGATTAAAGTGGTGAGAGTGGAAATGTGTGGGTGTGCTAGTTTAGCCTTTTGCCCTTGGGGTGCCATGGCCAATAGTATGTTTTACAGAGGGAATGCAGCACATCAATTACTCTGGTGACTTGCTGAATGTAGGTTGGCTAAGAAAGTTGTACGTGTGGTACTAGTGACAAGTACTGTGGAATGTATTATGGAGGAAGAGTCCAGGGAGCTCTAAGGAGATTCAGAGTAACCTGATTTATTCTGGAAGTCCCAGAAGGCTTTCATGAGGAAGAAACATTGGAGCTGGGATGAGAAGGAAGGTCTAACTACCGTGTGTCCCCGAAAATAAGACCTAGCAGGACCATTAGCTCTAATGCGTCTTTTGGAGCAAAAATTAATATAATATTAACATTATATTATAGTAAAATAAGACCGTATCTTACATTAATTTTTCTCCAAAAAACGCATTAGAGCTGATGGTCCGGCTAGGTCTTATTTTCGGGGAAACACGATAGTTGAAGTGTGGGTGAGTATGGAGTAAAGCACAGCATGTACAAAGCTCTGAAGCATAGAATATTGAAGAACTGAAGTAAATTAGAGTGGTTGGGGCACAGGAAAGCATGACAAAAGTTGTGAAGAATGAAGCTGGAGAGAAGGCAAGAGTCATTTCATGTTAGGGTCTTGTAAGTGCTGCTAAGGTTCTAGGTTTTTGTCATAAAAGCAATGGCAAGTAATTAAAGGATTCAGATTTGTGTTCTAAAACCAGCCCTCTGGCTGTTTGGAAAATAGAATGGAGCGGGGGCATCCGTTATGTGGTGGTAAGAGTAGTCTAAATAAGAAATGTCCTTGTCCCGAACACTATTCATTCTACCATTTTTGGGGGATCTCATCCTGCTATGTGATTAACAGGTCCTGAAAATACTTGAGGAAAAGCAGAAACTAAATTTATCACAATTATAAATCTTTTCAATACCCAGGAAAACTTGGAATGGTATTTTCTATAGTGCACTTTGCTTACCATTTTCTCCTTTTATTTTTGTATTTGTGCTCATGATTTTAGCACATCATGTTTTCAAGACAATAGGAAAAATAAAAGGAAACGTCATTTTTTTAAGCTCGTACCATGCTATTGACTGTCTTTGAAAGGACAGCAAGTGTGTTTATTTTATCACTATAGGCCTAAAAACTAACCATGAAACATCATTCTTTACTTCTAAATTATGTGTAACAAAGAAATGCTTTATTGCAACTTCATCAATAATTCAAATGTAACTTAAAAGAAAGTAGGGCAGCAGTAGGAAAAAAGCATGCTTGTTCCATAATTGAGTCGATTAAATGGTATTGAGTCCCATTGTCATATTCATATTGATGAAACAACTTTTATAACTACAAAGAGTCTAATAAGAAATAAGATCTCAGAATTATGAGGCAAAGTCACAGACATTTCTGCACTTTTTTTTTTTTTTTTTTGTATTGTAAAAGACAAGTAGTACAGGCAACCTTTTACTAGTGTGCAATAATGAAGGAACAGCTTTTGAAAGGTGCTCTTATTGGGATTTTAGTAATTTTCAAGGCTGTGCAGTAATAGCCCAAGCTATTTTGGAACTGTGCATACATTAGTGTTCTGGTGCAGCATGATACAATGATGTGTGAAAAAGTATACAATCACACCTTGTTTAAATTTGCAGTTTTTGTGCATAATCCCACAGTGAGCTCTTATCAGGTTTTGACTGTATATAGGAGAAAAAAAGTGTATAGAAGCCTATAGATTGAAGTTGGATGTAAATACCTGACTAGGAAAATGAGGATTTTTTTCATTGTACTTTTCTGAAGGATCGAAAGAGTTAATTTTATATTTTACATATAATATTTTGAAAAACGAACTATGATTAGTTTCACCTAGTGGAGGCTTTAGAATGGACAGCTATACCTATCTGAATGAAATTGTATGTTGGCTCTATTTTATATTTGCAGAGTATAAGTGAAAAATACAGAGTTTGCTTTTTAAAAACAATGATCTCACTATAATTTATGCATTCATATTAATTTTGTTTTTCAAATTGTCACCCAGAGAAGCAAAACCCTGGTTCCAACAATGCCCTTGTTCAAAACATTTTGGAAAATTTCTTCTCATTATTGTCTTTTGAATCTTTTGCAAGCCTGACTAAAATATCCATCACATTACTTTCTATTCGCATTTTATACCAAGATTCATCATTCTTTTTTTATTCACCAGAGTTGACTATAAATGTCTTTCTGAAATGATGAAAATGCCTAAAATTGACTTTCAAATTATAAAATTTATCACCAGTGAAGATATTTAGAAGTATTGATACATGTGTGTGCTGTGGTACCAACTTAGAAAGCAGTTTCAAAGGAGGTGGAACAACTGTAATGGCTGACCTTTAAAGTAAGTGAGTGGTTGTTCTAAGGTGGCCACTATTTGGATGACACAGTATGTTTGTTTAGAAACCAGTCACAGTACCTTTTAATAACACTGTATGTTAGTTTTTACAATGTATACAAAGAAAAATGCAAATATAGTGTTTGGAATGCAAGGCCAAAATACCTTACGTAATTAGTAGCGTATTTTATTATTAAGACAATTAAGGGATTAAGCAACTGCAATGCTAAACCTATGTTGGCAGATTCTTCAGATAATGGTCCCAGCATGGGAACATCTATGTAAAGTTTTATTTAAATACTGACATTCACTGTCTGATTTATAAGTATGTGTGTTTCCATTAACATCTTACATAATTCATATTTATTTTCATGTTTGAAGGTACTATTTGGTAGCATTTGAAATTTTCATTTCAGTTGACCTCTTCATATAAGTAATTGACCCAGTTTTCAAAACTATTAGTGCTTGTTTCCTTAACCATCAGTAAAGATCCCAAATAGTTAACGTGTGCTTGAAATGTAAAATGATTGGATTGAATTCCAAATATTTTCTTAATTTAAGAAATCTGTGACCATTCAGTACAACTCACACAATGTTTGTGTTGAAAGATATATGAATAAAATGAAAATAAAGTAGCAATGTACATATCCAAATGTTCACCATTTACCTCCACTTTGAACATGTTTTTGTGTTCTTTCTTAAATGGGTAGGAAATGAAGGAAATGATTGCCAGAGAGACTCAGTTGAGTAGTTTTTATGTTTTTGAGTATTAGAATTGGAGTTAGTTCTAATAGGAGAGCAAACAATTCAAATGTAATTTTGCTGTGATCAGTTTTTGTGACCCTGTGTCTTGTATTTTCTGACGTCCAGCGTTGGGCATTAACGATAGGGATCAAATGCCTATATTTTAAGAATATCACTGGTAAGTCTTTGAAAATTGATAGATTGAAGTGCAAACTGGTGTTTGAATATGAAGATCTGGTATATACTTTTGCACCACTTTTCAGTATAGCTAACTTACCTTTTGGAGACAGTAAAGACTTGTTTAACATGCTGTGTAATTTCTATAGACTAATTTGTGTCATACTGGTTCTTTTATCCTGGTTAACTAACTGTGTTAACGTTCGTTTTTTTTCTGGTTTCATAGCACTGAATCGGTTTTCTTTTCCTGAAAGGCTTTTCTTTGCCTTTGTCCATGTCTACTCTAAAAATTTTAAAGCACAGCGTTTATGCAGGAATTGTTCCAGATGAATAGCTACTTCCTTCTTATTAAACACCTTAGTTTTTATTAATGAAATTGGGTGCTGTTTCGTTTTTGCAAATAATTTGTTTTCCTAAGAGGGGGAAGAGTTTTGAGGGACTCAATAAAACTGAACATGTACTATACCACCGTGAGTACTTAGGTAACTTTATTTTACCTATTAATTGTCATAGATTTTTATTTGAAATCCCATTGAAGGAAAGTATAACATTGTGATAATATTTATTTGCAGTCTAATTGTTCACTGACAGATTCTAAAACCTGTAATAGATCAGAAAATAAAATCCCAGTAGCAGTTTTGTTCCCTATTAGGAAAAATAGATTCAGAAAGTTTATATTACAAATATATTATAGTATTACTTACCAAAAGTTAGGAGTTTTATTCTTGTAGGAGTTAAGTTACTACTAAGCAATGTGTATGTAATCCTGATAAATATTTCTCCATGACTGAATTTTGAGTGGAAAATGTTGTTTGCTAAAAGGCTGTAAGGGAAAAAGATAAAATAAAATAAAATACAGCCTGTCCTTGACTGTGTGGTGTGTGTGTGTGTGTGTGTGTGTGTGTGTGTGTGTACATGTGTGCGCATGTGCGCGCACGTGCAAGAGACTCTGTTTAGATCCAGCTAATACCAACTAATGCCAACATCTGGCAAAGAGATGGAGATCTGGGAATTTGTTGCTTGAAACCCTGGGACAAAGTGTTCTGATCTGACTAGCAAACATAACTGTGGACTTGAACTGGAATCTTCAGGGGCAGAAACGTCTTAAGTGTCTGGAAAATTGGCCTGTTGAGTCACCATAAAGGCACTAAAACAAAACTAATTTTAAGCAGGTCAAAGTTCAGTGATTCCCTCTGGAATTCAAACTTTTTTTAAGAGTCTCATGTTTAAGTGAAAAGGGTCAAAGTTGATGCACTGTTACAATGTTTTGAATGCTTTCCCTTAAGAACAGCCACCCAAGCTGGGATTAGCATGAGGAACTGCAAGGCTGGCACTTCAACGTCTGGGTTAAAAATATTTTAAAGCAGTAAATGCAGTCAGTACAGAGAGATCCCTGGGAGCCTTTCTATTCAAAATTGTGTGAGCTCAGGGCAGCAACTGCAATGTAATTTAGGGCAGTCTATGCTTCATGGGTTTGGAGAATATTGCTTCCCGCTAATGTTTCTTTGGAGGATGGTAGGATAGTAGTAATTTTAGAAGGTGGTATTCCTGTTTGTCTTATATTGAAAACTTAAGAATAAATAAAAGGCCATATCAACTGAACAAGAAATGTAACTATGGAAAAGTACTAATGAATCTAAATTTGAACTGAACAGAAACAAAATCAGCATGGGTGTAGGAATATTTTTAAGGCAGAAGCTATGGCAAAAGCAACTTCCCAGGGAGTGGACTGCGCAGGTATGTACAGTGTGTGACAAATAGTTTGCAGAAACTTTCAAGAAAGTGCCTTGTCAACAGTGAGGTGCTGTAACTATGACCAGATGTAATGCTGTGGAATATTTGAATTAGGGATTATTTTAGAAAGTGGAAACATAGGAGATTTAATTTCAGTAGCTGGCATTCAGATGATAACTAGGTATCCTGAGGATGCCAAGTAAAATTAGCTAGTCAGACTTCCTTGAATAAGATTGTATTGAGATCCTACAGGGGCTTCACCCTCAAATGTGAGTCCAGGACTTTTGATGTTAAAATATTATATACTGCAGCTTAATGTGATTGACTAGGCATTTTCGCAGTCTAAGAATTTGTTGCTGAATAAAACACGAACTTAAACAACATTCTTAGACATTAAAAAGAGCCTATCATTCATGGGTTGTGTCTAGGAAAGAGGAGAGGAGCATTTCCTCAGCTAAAAACTCCAAGCAGCTATAAAATTTGGCTGGTATCCATCGTCTGCTTAACTCCCTATAAAACTGTGGTTGCTCTTATTAGCTATTTTATTTTTCCGTGATGCCAGTTGCAGAATAATTCTGTTGCTCTTCATCATAAGCCTGTGATACTCACTTTAAAGAAGCTTTAATTATTTAGTTATTTATTCAATAAATATCAGTTATTCCAGTTTGAGAAAATACATTTTGCATTGTGTTTACTGTGTCTCAAGAGAGATGAACTCAGTCATGTCTGTTTATTTTAATGAGATAAGCCAGGCACACATGATAATTTTTACCAAAACACAGAATAAAAATGCATGAGGAATAAGGAAAAGCCAAGTTAGTGTTGTATGAGATATTATATGTGTTATTATATGACATTGTATTGTATGATGACGGTCTTGTACAACTTTTAATCTGAAAATGACCTGAGTTGAGTTGAAAAACGAGAAGATGTCGTGCATGCTCTCTGTTTCCTTTACTAATATAGGTTAATAGAAAATGGTCTTTGATTCTTGAATTCAGTTATGTTGATAAGTATTAACATTCTGAATACTGCTTATTGTAATGTAGTGATGAAGGAAGAAGAATAAGAGAGAATCAAATATTACGAAAGTTAAAGTAAAATAAATGTTGTCAAGAACTGGTGCTAGGATTATAATGAGGAATAGCTTTAAGGTAAGTTTCTTAGATTTCTTGGAATCTTAATTATGGACCAGAAGTTTACATTTTTGAGCAGCAAATTTCAAAGACAAAATGAATGACCGTCTGAACTAGACGAAGAAATCGTTAGAAACATCAGTATACTCAATATTCTAATGTATTATTTCAGCGTGACTAAGTTAATAGTTTTATCACAAGTGACTTTTCAAAAAATTGTTGTTGCTCTGAACTTTTGCCCCTCTCCATGTCTTTGCAAGGAGAGCTTTCAAAGAGGAGAGTCTTAAATCTGTCTGATAGTAAAATATCCCGATTCGTTTTCATTTCCCTACATCTCTGGGCCCTGTCAGCTGGTAAACGCGTGCTAGCTGACTGCTGGCTGCACACGCTGTGCTGATGCTTTTGTTTAACTGGCATTTCTCTTACCTTCCCCACTTAAACTAGCTATCAGAATCCTATAGGTCAACCAGATAGTTTGCCTTATCGCAGGCTCGCCTGAAATATCTTTTGAGGTAGGGCCTATGATTTCATGACAAATAGTCGCCTCAGTGGGGAGCTGCAGAGCTCACCTCTATCTTCCAAGGGTTAACAGTAACCTGTAATAATAATTTGGTGACACAAAATGCTTCTTTTTATGCATTACCTATTTCCAGAGGCCTAATTTAGGTTTGTATCAAAATGGATATCACAAACAGTGCCGCTTCCTGCTGAGAAGCAAAGTGCTACAGAGACTTTCTGTTATTCTTTTGGTGGCATCTGGGAGGTTTGAGGAAACACCGGAGAGTGAAGCAATTGCCAGTCACTTATAGTGGAGCTGGGACAAGCTGTGGTGGAGAATCGTTTTCAAAGGGAGAATAGCTTTATGGAATTGTCGTATCAGGAACTGAACTTTGTTCTGTTGTGCTTGATATGAAGCCAACTTTAGAACAAGGAACACAGAAGAAGTTACACCAAATACCTTATTTTTCTGTGTGATTTTCATACTTCATGCTCTAGCGACAGTGACAGTACCTACCCAGGTGTAAATACAAACATAACAATACACTGCTGAGAAAGTTTTAAACTTTAAGAGTCTATTGAAAGTCTTAATTCCTCATCACAGAATCCCTGGCTGTGCCAGAGTCAGTCCAGTCGGAAAAGCAAGCAGAGTTAATCTGCCAACGTGTCCCATCTTTAACCTTTTACTCTATTTTTAAATTGCGAGCTCCTATCCCAAACATGCTAGACTCCTCTATTGTCCTAGTTCTTTTTACAAAAGAAAGCAAATGCAAATTTATCATAATTTTTCTTGCTTAACTATACCCAGGGGTATTTGTACTTTAAATAGAAACTTATGAAGGTTTGTTTTTCATAGATATGTAGAGTTAGAATTTCTTGCTATGCTCGTAGTGAGAGATCGGAAAATATGGCACTATTGTTTTTCAGAGGGGGTCTTCCAAAGAGCCCCCGATTCACACCATATAGGCTAAATTACCATTAACAAGTAAGCCAGGAGCTGAAATTTTGGCCCAAATACGGGATGGTAAATGACATACACTTTTAGAATTCAGCGATGGAGTTATTTAGGCATTTCCATGGTTTGAGCTCTGTGGCACCTTCCAGCTCCAGCTTTTGCTTTGACTGTGCCCGGTTATTGTACCTGGTAAAGGGATGGGAAAACCTCAGGGAGCTGGGCAAATTGTCAAGAGCTCCATTCCAGAACTTTAACTCCAGCTCCCACTTGGTTTTGCTCTTGCATGTTTTCTGAGTGCAGCGTTGTTCTTGGCCTGCTGCTTCCCCAAGTGGCCAGCCCTTGCCTCTTCTCTGTACTCTGGGGATGTGTTCTCAGAATGCCTGTTTCCCCCTCCACCACCACCCGCCCCTGGGAGCACCACAAAGGAACAGCGTCCTTGCTTTCCCACTCCCAGTCCAAGGGGAGGCTTGGGCGCACAGGCTTCTGTCACATACTTAACGTGAGCAGCGCAGGCACAGCTTTCTTGACTCTGCATTTTTGGCTCAATGGACATGTTGAACATATTGCTATAGGTGTTCATCTTGGGGTTACACCCATGGAGGGGTAATAGGTATGGTTTCTCTTTTCAAGGCTCAATTTTTAAGAGTATTTAATGGCTATTGGAAAAAGATTGATTTTTTAAAATGTGCTGCAAGTAACCTGCTCATGCCATTCTTTTAGATTCTTTAAACAGCTGTGTAAAAACTAGAACTTTAAGGCGTTTCTACCATAAAAACTGCTTTTAGACACACTACATCTATTTCCTTATTTAATTGACTGCAATTCATTTTGTAAACATTACTCTTTCAAAGCAGGAAGACTTTCTATCACCATGGTCTGTAAGAGTCTAGTCACATTTCTTAGGGACTGCTCAGATCTTCCTTGTAATAGCAGCTCCCTGAAGAAAACCAGAGAAAAGAAATAACATCAAACCTTCAGTTGCAGCTTTTGTCCCATTTAAATTGCAATGGATAATTTTGAAAAACTGTAAGTGGGGTGATGATGTAAGATGGACTTTTAGCTCTCTTTTCAAAGTTTTTTTCCAATTTTTGTGCTTATTTCAAAACCTTTATCTAGAATGAGAGTGCATTCATGTCGTTTCATGTCCTTTGTTTTCATGGTATTGTTTTTTTATAATGATTGGTGGGTAGAAATGTGCCAGGGCCATGCTTTGGGATCTGAGCCTCCTTTGGACCCCATACGATGTCAATGGACTCATTAGGATTTAGCCAAGTTTTATGCATTATTCATAATATACATTCACAGCGTGTGCACTAACGACCGTCTCCTGTGTCTGCTTAGTCAGAACCATTTGCATGCTATATTATGGAACCATAATACAGAATGCATTTAGCCACATTTTCTGTATTATCCTTAATATATAGTCATCATATTCTGTTATGGGGTATGTGGTGAATGTGTTTAAACAATAGCATGCACTTGTGCATTATGATTCCATAAAAACAAATGTATAATAAAACTCTTGATGGAAGTAATTATTGCATATGTGCAATAATAGTTTCTAAAAAAGCCTTCATATTATTTCTAGTTTGCTTTTATTGTTTGATTATCTCGTTATTTGTTTTATGTTGTTTTATGCCTGCTGGACTGATGTCCTGAAAATTTTAATTTTGAAAACAACATACCTTCTTTATCCCTCTCATATCTTACCTCATTAGTTTCCCTAAATGAGTATTTAAAAATATAATATTTAAAAGAGACCCGATGATTAGGAAAAGCATGTTTCCTAACTACCAATTAAAGATCTGTAGGGTATTTGTTATAAAGAGCCCGTGTTCCATGTAGCAACAAGAACTGTGTTATATATGTGAGAAATTAACATCAAATTATCAACATCAAATTATCTTTCAAATCTAACATCGAGAGGTTCGAATTCTAAAGTCAACAATGACTCTAATTCACTTAAGTAATTGGCACTTTATCTTTTTATTTGAGACACCTTGCTTGCAAAATGGAAATGACCACTGTTTAATTGCAATAGGATATCAGATTCATTATGTCTTTTTAAAATTAATTTGGCACACGAGGAAAAAAATCTAGAAATGCACCTTTGTGTCACAGGTGTGAAAAACACTAATAATTTATTTAAAACTTTAAATGATAATTTATTGAAAAGTTATACTATGGTGGAAATCTTAGGTACAGAATATAGTAAAAGTGTTCATTGAAATTATTAAGTCTTTTCTTTTGAGAGAGTTACTGGTGGTTTTTCAATAGTTTGAAGTAATCTGGTTCCTGGTTAGTTACTAGTAAACTCATTTTAGAAAGTTCATTTTGAAAACTCTACAAATCATTTAGTGTCGTCCAAATCTAGTGCTTTTACACGTGACCACTTTTTATTTAATTATGAAACCATTTAAGAACAAATTTGGAGTTAGAAGCATATAAAAGTTGGTAGTCTTAGTTTGAGGGGCCATTAGTCGTTTTACTGATAATGACACTTTCATCAATAATATGTTTTACTTGCAATCAGTCTTAGGAAATTTATCTGTTTTGCTAGAGATTATTGGTGAATTAGATTCAGATAAATGATATCACTGAAAATTTGAAGTGTACCCACTTGATAAATGTTGTAAATCAGCTTTCTCTTGTCTTCTCTTTTCAGCAAGTTTGATATTATGCCTCCAGATAAAATGGCATTGTTAGTAATGTCCATATTCTTTGGGAATCTGGAGGAAATACAAACTCGATTTAATATCTAACTGGTATCTTTTCTGCCAACCTCAGTATATTATTCTGTATTTACTTTCACATAGTTGTTTGGGCTATGTCTCTGTGTTGAGAAGGCAATAGATTAAAAACCTTCTGTTTTTAGATAGTTCCAAATGTGATGGGTTGAATTCCAAGTAGCCAGACCTCCAAATAGGACAGATAAGGATATGGTACTCACCAAAACCTAGATATTTTGGTTGTTGGAGTAATATGAGTTTGTCAGAGAAAGAGAGATAAATTGAGTATTAGAGAGGTAGATAAAAGGGTCCACCCCCTTCAATGGATGCTTTTCTGAAAGACAGAAAGAGAAAACATCTCATTGGCTTCTGTTTTAACAAGCTGTATTCTTTCTACTTTGATTTGATATTTCCTCCCAGTAGGATTACTTAACAAAGTTGATCACTTTGTCCAACTTTATTTCCAGTTTAAATAGTTCTTCTGCATAAAAACGTGCTCTTGTTAATTTTTCTTTTTCCAAAAATTTAAAAAAGCCATTGGCCCTCAATGTGTATATTTGGGTGCAATGAAATGCCTAACAATGTTTTGTTTTATATTTTTACTTATTAAGATACATTTATAAGTCAGATGACTAGAAATTAATTTCATTTTTTAAAAATAAACACTTTGATTTTTAAGTAAATACTTTGATTCATTAAAGGAGTTTTTAATGTAATTTAGTATAGTGACTTCTTTCAAATATTTCAGGAATGCCTCCTTTGGAGCTGCTATTGAGCCTGAGGCATATTCTTTTGATAACCTCAGTGGGCAAATGTCTAACTTTGATGAAAAGCTTGCTATTTTAAAACAGTCAAAAGATATATCTGAGTCAAGTCTGGTGAATAAAACAGGCAGGTAGTCAAAAAGGAAGTAGGAGTGGAGGGTAGCACAAATTGTGGAACTAAAGTAACAGGTGTGTTTTCTTGGGTCAATCATAAATTGTAGGATTACAAAACAGGGGCTCCAAGAGTATTTTAAGCAATAGTAGTGACAGGGAGATGGGTATATCGTTTTTTAAGTTTGGTTCTTTGAACGAGAACATAGTTGTCTGTACAGGTTTAAAATAGATTTAAAATACATTATAGTACTTTATAGTTATACCTTACTTATATAGTCACAATAGATTTCATGTTTTTCTGTGTTCATGTGTTATAACTGACATGCAAACATGTGTCCATTTTTAGATTGGTGTGCCTGCTCTTTCCAAATTATGAAAAATGCACCGTCTTTCAAAACCATTAAATCTGAGCTAAGATAAGTCGTTCAAATGGAAAAATAATTTTGATGTGTTTTTAGTTTTTCTGATGAATTTTTCAGATAATTAAGTATTCCCAGAGACTGAGTATCTTAAATGTAGATTTCTTTCTGTTTAATATTTATTGGTCAGAGGTTGCTTCAATTTTCATAATTATAAAATTTATTTCAGGAAGTTTCTTCATTTGAGTTTATTTGTTGGTTTTTCAAGACCAGTCTGACCACATGTAGACAGGTACAGTTGCTTGCAAAGAGATCATTTCTATAGATAAACAGTAAGACATATACACAATTATACATATACATAGAGTTTCATGACTAACTTTCATGGTAATAAATTTTAAAAGACCATAATTTTTGGAGATTTATTTAAAGTGGCTGTTCATGAGGTCATATGATTTTCATTTTGGAATGCATCTCAGATATCACCATATCCAAATCCCTCATTTATATACCCACACAGTTCCTCAGAATGTTCTATCTACTACCAGGAACAATATTAGAAGGGTTGATACAAACAAGAGAAGGTTCAATAAGAATGTTGGGTAAGATAAAATAGTTGCGTACTATTTTATCTTATTGCAGATAATTTGAAAACTCAGATTACTTAGGGAATTGCATTTTTTTGAGGAGGGTTGAGAAATGGAACACTTTTCCTACTGAGTTGACTAAAGCAGAAAATTCCAATTAATGTGTATACTAAAAATAAGGTTTGGATTAGTTTGGATGAGGTATCATTTTTTAAAAATTTGAATAAAGTTGGATTTGGCTTTGTAAATAATTTTTGCTGCATTCATAATAATACAGCGAGTTTACCATAGATAAACTTTTTAAAGTACCACAGCATCCTGGCAGTTTTAATGGATTTTAACAGTTTTCTTTATTTTAGTATTTCTGTCTAAATGTCAGTGATATAGTTTTTGTTTAACTTGTAAGACCTAACTCTGTATAATTGCTTATTGCTATTACAATCTTTAGTCCAGAGAAGTGAGTATACTCATTGAGCTAAATTAGGAAATGTATTCTCTGTCTGTTTATCCCTCTTTCCCTTATGGCCTTCCTTTTCTTCCTTTTTTCAGTTTTTCTTGTGCCTTAAATCCCTAAGTTAGCTCTTATTGCATATTGGATATGATTAGAGAAGGACAATAAACATTGGCTCTCTAGGAAAGTTCTAAATATTATTTTTGCAAGACTTTCCCTAGTTCTTAGTGGCTTAAATATATGTACCCACTAGTCCTATAATACACCCCACCCAGTTTTGTATTGTTACTTCAGAAATAGCATGCACAGATCTAAAGCTATGATCTGGGTTTTCTGTATTCAGGCCACTGAATTTTTCTGAATTTCCCTTTCCTCACCTGTAAACCTGAGTTTAGCTCACAGGATTTTTGTGAGAATTAAACAACTCAGATATATGAACACATTTTGTAAATCTAATAGATGTTCATTCCTTGATTTGGGGAAATGCAGAGCAGAAAATGCTACAGCTAGATTTGTAGATATTTTTGTTGATGGGTTTATAATCTTTTTTATATGTTATATACCGTTTGATGAAGTTCAAACTTTATCGCTTTTCTAAATGGAATGACAGTAGTCCTGCAAGTTATAACCCCTGGGGAAAAAAAAATGCAAGTTCTGCTTTTGGATTCATTTTGGTCGTTTTACAGTTTGGAATAAGGTTTCTGATGGTACCACTGAGTGCTGGCAGTACCTTACCATGACCTTTACACTTGAACTCCCCTAAGATTCTACTTCTTGTTTTCTTTTTTCTTGAGTAATGGAAATATAAATTATAGTTCAGGCCTGGGGATGATATGTATATATATTTTTGTTATTAATAAGTATGTGGTATATGAATTGAGTATTTATATCTCATTATTTTGATAACATGCTACAAAGATCCCAGTAGCTGTCCTTAATATTTGTTTTAGGAAACTTGCCATTGCAGACATTTATTTGAGACTGACTTCTCTGAAAAATAGTGAATTAAGTGTTGGAGAAAAAAAACCCAATGTGGTTAAGTAATGTGATATATTTTCTGAGTTTATGGGAGACATTTATAATCTTTCTTCTTTCAGAGGATTTTTTTTTCCTCTCCATATTCATTGCTTGTTTCTATTTTCTGTGTAATAACTGGCCTCTAAATCTGGAATTATAGTGAAAAGTTAGGATTCTAAGTGAAGTGATAGGGATAAATAATTCTGGGTGTTGGTCATGGCCCCTCTCTTCTGACCTTAGGCAAATCACTTCATCTCTTCTTCATTCGTTTTTATTTCCTAGCTTGTCAAAGAAATAGTGATAACATAGTTTACAAGACGGCTCAGAGTAGTAAACGATATATAAGCTCAAATATTCTAAAATTGAAAAGTGGCATACTAATAATACCGGCTGTCAAAATGTTGAGTATTTGCTAACTAAAAGAGACAAACTATAATGCCCAGACTTTTGGGAATGTTTTGCAAAAATTTCTTCAAGATTTTAAATTGGCTGGTAGAAATAGAATTTTAGAATTGGGACACTGTTCTGTAAGCTATATCCTTCCTCCAAACCCACTGAAGGAAATTGAGGTCCAGTGATGAGATGAGCGTTTTAAGGTCACATAGGTAAATAGGAGAGTTGATTATAGAACCCAGGTCTCCTGACTCCCATACTGGGTTGTATTCTATACTCTGAACATGGCCAGGTCTACCATTTGGCCTCCTTACGTGTTACGGGGTGTTTCAAGTGAGAGAGCTATAGTGTCAGTAGCATTTACCCTTCTCTCAGAAATGCCGGACTCTAGAGAGGAATTTTCCTTTTGCTTTCTTTTTCCCCTTGTGGTTATTGACAAAGCTTGGGATCATGTTGAAACTTGTTGCAACCACCAGGAAACTCTTTCAACTTTTAATAGTTATCACCCTGCTACTAATTAACAAGTAGCAAGCATGATTGTGTCAGGACTAAGTTGGAAAGACTTGTCAGACTTTAATATTTAGATGAGGAAAAGACCTCCAGCCATGAAAAAAAAAAAAAAAAATCCCTGTTTATATTTTCCATAAAAGGGGATGCACAGTTCAAAACCCGCAGAGCTGACTCTGCCACTTTGTGTAAATGAGATCCTGAGAAATGGCTATGAGGAGAGCGTGTTAGTCACGGCTTACATTAACACACAGTGTCCCCGCAGATTTGTTGGCTTCCTTCTCATGAAAATGCTGCATCATAAGCCATAAGGAGATTACTCTTTCCCTGTGTTTTGCTCTGAAATAAGACAAAAAAAAGTAATAAAAATTATTAAACTTGCATTTATGGAAGTGTGTGATGAGGAGAGCTTTTTGCAAATGAATATTTTGCTAGTGTCATCCATTTAGTGCCTCAAAGGAAATGTAAGTTTTAAAAATCATGTCAACTTAATTCAACATTTCTAAAGTAATGGACATTGACATTTAAACTTATTACAACTTGTGGTCACTCTCTCTCTCGGAAAAGAAAAATAATTTTATTCATAAGAAATCAGTAGGGCATTCAGTTCGCTCGAGAAACTCGTTGGTTAAGCACTGATGTCTATATGTATCCCCCAAGAGGCTCGAATGTGAAGAGTTGGACCTGGGTGATTGAAAGTGGCACTGGATAATGTGACTTGAGCCTCTTGCAGAATGTTAGAAAATTCCCTTTATTTTCTTTGGATTATATTTAGCAACCCTTAAAGGGACAAATATAATCTACAATAGTGAAAATGAAAACAAATATAGAAGTAGAATCCCCATCACCTACCTCGTTTTTTGGTAGACTTTGAAAACGGAATTGCTGTCTCAGTTTCATATCTAGAAATCAATTCAGGCCATGTCCCAAACCAGGGTAAAATTAGTTTGGTGTTCTTATAGATAGCCTCAGCAAGACATTGATACAACAAGTTTTAACTTCACTATTCAAGTGATAATAATAACAAAAATACAACTAGATTTATTATTTTACTGTTCTGTCCTCAGATTTTTTTATTTATGTGGGTTATGTCCATCCAGAATCACAGTATAGTGAGAAACTTGCTCTAAGCCATGCCCCACACAGACATTATTTATCTGGGGAAGTTAAAACTTCCAAAAATGTAGCCCATGGGGTGGTGAATCAAGTACCTACTGTGTGCTGTGCACTGTTTTTGGCATTGGGGATAAAGCAGTGAGCCACATAGATAGTCCTTGCCCTCAAGGAGCTTAAAATCTAGTGAGCATGATAGAAAATAAACTATACATAAAGAATAGGATACTAGACATAAACTATACTTAAAGAAGAACAAATAGGGTCATAAGATAGGGAATAGTTCTCAGGATCTGCTTTGGTTGGGGTCGTCAGGGAAGGAGATACATTACAATTGAGATACGAATGATGAGAAGGAAGAATCTGTGTGAGGATCCAGGGAAACAGATTTCTCAGGAAAAGGAATAGCATACAAGGTAGGACAATTAAGTTTGTGAACCTGTTGCAAGGATGTTGCTAACTTTTTTTTTTATATCAGAGGGATTATTCATTATGAATTTATACCAACTGGACAAATACTTAACCAAGTTTACTGTTTGAAAGTGCCAAAAAGGCTGTGTGAAAAAGTTAGATGAGTTGAACTTTTCCAACAATTCATGGCTCTTGCATCACGACAATGCACCAGTTCACACAGCACTGTCTGTGAGGGAGTTTTTAGCCCGTAAACAAATAACTGTAGTGGAACACCCTCCCTACTCACCTGATCTGGCCCCCAGTAACTTTTTTCTTTACCCGAAGATAAAGGAAATATGGAAAGGAAGACATTTTGATGACGTTCAGAACATCAAGGGTAATACGACGGCAGCTCTGATGGCCATTCCAGAAAGAGTTCTAAAATTGCTTTGAAGGGTAGACTAGGCACAGGCATCAGTGCATAGCTTCCCAAGGGGAATACTTCTAAGGTGACCGTAGTGATATTCAGCAATGAGGTATGTAGCACTTTTACTAGGATGAGTTCACGAACTTAATTGTCTGAAACTATATACTGAGGCCCAGGAATAGCATAGCTTGTTATGGTGGACATTGTCCACTTTTCTCTTTTCACATTTGCTGCACTTGTCATGCCCATCCACAGTCTTAGTTCATTATCTTGCTTCCTATTTCTTCTAAAAATTAAAGGAACAAAACAGGACCTCTCAAAACTTCTGTCACATAGCTATGCTCCTACCTGCATATACACTGCCTTCTCCTTGTGCCTAGGTGTAAACTGTTGGTGATCCTAGTAAAGGCCGACTCCTCCACTTACGCTCAGGATCCTACAGTCTGTTCCCTCTGCCCTGCTCATATGTTACTCCACCATGTTCCTCTCTCTCTCTTGCATCATCAAAATTTCCCTCTCTACTCGATCTTTCCCCAAAATCTACCAACTTGTTAATTCTTCTGTTTGAAGAGGATGCCACTCCTCTCCAGCTAGGCCACATTTGTCTCCATCTGTTTAAAGAATTCCTTGAAAAATTGTATAAATTTTCTCCAAATTCTCCCCTCTCCTTTTCTCTTGCAACCATTCCCAAGAGACATTCCCCTTCATGACAGCGCTAAAACTTCTCTCGATTCAATCAGCAGTGGCCTCCACGTTGCTGTGGCAGTGATTAGTTGTCAGTCCTCACCTTACTAGTTCCATCCGTCGCACTAGAGGCTGTTACTCTTGTTGCCTCATAACACGTTTTTCACTTGGCTTCCATTTGCTTGATTTTCTTTTTCCCTACTCACTGCTGATTTTCTGTTCTTTATTTGGTCCCTCTTCATCACTATAATCTCTACACATTGGCGTGCCCTAGGGCTTACTGCTTGGACCGCGTCTCTTTTCTATCAAAACAAAAATCTTTGTTAGTCATCATCCCATCTAATAGCTCTAAATGCCACACATGCACTGATGACTTTTAATATATATTTGGAGCCCAGAGCTCCCTCTTGAACTTTAAATTCATATATCCAACTGCCTACTTGTCATCTCTCCCTGAATGTCTATTAGGCAATTTAATATAATAGCTACAAAAAATGAGCTTCTGATCTCCCCTCACCCTATACCTCCTGCTTCCCCTGCAGTCTTTCCCATCTGAGTTACAGCAACTCCGTTTTTTTCAGTTGCTCATGCCAAATTTTGGGTCGTCCTTATGCTACTCTTTCTTTAATATTCTAGTCTCCCGGGAATCCTGTCTTTTCTGCCTTCAAAATAGATCCAAATTCTGACTGCTTCTTCCTTAGCTACCATCACAGTTCAAGCTATCATCGTTTCATCTAGATTGTTTCAGTAGCCTCCTAACTGGTGCTCCTGTCGCCACCATTACCAATCTCTTGCCAATTTTTAACACAGAGCTGAGTGACTCTATTAAAGTGTACACAGATCCTGTTACTTTTCCCATCAAAACCTTCAGTAGTTCCATTTCTTTCATGGATCAATAGCCATGCTGTCACAAGGGCTTACAAACCCCTAACAATTTGCTATTCCTCTGCCTCTAGGACCTCATAGCCCAATACCGTCCCTTTTACTTAGTGGGCCACATGTGATGTTCGTCAGACACTTTTTGTATCCTCCCACCCCAGGGCTTTCACACTTGTTGCTCCTGCTGCATAGAGCACTCTTCCTCCAGACATCTTCATGGCTGTTCTCTCTCCTTCTTTAGGTCTTTATTCAAAGGTATCTTCTTAGTGAGTTTTCCCTGGCCACCCTATCTAAAATTTCACCATCTGTTTCATGCCTCTCCAAGAACACATGTGTACTCCTTTGCCCCCTTCAGTGCTTCTTGCTTTATTTTTCTCCTGAGATCTTTTTTCCATTTTGAATTTGCTATATGTTTTCTTAATTTTCTTGCCTCCCTCAACTAGAATGTAAGCTCCCTGAGGAGAAAGATATATATTTGTATGTTCTATTCATTGCTATGTGCCCAGAACTTAGACGACTTCTCAGTCAATATTTTTAAATGAATAAATGAATGAATATAGGAGCATTCTGAACCACAGAAAAATTAAAGTTGCAAAAGTTGTACAATGATTTAATGAGATAGAACTTCATTTCTAGGGCTCTAGGATGCATTGCCATGTTCAATTTTCCAGCTCAGCTTTGTTTCCTGGGCATAAAGCCAGTTTAACATTAAAAGAATAAAGAATTTTTTTAAAAAGAGTAAGGATTATTTTTTTATTCTCTCTTAGAAGTATAACGATCATGCAAATCCTATATACTTATACCTTATTGAAGGAAGTTAGAAATATGTAAAAAAAAAAAAAAAAAACTGAAAAAAACCCCAAAAAACTATAGAGGATTGCTGTATAAGCTGCAGAAATTTTGTTTCCTAAATATTAATACAAATATCATGTTAAGGAAGTAAAACAGTTTAAAGTAATTTTTTTTTAAACTTTCAGGTGTAAAAGAGAAGCATATGGTTGAACAGAGATTGCCAATGAAATTGAAGATGATTAACATTCATTAAAACTTTAATTAACACCTTGGAAAATTCCATAATGTGATACTGTATGTAAATGACTATGTGTGATATCTTCGAGCATTCTTTTACCTGTTTTAGAGAGGGGGTAAAAAAATGTATCACAAAACTGCTTATGATAACGATTTTCCCTAGCCCTGGGTTTGTTTCTGGTGTCATGCCAATTTGAGCTGCCAATATTCTAAATATATTTGGCTGAGATATTAGTGATTCTCTGTATTCCCTGGAGGAAAGAAAAACGACCTTTTTGTTTCTTATCACTTCTTTTTTCTAACATTTTTCGATTAAGTAACTATAAGAGAATTTAAGTTTCAACATGGAGCTTTTCCAAGTGGATTTAAAATCAGGTTCGTTTAAAAGCTGGTTAATAAAATTTGTGATCAATAAGTCATATATAAAATAACTCTGAAAGTTGTGAAAAACTGATTTTGTGACAGAGTCAAAACACTAAATTGCCCTTTGTTCTATATATTCAGACTACAGTTTCAATTTACTGCAGTGAATTCAGAGTGGTTGTCCACTTGAAAATAATGGTACTTGGTATAAATAAGATTTCAGTATTTTTGTAGAGGCACAGTTACTATAGCATTTTGTTTAATTTTTGAGTTCTGATAAAACACATCTTTTTAGTGTTTTGCTGAGAGAGTTATGGTACGAATATAAGCTTACCTACCTGTTGCTGGTTTCTAAACCTGGTGGGGAAGGATGGTAAAAGACATAGAAATGTGCTTTGATGATGGAAATGTGTTTTAGTTCATTAGATAACGTTTGTTCAGGGTTAAACATCTATTGGTGGTCCAGGGTAATCATTAAGGACTTTAATTATTCTCCCTAGCTGTCATCTCTTGCGATCCTCAAGGACCACAAAGGGTATAGGACTCTTTTTTTCCCCTACTGTCTGCTGATAGTTATTGCATTGAACTTTATGCTTCTCTCTTTTGCTCCTTTCTTTCCTTCCCACCCCCACCCCTATTTTTATGTCCTCTCTGCCTTTCTCCCCTGAGTTTTCCATGCTTCTGGGTGTCTGTTAATTTGGCCATCAGAGCTACACCCAGCTAGTGATGGTCCTCCCTTTATGAGCTGCATGGTCATGTTGAGTTATCAGTAATGTTAGGTCTTCTTGGAGATTTCTATTTTCTTTCTTTCTTTTTTTATTTTTTATTGGGGAATATTGGGGAACAGTGTGTTTCTCCAGGGCCCATCAGCTCCAAGTTGTTGTCCTTCAATCTAGTTGTGGAAGGCACAGCTCAGCTCCAAGTTCAGTTACCGTTTTCAATGATAGTTGCAGGGGGCACAGCCCACCATCCCATGTGGGAATTGAACTGGCAACCTTGTTCTTGAGAGCCCGCGTTCTAACCAGCTGAGCCACCCGGCCATCCCTCCGGCAGCTCAGCTGCAGCTCACTGTCTTCAATTTAGTTGTGGAGGGCGCAGCTCACTGGCCCATGTGGGGATCGAACCGGCAACCCTGTTGTTCAGAGCTTGTGCTCTAACCAACTGAGCCATCTGGCTGCCCCAGAGATTTCTATTTTTTAAAGCTATTCAGAATTCATTAATTTGCTGCTCAAGATGTTTTCTCTGTGGTCAAATGGCAGCAAGACAAGAGGGATAGAACTGGATATCACAACTGTTTAAGATGCTGAGGTTTGCGGAACACTTGCTATCTAAAGCAGGCATTATTATAATTTAAATTACTAAGTGTGATTTTAAAGGATCAGTTATAATATGCCAGCTTTAGAAAGCTAATGTGTGTTTTAGGTACAGTATTCAAGTTCCTTAGAATATTTTTTTTTGTTCTCTGATTTATTGTTTAGTAAGTATTAAAATTTTAAATCATTCTACAGATTCATTTAAGGAGTTAAAGCATTGGAACTGAAATAAAAAAAGCTTTAAAGATACAAAAGAAAAAATTTATGTTATTATTTTTATCTTTTGTAGTGTTAGGAGCCTAAATGTTTTGAAGCTGAAACATAAAGAATGGAGGAAGAAACAAAAAAAATTACAATGAAAATACTAATTAAGCATGAATGTTGCCTGATTTATAATGCCATGTACAAAGATTATAAAGAAGAAATATAGCTCATGAAATATGAGATGCTCTAAAATTGTAATTCTGACTATATAATTGAGAATAATCCTGCTGAGAAAGAAAAGGAGTTAAATAAAAGTGTAACTATGTTAGGAGCTCTTTGATAAGCTTGGAATTTAAAGGAATATGTATCAAAGACAGAAGAAGGGGTGAAAAACTAGGCCTTATTAAGAAAGGCAGGATCTTTAGGAGAGTTAATGGTCGGTCATGATCATTCCTTCACTCATTCATGCATTCACCAAACATTTATTGGGAAACTTTTCTATGCCAGATTATCTTGTTTGCACTGTGGGTACTAAAATAAGAGGTCTTTGCCTTTAAACATCTACTGTGATAACACCGGACTTTAATATTAATAATTGACATAGCAACGGAAGAACTCCTTCACTCCTATTTTGTTTCCAAAGTGGAAAATGGGTTTTCAGCATACTTACGTGGAAATGCAAGCCTAGGCTGAGATCAAGGATAGAGTAAGTACTTCTTAAAATAAGTTCAAGCTTCCAGTTCCAGACAAGTGTATATTTGAGCTTACAAAAGAACTTGCTCATATAATTGTGAAGAAAAGTGTTGGGTAAATAATAGCATGAGATGTTTAGGTAGATTTTTGGCAGGTGGAACAGCTGACCTCATAGATAATTGATTCATGTATCAGTGTTAATGGAATATGACCTTGTCCTTGTCATTGAGTATTTATCGACAGCTTCAGTCAAAGTGTGCTTACTAGATATTTAGATGACAACTGTCTTGAAGGGGTAGCTTATATATTTGATAAAATAATCAGAATTCAAGGTTCAGATTAATGTAAAAGTAGCATGTAAGGCTAAAATTATAGAGACTCCCTTGAGGGTAGTTCCTTGGGAAAAATAGAATGTGATATTTAAATGGTTAATAAGCCATTAAATGGTTAATATTTAAATGGTTAATAAGCCATTTTTTGGTTTGACGGTACTATTAAAAAAGAAACAATTGGCTAACTGCTGAAAGACCCTACCTGATACACAGGAGTAGGTCCAGAGGCCTGACTGGGGACATTACAACTGTCTTCAAATATTTGAAGATCTGGTGTGTGGAAGAGACAGTCAACTTGCTTTTGCTTTGTGTTGCTCTTAAAGAACTGCCAGGAAAAAAAAACAAAAAACATCTAATTGTCCAGCAATGGAGGGGACTACCTTGTAAAGCAGTGAAAGTCTTGTTATAAAGAAAGGGGTGGGCCATTTATGTTAGGACAAGAATTGTGTTAGGAAATCTTTAAGGTTTCCCATCTTTGAAACTGTAGAGTTCTATAATTTCACAAACTTGTCAAGACAATTTGAGCAGATAAGAGGAATTTGCTCCGGGGAAATAATATGCATATGAGTGGGGCATTTTTTTTTTTTTTTTAAATTAGATCAAACTCAGTGGCAATCCTGAAGACTGTAATTAAAGTCACAATGGGGAGTGGCTATAGTATTTCTCCCTCAAACATTCTTGTGCTGTTCCCAGATAAAAACAAAAGTATGTAAAGAAGCACAACGGGCTGAATGTGACCCGTAGTTTGTTGGAGAGGTAAAACATAGAGATCCCTTTAATTATTCCCTAGTGTTCTGCTTCTCCTTTGATTAGAAGAAATACTTGCCAGGTTACAAACAAGAGGTTTCATTTGGGAAACCAACAATCCTTGCCTTTGGATCAAGTTAAATATGGAGGTTTCATTTGTCTGAAGAAACCATGTTGGGTTCCTAAGTACCTAAAAACCACTTCTGATGTTGCTCAAAATAACCTCATTAGGCCTACCTGATTTTTTTTTCCCTGTCAAATTAACCCCAAGGGCTCTGGGTGGGTTATAGTCCTTGGTTGAACACATTCTTCTTGAATTTAGAGATAACTCCATCCACTGGGATTCAGGATTTGGGAAGACCTGAACGATAACTTGATGTGAAATTCCTTAGTTTACAGATGTAGACATTGAGTTCTAGAGCTATTGACTGACTGGCCCAAGGAAATTCTCTTTAGTGAGAAACAAAGTTTAGAACCCAGCTCTCAGGACTTCCAATTAAGTCACACCTCTTTCTGTTGTACCACACTCTCCCTTCTTTTAAATTGTGCTGAAGGAATGCATTATGTCAAGACTCAGAAGGAAAAGAAGGAGCATATATCCACATTGTTTCCATTAAGTTAAAGGTGTTATAGTTAAGTCTTAAATATTTTTCAGTTTTATTAAACTTTGATCTCTGGAAATAAAATAAGAGTCAGTTGTTAAACTACTGGTGAAAACAGAAGGGATGGAGATAGGATACTGTGGTTAATTTCAAAAAGGATTTAGAGTTTATGGCAGTCTTAGCAACGTCCCTAAATTATGTAGATTACTATACCAATAGTAGGAAGATCAAGTATCAGTCTTTTAAGAGAGCTTTTAAGCTGGGTCAATCTGAGACATCTGAACAGAGTATCACTTTACCTAGAGTTGATTCAGGCATCTGAACTTCTGGCAGAGAGGAAGGTCAGCATGCTTGAGTACTTTTCTGCAAAGTGTTCAAGAGTTAAAATTTCTTATTCTGTTTATTCTCCCTTGTGATTGGAATACAGATTTAAGTAGTGGTATTTCATTGTTTTCCCTAATAATTGATTCAATATTGGATTTAATCACGATAATGGATTATCAGGTATATTGAGTGATAGTTTCATTGTTGTTTCTATTGAGCAAACTCCTAAATGAGTATCTGACTCACGAAACTTTATGATAAAAATCAGAGGTACTCAGTAAATGTTTATTTATTTAATTCCATTAAGATTTTGAAAAGTGAGCTTATACATTAAAAAATATGTATCTTTAGAAATAATCAAATTGGTACAATTGGAAGTAACTAAATGTTTTTGGACCGTTTCTGATTGGTAATTCCTATGTCCGTGCCATGTAAATTGTCAGAGATTTCACATAATCGTGGAGCCTTGGGTATTATGGGGAAACAGGTGTGAATAGGTTAAGTGGGAGGTGAACAGATTATCAGATTGTTAATTTATAGAATTAAAAATCATATGACTTCAAAAAGAAATTAGGGTATTTGAAAGTAGAATTTAAAAGAAATAATTTTTTTGATTCATGTGACTTCAGAAAGGATGACAGAGAGCAAAGGGAAGGGGAGTGGTTTAGAGATTTACTTGGAACAAAGTAGTTATCGTAATTTATTGTAGGTGTTCTGTATACCCAGCCTATTCCAATAAAGTATAAGTCACATTCCCTGGTCTTGTGGAATTTGCTTTCTTTGGGAGTGGAGACAGGGTAAGACACTCACATATGAAGCAATTTGTTACAAACTACCTAAGATTTGTGTGATTGTGAAAAAAGGTGGAATGTACTCTCAAGATTGTCCTTGGCTTTGCTTCCCTCATTCCTCCTTCCAGTCAGGAATACTTACTTACTGTTCACCATGAGTGCTTATATCCTGGGACCAGCTCCTGATTGAGATTCATGTGTGTAAGAAATTTTTGTTGGGGCAAGGTCCTAACCTCAAAATTATGCTAGTACCTGGCACGCGTTCCCTGTCTTCAGATCTCCTACCTTGTGCCTGAGACCACTTGATTTCAGTCCTGGCTTGTCATTAGGTGTGTGGAGTTTTAAAATTCAGGCATTCTCTGAATTTCTGGGGCTGTGGCCCAGACAAGTATATTTTTAAAAGACATGTACTGTGTTTCTGATATCTTTTAACTATTTAACTTCTGGTTCCAGTGATCTGCATCTCATTTGCTTATCTACCTGGTCCTTACTTCCTGTCTGGTTATTCTCTTCCTGTCTCTATAATGAGACCTCCCTTTAGGTGTTTAATTTGATTTGTCTTAATCAACATTTGGGAGCATAACTCTGAAGATCATTAAAAATTTGAAAATTGGAACCAGTTCATTGAGTTATAGGAAACCAGACCTCAGTTAAAAATGTCTGCCATATGCATAGCATCTATTCTGGGCAGTGGACATATATTGATCCACTCCATCGTTCTTATGTGGAATATCCTATTTTTTGTATCTTTAGTGTTCTGTAGTTGCATCCAAACATACTGTATTTATCTGTGTGTTGATTGTAGAGAGCGAGATGAACAAACGTCTGTTTTGAGCAGGCAAATTTACTTGTTTCGGTAGTTACCTGATTGTGAGATTAATTTGAGAAAAGTGATTCCAGTCTATTTGGATAATTTCTATGATGTATACAACATAAAACTTCTTATTCAGGTGACAAGTTTCTTCTTTATTCTTAAAATGGTTTGTGAAGCCATTAGTACAGAATAAGTGAAAATAAATCAGATAATTTTTTACTAAATTTTGTGGTCAATATTCTCAACATTTATCAATAAAAGTAAGATTGGGAATGTCAGATTCATTGCCGGGTCTTTATGACTGTAAATGGATTTCTGGTTCCAACGTTAAAGTGCTATCATTCTGACACGATTTAAATATTTAGTGTAGATAAGACCAAAGTTAACGGATTTGCTGGAGTAACATGAACAAATTTTCTAGTTATTTGCTGGGCCAAGAGCATGACACTATATATAAGAGCAGAGCAAATAAAAGTGAGGGCCTTTTTATAGCTTGCTGATGAGAAGCCAGCACATTCCATATCAATGCATCTATCTGACTTCCCATAGATTAAGAGAGTCAGTGCAATGTGCTTTCATGATTACTTGCTGGGTTAATGGCATTTTGGCTATCACTATTAATTACTCTTTAGTCACCAAAAATATTTTAGGAATTTATCTATTAGTATTTCTTGTATTTGTGAATTGCTGACATAAATAAATGCTGGGTCTGACAGATCCTTTTATCTGTCATTTTTTATTTGTTGCCATAAATGTCATCGTCATTTTTATGTTTATATGAGGTCCATCACTTTCTCTCTGAAGCAATTTAGAGACCACTTAGAAAAAAAGGTGGGAGAGAAAATGAGGGTGAAGCGAAGGAAACAGAGTGAGGAGAACAGAAGCCTGGCATAAAATGTAATGGATCTCCAAGTGGGTTCTTGGCTCTTTGGAACACTTTAAACCAAAGGATTTGCTTTTGTAGGTTTTTAGAATTGAATGTAACCTTAAAGATAATATCGTTCATAGGCTTCACTTTAAAAATAAGGAAAGAACAGAAAGGTTAAATAACATGGTCATGGTCACCCAGATAGTGGCATTGTCTACTGGCTGGCCGTCATGTTGGTACTCGTCTTCATTTTTAGGGTGAGCACAGCAGGTCATCTGCCTCAGAGATTCAGGAAGTCCAAGATCATCACGTACCTCAGTTTTGCCTCATGAATGTGAATTTTCCAAACCTTATATCCTTTCTTGAAATTCTCTCTTCTTTTTGTTTCTAAGGCTGTGTGGTCTCTGTTCTCTTCCTAGTCTGAGCTTTATTATTTATTGCCTTCAGGGGACCTCTTTGTACTTTCACACTCCTTAACACTGGGCCTCCAGAGTTCTGCCCTTAGTCCACTGTTCTTTGCACTGTTCATGCTTTCCTTGGGCAATCTCATTTACCATTTATTTAATACGTAGTAAGAGCCCCACACCATACTAAATGCTATGCTAGATACTAAATAATGATAGGCATAACCCCTGGACCATGGAGTGAGTGATTTTATCCATTATTGGGGTTTAGCTGCTGTCCGTATTCTGAGGACTCTTGAATCCATAGCTCTGGTTGTGGTCGATACCCTGAGCTCGTCTACGTGTATAACTAGCTCTGATGTCCTAGAGAAACCTCAAATTTGACATGCTTAACATGGACTACATCATTTCCCTGTTATCCTTACCTCTTTTTCAAAATGTGCTTTTCCTCTTGAAGTTCATATCTCAATGTCAAAGTCACTTAGCCACTCCTTCAGAAAGTTGAAAGTCAGGTTGGATTCTTGTTCTTTTTTTTCCTTCCAATGATGAATTCCTGACCCCTCTTCTCTACTCCTACTCTCTTTTATTCCTTTGTTGTTCCTTGCCTTCAGTTTTGCAACAGGCTCCTCACTAACATTTTCTCCGGGCTGGCTCCCCTTTCTGTCGTAAAGTCCTCTCTGCATCGGGCTGCTGGAGTCATGGTCTAGACTGGAGTGTAATTTAACCACGTCCGTCTCTGCTAAAAACCTTTACTTGGTTCCCCATATTTTACAGGGTAAAACCCAAGCTCCTTAGCTTGGCCCCCAAGGTTGTCTGAGACCTGGCCCTACTTATGCTGCTTGCCCTTCACACCCAATTGCTTGCTGCTTCCTGAGGATGTCATGCTGTTTCTTGAGTCAGAGTTCTTGTTTATGCTGTTTTCTCTGCCTGGTACATAAGATCCCCCAAAATCCCTCCCTACTTTGTGTGTATCACTTGGCTAAACCCTAAAAACATTATTATGAAAACTTCAAATAATCACAAAAGGAGAGGGAAAAGCACAAAGAATTCCTGTATTCAATAGTAAGGTTTTGATATGTTGGTTTATTTATGCTCTCCCCTTTTTTCTTTTGAAGAAGTATTTAAAAGCAAACTCAAGATACCACAAAATTTCACCCCTACTTCAATATATATCTTCAAATGTATAAACATTTTCATACATAAATAAGATGTCGTTATGAAACCTAACAGAACTGATAATAATTCCTTGGAATCGTCTAATCCCCTGTGCATAATAAAAATTCCCAAGTTGTTGCAAAAAAGTCTTTTTACAATTAGATTGTTTGAGTCATGATCCAAATAAGTACCACATATTAAATTGGTTCAGTCTCTAATTCTCTTTTAATCGAAAACATTTCCCACTTCTATCTTTTATTAATGCTATTTTCTTGTTGCAAAAACCATGTCAGTTGTTACATTGAATGTCCCATAGTCTGTATTTATTTATTCGTCTTCTTGTAGCGTTACTTAACTTGTTTCAATATCAACCGTACTTCCTATAAGTAGAATTAGCTCTAAGGGTTTGATTAGGTTCAGTTTCCATTATCTATCTATCTATCTATCTATCTATCTATCTATCTATCTATCATCTATCTATCTTTTAGGATGTTAAGATTGATCAGTGGGTTCAAGCAGTGCCAGCCTCATCCCTCACATATAAAAGTCACCATCAATCATTGTACAAGCTTAATCCATTGGTGATCACTGCTTGAATTGATTATTTTAAGGGTTACATTACATAAATTTTCTGATTTCTTCCACATTTACCAAATGGAACTCTTCTATAAAAAAGAATTTTACCTCATCAGCTGAGAACATTTGGTTATACTGAAATACAGGTTGTAAAGAATAGGACAGAAAAAATGGTTGTTCTTTAATTTTGCTTACCTGGCTAAATTTTGGTCATCTTTCAAGATTCCGCTCAGGGTATTTCATCTGTAGGAAGCCATTTGAGAATCTTGCAGAGCAAAACTAAATGTTACTTACCTCTTCTCTGAAATTCCATGCTTACCTCTGTCATTAGCTTTCTCAAAATGTATTGAATGTATCATAGTTTAACAGGAAGTTCATTTCACTGTAGGTGATTTGGTCCAAAGCAACGCTACTGAAAACAACTTGGTAGAACACAAACTACCCAAACAATTTGTTCAAAATCATCATTGCATCTCCTTTTTCTCTGGGGTATTTTTGTAGACTTGTATTCATATATGTTTTGGAACATTTTTGTACATTTTCTGATTTAAATTCTTCTTTTTAAATTTTTAATTGGTTATCAGCCAACTATGCTTTCTTTATGTATCTGTAATAGTTCAAAGTTGAAAACAATGTAAATATTTTAAATTTGGACATTGCCCTCTGGGTGAACAGCAGGCAGGAGGGGTGGATGCATCTTGATGCTTTCTGTGCCTCTGCTTGTATCTAAACGATCTGGGAGGACATGTGCTCAGTGACAACAGTGCTTCCCTGGGTCGGCTGGACTTTGGGCCCCCAATGGAAGGCAGAATATATTTTCTATATGAATAAACTATAAAGATTATGGTCTAAAAAAAGTATCATTAAGGCTAGATTTGGGGCATTGTCCTGATGAAATCATTATTAATAAAAATTATGTCTATGAAGAGTTGTGGTCCATCGTAAATTTAAAAACCATGATACACAAATGAGCTTTGTAAATGCCGTCCTTCCGAGGTTATGCTTTTATATTCTGTTTATGCCTTAAACTAGAGTCCCTGGATGACTTTCAAGGGCTTATGGCTTCCATGAAATTGTGTATAAAATATTAAATATATGTACGTGTGTGTGTGTGTGTGTGTGTGTGTGTGTGTGTGTGTAAAGAAACCATAGACTTTATGAGATTCTCAAAGGTGTCCATTACTTAAAACAAGACCCCTAGTTTTTTTGTGCCCAGAACTAGAATAAAACACATTTCTGTTCATATGGAATTTTGGAAACATCTGCCTGACCTGAAATTTGATTAGTAGGCTAGCATTGTACACATAGTAAGATATATTCTGATTTCTCATAACTTCCACTTATGGTGTGAGTCAGAAGTATTTACTGTAAGAGTACCATCCCCAAAAACCCCAATATTACATTCTTTCGTTTGCACATGAAATGAGATCTACACATTTAGAAAATATATTTTATGTGTTTGCTGTTTGAAGTAATTACACTACTTCAATTAACACTCTATGTTTTACTACTTTTGAGCTTTCCAATGAATAATAACTAGCTCTTTATATTTTCTTACATAAGTTATATAACTTTAATTATCTATAGAAACTAAATAGATGGGGTAAGAAAAATACCCCACTAACTCATGGACCTACGGATAGAAAGAGGCAGTTCCGTCCTCTGGAAGCAGAATGAAAAGGCAGGGAAAGGCCTGACCAGAAGTGGCAGTGAGTCAAGGCTCAGAGTCCAGAAGACTAGGGACTGCAATGGGGGTTTTTGTGACAGAGAAACGAGTAGAGAGGACTGTCAGTGCTTTAAACTGATGTTGAGTTAAATGAGTCATATGTTGGTACCATTCATTTACTCCAAACGATAACATTTCGAAATTCCCCAAACTAGTAGAGATAGTAGAGATTTAAGAATATCAGATATGGAACCCAAATCCCCAAATTCAATTCCAGCTTGATCATTTACCTTGGATGATTTGCTTAACTTTTCTGTATCTCAGTGTCCTCGTCTGTAATAGCTGAACTAACCTCATAGTGTTCTTTTGAGGATTAAATTAGTAAATACATATGAAATGCTAAGAACAAAGTGCTTTAAATGTGTGCTTCAGTGGTACAGGATAGAGCTGTGGAAAGGGGTTGAGAAACAGAGGGTGGGAAATGTCTATGAATATAGTGGAGTATGTTTGTCGGAGAAATTACCCGCCCTCTTCTTGCTGCCCCCACCACCATGTGCACACACACACAGAGCCGTTCACCTTCCAGGTATGGGAGTGGTAACATTTTCATCTTAATGACATATACTATTAGGACAGTGTTTGACATAAAAATTGATGCAATCATGGTGCATGTGTTTGAGAAATTGTGTAATAATTGCCTATAAAATAAAGAAAAAAAATGTCTTTTGATCCACTTGGCTGGTTGATTGCCTCAGATGTAGACGAACTTAGCTGTGTAACAGTGGTGTGACGCTGTGAATAGTGTTTTGTTATCAGAGCACCTGTTTTTCTCTGGGTATGTTTACAAAGTTCTTATGGTTAGGTTTATTTACCATATGGCTAAATATTGACATATTCAAAAAAAGTTCCTTGCTAAAAGCATGACACATACTGATTCTTCTTTTTATCCTTCAGTTGCTACATAATTCAATAACATCTCAAGAAACCACCACTTCTTTTCTTATTTTTATCTTCCATTACATCTGTTCTCTTATATTGATTATATTCCTCCAACAAGCTTGCAGTTCACTGTCTCTTTTGTTTCTATGTCTTCTTTCTTTGTTCCAGATACAACTCAAGGTTTTCCACATTGCAAGCTTTCAGTTCAAAGCCCATAATATAATATAATACTGATATTATATAGGTATTGATCTAATTTAGCAGTTTGAGCTGTTGTTCCTGAAGCTTACAAAAGAAAGTCAACAACTAACAGGACACAATGGGACTTCCTTGTCTTTTCCAGATTTCGGTATACGTTTATGACATTGTCAGATCTCAAAACTATTTCACTAGTGCTACAATTAAATCCTAAAGTCTCTTTCAAAGATTCTTGTTTTAAGTCTCTCCTTATCTGTATTGCCTCCTTTCTGTGTGCAATTTGCAAACCCCATGATCAAGAGGTAGTACTTTAAATAGTTTTGATCTTTTTTTTTTTCTCACCTGCACCGTCTTATCTTAGATGCAGCATGAAAAAAAAAAAAAAAAGTGAGAGCAGCCCAGCAGCCAGGGTGGTTGGAAATACTGTAATGGCACCTTTTCAGGCTCAGTTTACTAGGCCTCACTCATCAAGGTTGATATGAAGCAGATCAGGTTTGCTTAAAAAGAAAGAAAACTAGAGATAGAATTCATGTCATTTCGCCATCGGGAGCAAAAAGAAGGAAGAGTAGGTTCTATGTGAATGTTTATGTATATAATTTATTTATAGCGCTTCTCTAGTATGTTTTCATTTGTCATTAAGTTTGGAAACATGGTAGATATTTTGAAAATAAGATACATGTACTTGAAATATGAGATTTGTCATGAAAGAAATAGTGGCATGCTTGTATTTTTGTGCAATATTGTTAATTCTTAAAGTAGCTATATTTGCATGTTTTCTTGATAACTACTTTTACTCTTAAAATATATTTGTGAATTAGGTATAGTTTAAGTGAAAAGCCTTTTAGTGACTAGTAATTTTTATATATTAAAAAAAATTATATTTTGAATACATTATTTTCAAGACCCTGAAGTTTGTCCTGGGGCTCATGTAGACTGATCATGTAGTCCTGTAAGAATAAGCACAGTGGAACTCTTGACATGGCCTAGGGTCTGATATGTTCAGTTTAAAGACATAAGTGTTGAAAAATTATGTGCAATAATGATTGGAATAGTTCTATAAGAAAATGAGATTATAAAGTGGCCAATTTAACTCAACTAGCTATTAATTATATTTTAAAAGACTGCTATGAAGCAAAGCCACAGGGAAATAACCCTAGAGTTAAAGAAAATACAACACTTACTATATGTTCTTATATAATTTGGTTGAAAAAAACTTTGAATATCTAATCTGAGAAACTAAAACTGTGATTGTTCAGCCTGGATGATTGTTTATTTAGACTGGTGATTCTACAATGAGTTTTATTAACTTCATCGAAAAATCTCTTACATGGTCCTCTCTACCTTTTGGCCTGTTTTATTATTATTATTTATTATTCTTATTATTACTATTATTATTAATTTTGAAATGATTTATACTTTGGCAATGTTACAAAATAATATAATGTACTTATATGCTTCGTTTAGCTTCTGCTAATGGTAGTAACTTACATAACCATAGTACATACATTGATCAAAACCAGCAAATTAACAGTGATACAGTACTACTTCTAAATACAGACCTTATTCTAATTTTACTTCTTTTCCTACTAATGGTGTTTTTCTGATCCAAGACACAATGCAGAATCCTATGCTGCATTTAGCTGTGGGATCACCTTAGTCTCTTCCCATCTGTGACAGTTCTTCAGTCATTCCTTGTCTTTTATGATCTTGACAACTTCAACGAGTACTGGTCAATGATTTTTTCAAATGTCTCTCAACTTGGGTTTGGTTTCCAGTGATCAGATTAAGTATATGCGTTTTTGACCAGAATATCACAGAAGTGATGTTTTTCTCAGGACATCACATGAGGGCGTACACTATATTTTATGACCTATGTTTATGTTAATCTTGATCACTTGGTTAAGGTGATATCTGCTGCATTTCTCCACTGTAAATTTACTATTTTTCCATTGAATTTTCAAAAAAATATTCTGGGGGAATGTATAAGAGATTATGCAAATATCTTGTTTCTTTTTGAACTTTGGCCCACTCACTAATTGTAGCACCCAGATCTTGCCTGCAACAATTATTACTGCACTGTTCTAATGGTGATTTTGTATGTCCTTTTTTTTCCTTTTGTGTTTATTTGGAATTTTTCTGTAAGGAAGAGCTGTTCCTTCTCCCTAACTTATTTGTTTATACGTTCAATAATTAATTTATCTGATCAGTAAATTGCATTAATCCCACATTGTGTACTCTTGAATGTTTATTTTTATTTTATGGCTTGTGGTCTACTAATACCTTTATTATTTTGTTGCTCAAATTCTTTCTTTTTTGGACTTTGGGAAGTGTTCAGGTTGATTCCCTTGGCCTTTTGAGAGTCCCCCCCTTTTTTCTGTAGCACTTTGTTATTTTCTGGCACCACAAAATGTTCCAAGCTCATCTTGTATGTCCCCTGCCTTTCCTTGGAATCAGCTACTTCAGAGAGTCCCCTTACTTGTAGCTACATACCACTGGAGAATGGCATTTAGATACTAAGATCTAAACTCCCGTGAATTCATGAAAAAGACCTGTGTTTTTAAGAGGATGTGGAAAAGAAAGAAATATTAACTAAGTAAATGAGAGTATTTAGAGGTGTGTGGCTGTAGCCAAGAAGGCGGTTTCCAAGTATCAGGTCTCAGGCACCCCTACAAGGTAGAATGTTCTCTTCAGGGTGTGAAGACATGGTATACAGCACTGTATCTGGGTCTTTTCCCAAGATGACCACGAAGCATTTGTGATGATCTTTACTTTTTACAAACAACCCATTTTCTGTCCTTTTTTGTTGTTGTTTTGTTTACCATATCAAGTAAGAATTATATTATGCCAGTGAGGAAATGTATTTGTTTTTACTACTACTTGAATGTTGGAAACACTGAACAAAAGCAAAATATAACCTGTCTATTAAAATGTACACTTACGCTAAAAGTCTTGTGTGGGCCTGTTTGGGTTGAGGGAATATAGAGCTCATTCCTGTTATTCTTCCCTGTACTAGCTCTTCTCAGTTACACTCGGACACAAAAGCATCTATCTAGCCCTTTCCTGGCCCCTCATCCCTGACAACTAAGTGGGCATCTTTGTGGAAAATAATGCAGACTCAACAAGATCACAACCTTAGTGCTAACACTGCTCTTAATGAGGTGCTGTGTATGAATTAATTACATTAGTTGGTCCCTCATGTGGCGAGCTCTGTTTAGTGTTTGTCTGGTTGACTAATTTATGAGGATAAAATTGTGGTACAGTCTTTGCCTTGCTTGTTTTCATCAAAGACATGGGCTAATTTGTAATGAAACTTTATCAATCAGACCATGCAGTTGGTTCACCCTCCCAGCTCTGACTAATGACGTAAGGCTGTTTTTCTTTCAAATAGGGCACATCCTGTTGCAGCTGAGGGGGGGAGGGTACATGGGCCATAGATTAGTTATAATACAGATTGCTTCTTTGCTAGAAAATAGATAACCACCCTTTTTTTTTGGTTTGTTTTCTGTGTCTTGGTATGTTTATGGATGTATGGTTATCTTTCCTTTTTTATGCATGGTATGAATTTATAGTGGAAAGCATGTAAAACATGCTGGTTTCTATTTGTTAGGAGAGACCAAAGATTGTGCGTTTCATATTGAAACAGCGGTAGCTAAGATCTCTCAACAATAGGAGAAGGAATAATAGTACAACTGACAGAGAAATGGAGAGTTTTGAAAGGCAATATTCTTCAATGTTGGGAAAGTAATGAAAGGTCAAAATGAAGCTCAATAGAAAAGCTATTATGAAAGGAAGGGGGAGAATTTGGCTTTTATGTTGCTGTCAGGATTTGGGATTTGTTTTCCCTTTATTCTGACAAAACTCTTTTGGGGTGTGTTTTTTTCTCTTCAATTCAAACAGTTTATACAAGTGTTACTTTAAACTTCCTTGTGTTTACATCATCATGTCTTTTAAAAAGAAACTTTTTTTCAGTTTTGTTATCTGGGAAAATTTAAGGACCAAGCCACTTGTTTTTTGTAAGACACACATACTCACACATATATGCGTTAATGTGAATATTTCTATTTTCAGTGCCTGATTGAGAAATAAATAAGTACAGAATAATGTAAGGATACTTCGCAAGGGATTCCATTAAATGCCTATGTATGCATTTTGATGTATTCGTGTGATTATTTTGAAAATTTATGCTTCCTAGCCAAAGATCAATTTTCACACATTCACCACATGAAGGTATTTTACAAATGTAATAATGGCATAAAGCTCCATGTCAGACAGCAAGTCAGTGGCAGAAGTGGATTTAGGATTTTGAGTTCTGACTTCTGTACTGTCATCAGGCCACTAATCTGCTTGAGTTTCTGAAAGAATTTGAGGCCTGAGGAAAGAAGATGCCAGAAACGCATTTCCAAAGAGATGAGTCACTTTGGGTGGTTTGATATAATAAATCTGTGTTTATTTTGCAAAAGGCTTTTGAACAGATATTAGAGAAACAAATTTCATCATTATGTTCAACTTTATACTTCATAACATTGTACTTTCTGTTCCAATAGTTAACAGCACCAAGTTCATAGTTCTCTTCCTGTTCTCTTTTGAGAGTTTTCTATTTAAAAAAAAAAAAAAAAAAAAAGACAGATTTTTAGTGTCTTTATCAGAGTGACTTAAAATGTTGTTAGTATCCTTTGCTTGGACTATTAAATTAGCCTTTAATCTTTCTAATGCTATGCTCTGCTTCGCCTACATCACTTCCTTGCTAAGAAACATTCTGTGGATCCTTATTGCACACAGAATTCTTCTTCCTGACCCTGGAGACCCTCCATGATGTTAACTCAATCTACTTTTCCTGTGTTTGGATGTGTACCTTTCAAATTAAACTATTTCATTATTCCTGTACATGTTCCAAATCTCTCTCCTCTCTGTTTTTGCTCATGTTATTCCCTTTGCTTGCAGTGCCCCCATCTTTACTGAGTTTCCACATCTCTTTTAAAGTGCATGTCTCATGCTCTTGACTTTGTGAAAGCTTTCTTGTCCAGGCGATATAAGAACAAGGCTCCTGGTCTCATGGCTCTTGAGTTCTAGTTGAGGATGGGGTTGCCCACCATAATCAAAGTAAATACAATTTTAAAATACTTAATTTCTGACAATACTACACGCTGTGACTGCATTAGATAATTATGATAGAATTACACTTGGCATAGGGGGGGATGAGAGTGTAGGCCAGATTAGATTGAGTGGTTCAAGGTAGGTCTCTGTGAGAAGGTGGTATTAGGCTGTGACTTGAATGCAAAGAAGGAGCCAGCCATGGGGAGATCTGGGAGAAGAGGGAAAAGGCACAAAGGTCCTGAGGCAGGAGAAATCTTTGTAAGTTCCAAGAATAAGAGCAAGGTCAAGTGTGTGCAGCACACTGAGCCAAGGGGTGGTAGTGAGAGAGGCCCTGATACAGCTGGGGAGAGGCCAGTTCACGTAGGCCTTTGTGAACCAGCAAAAGTGTGTTGATCTTAAGCTCTTGGTAAAGATTGAGGCACCAGAGTGTGATGACCTGATTCTTTGCAATTCATTTCATTTATTTCAGTTATTTGTATAGTCTTTTCTAAGCAATGTATTATAAACTTTTTTGGAGTAGAAGTTATATATTAGTCCATTTTGTCCATAGATAAGAAGCAGTCAATAAATATTTGTCGAATTGCTTAGTGAATGAAGCTGGGGGGATTCTGAGGATAATTATTGTCGTAGGTGTTTGAAGTTAATACTTTACAGAAGCAGAAAGAGTCAAGATCAGACCGGGCTCTTTACTGGTGGCCATGCTCATGATCTTTTGAAGAAAAAAGAGATAGAGCATAAGTTAATATAATAGGTGCAGTACAGCAAAGGGGCTAAGAATGTGAATTTGGAGTTCAGATTGTCCAAGTAGGAATCTCAGTTCTGTCACTGACTTGCTGGATCTTTGGAAAGTTACTTAACCTCAGACTTCGTTTCCACTCCAGTGAAATGGTGATAATGTTATTTACGTTATTAGTCTGTCATGAGTCTTAACTGAAATCATCCATATAAAACACTGAGAGTGATGCCTGGCATGTAACAAAGACCCAATAAATAAACTCCCAAAACATTAGGACAAAGACTGTTCACAGTGTCACTGTTGGAAGGCTCTTGTTAAAATTCTTTCAGGCTCTCAAACCAATTATTGACTTCCTTGCCTACTTTATCTGGGATTTTAGGATGATTCTATTGGTAGTTAATAAGGTGAAACAGAATAACTTAGTCTTTGAAAAATAAACAGACTCAGACAAACACTTCTTTTTTTTTCTTGTTTGGCATCCGAGAAATATGTCTTCAATAAATATTTTTGGAGAGGGGAATTACAGCCATTTGGTAAACAGTCACAATCTAAATATATCTTATTAATTTTCCTTCATAACTGATTCAACTATAAAATTGTATCAGAAAGTATAGCTGGGCGTTATCCCTGTTGATACCATGTTCTAGAGCTTTTATCATGATATATGTTTATTGATATGCCCTGCAGTGACATCATAATGCTATCTCCCTTGTCTTTGAAGGACTGTGTTATAGGTGAGATCATTTTCTAAGAGCTTTCTCAATACAAAGTCCCAGACAGGTCTGTGTCATAAGAAATTTCATGCTTAATGGCACTTGTAGAAACCACAAATGGCGGAGAGATGAGCTTTTCTACCTTGGGAAGAAGCCAGGAGAACTTGTATATGCATAAAGAGCAAGGTGTTAAGTAATACATTCCATCAATGTTCTTTAACCAAATGATGTTTTAGAAGTTTTATTTCAGGCAAGCTCAGATTACATCAGCACATTTTTTGGGGTGCTCTATCCTTTTAGTCTCATTAATACACTGAAATTTTGGATGGGAAAACGTGGTATAAACTAATGGTGGAATTCAGACTGGAGCTCTTTGAGGGTGTGGCTTATTGTTCCTTTTCCAACTCTTAAATAATTCTGAACCTTTTAACCAGCCAAGTAGAAAAATCCCTCAAGGCTTTTTGTATAGTTGTTTTGTTTCTCTTCTGCTAGTCCCAGTTACATTACATAAGTTACCTGGAAATTGTGAAGTTTGCGTACGCCGGGCCAGACAGTCAAAATTCCTGGAATTTTCACTTAAACATAAGAGTGAAGCTGGATAATCTTTGGAAGTAAGAAAGGATCTGGGAGAAGTGTTAAAAATGAGTGATACTTTCTCTAATTATTATTCTTTTCCAAATAGACAAAGCCAAAAAGGATAGAGGCAAACCATGTCTCCAGGGATTTATAGTCCAATTTGGCTTTTTCTAAAAGTTTGGGTAAACTTTAAATAACCTCTTGATGTTTAGGCATTCCTCTTCTTTATAGGTATTTTGCTTGTGTAGGAGTTGTTTGAAAATGAGCAGAAGTTGCAGTTATTAAGATCCTAGAGTTCCATTCCCCCCCTCCAAAAAAAACCCCACACTTTTTGGATCAAAGAGAATGAAGACTCCTGTTACTCAACTTCAGGTCTGTTTGGTTATGAGATTGGACTGTTTCAAGTTTGTTCTCCCTTGAACAGTTTAGATCATTGTGGCATATTGAACTGGATTTATTGCCACAGAATAAAGTGGTGAGATTCACTTCATGTTTATTCTCAAATATAGTTTAGAAACCTAGAGTAATTTATAACACAGAAATCATCCAGAGTCAAATCCCAACTTGGACTTTGCTAGGAAAGGACCCTCATGGAACTTCACTCTAGATATAGGTCTGTATTCCTTACCCTACCACACCCTCTCCAACCCTATGGTTCCTTTGATTTTTATTCTCAAATCTACACCTTCTCCGGTTACATGAGTTAATAAGTAATTATTCATAAATGGTGCAATTTCAGATGTTAGTGTGTCATGAGATATACTTCACAACTTAAAACACTTTATTTAATAAGATCCTTGAACCTAAACTAGAAATGACTTGCATCTTTTTGATGTTGTTTGGAAGTTGACCGCAAAGTAACTATTGTTCTCAAACGTTCACTGAAACTGAAAAGAAACCAGCTTCCAGGTTCCTTATTAGTTAGTACTCTCTAATAAAACCAGGTTAAATTCTCTGGAATTAAGTTTCTTTCTTTCTTCTTCTTCTTCTTCTTCTTCTTCTTCTTCTTCTTCTTCTTCTTCCTTCTTCCTTCTTCCTTCTTCCTTCTTCCTTCTTCCTTCTTCCTTCTTCCTCTTCCTCTTCCTCTTCCTCTTCCTCTTCTTCTTCTTCTTCTTTATTTTTTTCAATTGGGAAATATTAAAGAATAGTGTGTTTTTCCAGGACCCATCAGCTCCAAGTCAAGTTGTTGTCTTCAATCTAGTTGTGGAGGGCGCAGCTCACTGGCCCATATGGGAATCGAACCGGCGACCTAGGTGTTATGAGCACTGCGCTCTAACCAACTGAGCCAACCGGCCACCCTGGAATTAAGTTTCTGATGATCATTTTGTGACTTATCTGTACTTTACCTTTTGGGCTTATTTATAGTTCTAAGTCCAGGAAGGAAAAAAAAAAAAAAGAAAGAAAAAAAAGCAAGAATAAGAGGAATATCAGAATATTATTCAAGTCTTCGGACTCTGTACCTAATTATACTGGCTTCCCTTGATTCGACTACATTTCCAACACACTGGATCCATCCTTTATTCATATTAGGTCCACATTCTGGTGCAGTGCCCACAGCAGACATCCAGAAGATAGCCACTGAATCACTAAATCACTCTTACACTTTTTCAGTTGTAGCCAAATTGAACAAGAACTAAATTTTGTTTCTTGAGTAAATGCCACCTTATAACTAGATATCCTTAATTTGACAGTGGTTCATTAAAAACAAGATGGCTTTTCACTTTGTTAGCAACTTGATAACAAAAGGTGCTCTGAAAGTAGATCAGCAGTCAGTATTCCAAGTTACCACATTATCATGGGATCAGAGAATAAAATTACCTTTTGAAGGCAAAGATGATATAGCATGCAATAGTCAAATCTAAGTAACATTAACTGCATGCCAGTCATAATATTTGGAGATGGAGCTGTTGAATTCTGTAAATAATTAATTCTGAACTTAATTCTGTAATCAATACTATTTTTCAGTATTTGTGTTTATTACACTGACAATGAGAAAAAGAATTATCAGATTTCTCTTATGCTATCCTTGCTTTTTCACTTTGTTTCATTAATGTTTTACTGGAAATTGTGGTATATTGGAACTGCCTCACCATAGAATGCTGTGCATTGAACTATAAAACACAACGTGAGGATAAGAAAATTCTTTTCTTGAAAGCACATCATTCCCAGTTAAGGTGGGAGGTTGAAGTTGAGAGACGGTAGATCCTCACTTGAATTCAGTCACTTACTTATGATATGAATTTAGGTAAATTTCGTAAACTTTCTAAGCCTTTGTTTTCTCCATAAATTATGATAATAATCTATGCTGTCTGTTTCATATAGTTATGAGGACAAAATGAAATAATAAATGTGAAGCACTTTGAAATGTTCAAAGGCATTATTATCTGCTGTCATTTTTATTGGATAGCGTGGATTAGAAAACATATTCCAGTTTCTTGCCTTGGCAACTGATCTTCAGGGAGCAGTAAACCCATCAGGACCCATGATTATTTTGCATTTATATACTTTATAAGTATATAAAGTATACTTATAAGAGGAGCTACGTATGTATTTTCCATTACCTTGTCTAGTCCTGTGTGCTGTAAGGAGAAGAGAAGGATCGGCCTTACACTCCTACCTAGTTACTCCATGTGTATGTTCTATACATCAGTATAATTTACCCAGATATTTTCTCTCTTTTTAAAGCATGAAAACCTTTCAGTTATTTTCCTGTGGACAGGGACTCTCAATAGATATCATTATTTCTTATGAGCTTGTGTCAGTGTTTTCAATTCTTTCACATCACCCAATATATTCTACAACTGAGGAAGTTATCAATCCATAACAAGTACTTCTACATTTTAAGGGGGTTCAATTGCATCATTACTGACACTGACGTTTTAAATTTAGAAGACTTTGAGATTTATAGAAAAGTTGCAGTGCAAAGAGTTCCCATATACCCCATACACAGTTTTTTTCTATTATTAATATCTTACATTAGTATGGCACATTAATTATAGTTAAGGAACCAATATTGATACATTATTATTAACTAAAGTCCATATGTTGACTTTAGTTTTTCCTTACTATCCTTTTTTTTTTTTTCTGTTCTAGGACCCCATCCAAGATACCACATTACATATAATATAATATCTTACATATCATAAGCTCCTCTGGACTATGACTGTCTCTTAGACTTTCCTTGTTTTTGATGATCTTAACAAGTTTGAGTACTGCTGACACTGACTCTTAACCAGATATTTCTAGCTTTCTCATTGGAAGAAAATTATAAGAGGTCCATCCTTCTGTACGCAAATAATACCCCACAGTGAGAAGAAGGATATCATTTATTGGGAACTGTAGGATAGGCAAGGCTCACTAAGTCTAAGCAAGTCTCACTAACTCTAATGAGAGATGGGATTCCTCCAAGATACCATGGCCTTTTGGCAAACCAGCTTGTAAAATAGATGAAGGGCTTGAACCCTGGAAAAGACCATGTTATATTATCAATTGTGCTTATGGCAATGACAATATTTTGCTTAATGAAGTAGAAAGAGGGAACGAAATCATCAAAAGGCTTGAATAGTATTCACATATATTTGAATTTTATTTCAATTTATTCTTTCTTAATACACACATAAAACTTCATATCTTAAACCTGATATCTTGTGTATAGCAATAAATCTAAACTATGTTACAGCCTATTCTTTCATAAAAGGCCAATTTTCATCAGAAGTATGAAGATCAAAATATATAAGTATTACTTACAGACTCCAAGAAGCGATTCAGTTATGGTAACATTGTTTAGTATCACTTGCCAATGACAAGATGGCCTTAAGTGTTTATTATAACTCTGAGTCTCTGTTTCTATTAATACTTGAGGGGACTGAATCATTGACTTTTCAAAGCAACTTCACCAAAGTCTATGAAATGATTACTTTTCATCATTTGAGGATCATTACTGGTCTTACACCTTATGGTCTAAAACCTATCCTTCACTTTTTTTTTTTGCAGTTGTTCAGTTTCACTAAACTTCCTGAGATAAGTGTACCATAGTATGCAATTTATTTTACTTTAGGCAAGACATTTCCTATGGGTGAAAATGTTATCTTTGCTTCACACCAAAGAGGTGAAACGTCTCAGGGACTTTTAAATCAGGGCGAATGTAGCTAACCAATCAATCAGAAGGCATTTCTTTCCTTTATTACCTGACATCAGTTCCCCAAATCAAGAGCTCTTTCAGTTGTGCAGCTTTCAGTTGCACTTTGCATTGTGAAGTCCCTTTCAGCCAGTCTGAATATATGAAGCTAACAGGCTCATATGAAGGGGAGCCAGATGGTAGTTCTTCCTTCCTCTTTTGATTACTTTGACTGTAAGGATTCCATTCTGACTAAAGATTTCACGAGTGTGTGTATCTGCTTGTAGTTCTTGCTTTAACCCAAGTTGTTTATACTTTATGGCCTCAAAGCAATTAAATGGAGTGAAGATGTTGGGTTCCTGATTTGGCAAATGCATGCTGAACATGTAGTGACTTGCTGGCTCATAATTTACCTTAAAAAATATTCTACGAGGAGTGTGAAACAGCAAATCTCTACAACGGTGAAAGGCAAAGCATTTTCTCGTGTCGCGAGGGAAAACAGTACAAGGAAGGTAGACCGAGTTCCATCACATACTTTTAGAGTGAGTGTTAATTGCAGTGGGCAGCCTTGGCTTTGGAAGGTGATTCCAGTATTTATCAGAACTTCATCTGTCCATTCCTTTGTCCCTTCCTCAGTCCTCTATCCCTTTGTTCTTTATGGTTTCCTCGATTAGTCAATTTAATATGCTTTGGTTACTACTGTACTTCAGAGGACTTCTGTACATGTTCACTTTTTGATTCAAATATTATTTCTAACACTCAGAACCAAAACATTATTAATTTGCACTGCCTGAGAATTTCTTTTTGTTGTTTTTAACCAGACACTAGCATGTGACTCCAGTGAACATTGCTTTGGGGACGTGTGTGGGAGGGATGTTCAGGGTGATCATGAGTACTGTAATAAAGTACTCTGGCAAAGGCTACAGTAGGAAGAGTAGGTTCTTGCACCCTTCCCAGAAAGCCTGTTTAGGTGCTGCCACAGGCTGGAAAAATTTCCATGTAAGGGCTTGATTCAAGTCAGGGTTACAGATCAGTTGCCTTGGGTTTTACCACAAATGTAAATAAGAGAACCCATCATACAGAGTCATCTGTAATTTCCCCATTAACTAGTCCCTTCACTCCAAGTGCACACAAGCCAGAACGAATGGCTACCACCCAGGCAGCTACCCTGGCATGAAAAGAGAGAGAAAGAAAGAGATGTTAGGTTTTTGTTGGTTGGCTTGTCTATCTGGTTGGTTTGGGGATGAAAACAATAGGGGTAAGCATGTCTTACCTCTTATTTTGAATGTAGCGGCTCTTTTGATATTTTTAAAATCTTTTTCTTTTTTCTTTTTGAGAGGGTGATATCATTTTGAGCCACATGTTTTAGAAACCTGGTGTTCATGTTTAAGTTAAAATAGGCATGAAGGAGTATCATGCTACAAGTAAGTTAGCAAACGAGCAATAGACAATAAAAAGGAAATGAGAGAGTTTCTCCATGCCCATTTGGGATATTTATATGGACTTTGGAGCTCTTCATGTGCCTCCAACCCACCCACACAACACCATTAAAAAATATGGTGTGTGTATCAAATACAGCCTGAATTTCCATGAAAGCATTCCAAAAGAAACTGTGAGTTGCCCATGTAACCATTTTTTCCTTGAATTTTCCTGTGTAAGTGGAAAAAAATAGCTGTTCTGGTTTCAGCCACACTTGGACATACTGGCTTAGTACCTGTTTCAAAATGTGCTTGCGTAGTACTAATGGTCATCTTTAAAGAGAGTGCCTTGTAAAAAAGGACAATAGGCTAATTTACTTTATAGCAAATAGGAGGAAAATGATATTACAAGTACTACTATAAAAGCAAATGATCTCTTTCCTTTTTTCCTCGCTGAATGTTGAATGCCCGTCTCAAGAACAATTTTGGGAAACCACAAGGCAGAATTCCAGGAAACAATTCTTTTCTTTAACGAAGAACTCCACACAAGTACAAACTAAAATCTGAATCTGTTGTAGGTGCTCTGCATGCTTTCCTTGTCCTGCATGTTGCTAGAAGATGTAGCCTGAAACTTTGCTAGAGAACACATGATTTCTCTTCTCGTCATTGAGCCTCTGTTCCATGCCATTGTGTGGCCTCGCAGAGGTGACAAAGCAGTGACAAAGTAGCACGCTGAATGTGTGAAGTCTGCCATAAATTCAGGCAGGCCTTGAGAGAGCAAGTGAGCTTCGCTGTGAGAGTTTCAGCATCAATTCTGCCTTCTGTCTCTGTGGGCAGTACAGAATGAACTCGAATTTGGTGTCTTTCTACATCACATTGAAAGCGGCCAAATGTGTTAGGTGCATTTGTGAGTTATTTTTCATAAGCAGAAATTACGACGTGGTTAGCGAAGCCTGAGGGAAAAGTCAGCCCCAGCTGATCTGGAAAAGAAAATGAAAACACATCTCTGTCTCTATCAGAGTCTTCTTTTCTGGTAAGTGATGTCCTGGTGCCCGTCGTGGGACAGCAAGAACTATGGCCAAAGGTTTTGTGGTGACGTTAAATAACCTGCAACCTTAATTGTGGGCCTTATCTCCCTTTCTCTTTATTCCTCTTCCCTCATTCTCCTACTCCTCTGAAGGAGGTGTGCTCTGAGGAGCCTTTGCTGGGTTTCAGCCAGGCCCTGTGTGGGATGGCCGAACAGCCTCCCAGAAGTCCACTCAGACCCTGGGGAACGGAAGCAGCCCCCTACCCCAAACAGGTTTTTTACCACATGCCTCTCCCACAACCACCCTCTCATTTGACAAATGTAGGCTTGTGAACTCACCCTCTTCAGTGCAAAATTCAACTTTGATACCTGGCTCTAATAGTTGATCCTCTACACTGAGATGTCCAAGCCGGGCATGAATCTAATTTCTCTATTAGAGAGAGGCATGTAGGAAGAGGGAGTTGGAAACCAGAGTGCAAACATCACTGCTCTGCTCTTTAAGAGATTTGGACATCTGTGTTGGCATTCAAAGGTCATTTTAGGCCTGGGGGGTTTCACATTGTTCCTTTAAGTTAGACCTTCAATGTAAACTATTTTCAACACTTGCCATGAAGAACAAATGACCTTTAGTTACTTGCCCAGAAGACAAATGGTACATTAACACATTAAATACAGTTTGCTGGGATCTCATCCCATTTTGGCTTTAACTTTCTATTAGAATATTTTAAAACTAGAATCCTTGAAATACCTAGTGGATTACAATTAATTTACTTTTTGAACGCTGTGGAGATTTTACTATAATGGCCCTTAATGGAAATCAGCTAATGTCATCTACACGCTTCAGAACACATTTTGGACTTAGTTATTTACAGTGGATAGACTCAAAAGGGGCCTGGGTGAGAATGGGGTTGGCTTCCAGGAGGATTTTTAAGTATTAACAATTCTTACCCAGGGCAAAATGAAAGATTTAATATTGAACATTTTCTAAATTAAATGTAAATTTTTTCTAGTCAGATGTAACTGCAGATTTCGTGATACTATAGATCTTTTTGTAACATATTGAGCAGCTATACATTGTCTCTGGGAACTCGGCAACTCATAACAGACAGATAGTAGGGCACGGACTATAGTGTAAGTGGCTGAGGAATTTTTTAACCTTAAGTAAAAGCAAGCGTTTTAAATCACTCTTGAATAGATCCATGATAAATCATTCAATTATCTACATTTTTCCCTCTTTAAAGTCTACACCTTTGAGAGTTTTACAAACTAAAAAATAATTATTTTAGTTTTGCTCCAGGGAAATAATATTTATTTAGTTTTCCTCTGCTGTGTTGTAATTGGGAGATAAACGTGTTCCCGGACGCTGCTATGGGAGAAGGATAAGAGCCCAACTCCTATTATCTTCTGTGCCCTGAAGCCTAATGTCATCCTGCCTTAAAACTTTATTGAAAGTTTTCCTTTTCTGTGAAAAAGAGGTCGCTGGCTACTATGAACCTGATTGGCAGAGGCATTTGTCTACCCCTTGACAGCTGCTTCTTTAGTAAAGTGGACACTAAAATTTGTGATGATGACAACCTATTTGAATGGGATCGTGAGCTAAATATTCATTGTCTTCCCTTGGGAGAAATATCTCTAAAATTAGAAGTTTGGTAATCACAGAGGTAATTTTTTTGTTGCTCTGGAGTAACCGCCTGTCTTAAATGGAGTACTAAGAAGGATTGTCCATTTTTTTAAATGAAGAAATGGGCTATGTAAAATACTAAAAAAATAGTAGGGAAACATTGGGTTTTTTCTTGCAAATCCGGTCTCCTCCTATACCTGTTTTGTGTCTCTTTAATGAACATTCATAAAAGACTCTGTGTTGTGCAGCCTTACAGTCTCTTTATAGTATTTGCTTTTTGATTTTTGTAAAAGAAACATTGATTAGAGACTGCAGCTTGGGTTTTGGAAAGTTAAAATATAAACAGACATTTATAACAATATACATATTGTAAAATATAATAAAGATTTTCTAAAATTGTTTTTTGATTTAAATTTTATTTTCAGAAAAATAAAGCAAGGCTTAAATTTTTCTTTGGTTCTACTTCTACATTAGTTGGAAATCTATAGTGTTTTCAAGGAATAATTCATCATAGATTTATCTTACTGGTGGGGTGTAGCAAGCGAGGATAGTGAATGATAAAGTTTGATCAGCTTTTTTCATCAACTTCTGATTTTAGCAGATACCTGTGGCACAGTAGTTTGTTCAGTGTTATTTTCTAAGTGGCATACGGGCAACTAGAACCAGTTGTCATTTATTTTTTTGAGATGCCAAAGCATCATACAAGCTGTTGTATGTTTCTTTTGTTAATTAAAAAAAAGGGAGACATGGTTGATGAAGGAAATACATTAGAGATAATGATGTCTAATGTATTTAGACATCAGCAAGGCATTTGTTAATGGCATTGAAAACTGGCATTGGAGCTAAAGAATGCTGATTGCGTGAATCCAGGTAATAGTGAAAACTGAAAGTGTTTTGCCAGAGGGCTCTGTCCCGGATCCTGCTATGTAATTCAGTCTCTTAGTGAGCCTTCTGGTAGGATGGTCACATTGGGAAGACTGGAATAAATTAACAGAATGTTGGTTGATAATATCAGATGAGTTCAAACTCATCTGAGCAGGATGGAATACGGCATCGCATTTGGTATCAACACGATGTCCCCACACTCAAGAAGATAGTAAAGAAGTGATTTCCTTGTATTGCCAGAACAAGTGTTAATGGCTTTAGGGAACTCAGCATGGGTTAGCATTGTGTTACTGCTAACATTGTTTGGGCTGCCCCCAAAGTAGTGTGGTGTTGGGTTGCATTTATAGACGTTGGGCATGTGTTCAAGAGCTGTATTACCGATATGGAACTGAAACCACTCTGTAATATTCTAGGAGTTTTATTTTTAATAATTTTAAGTCACACCCAAAAAAGGATTATAGGTGATAGCAACTAGAATGAGGGGACTTGAGGAAGAGCCTGGAGAAGAGTGGCTCTCAAATGCAAAAGACCTTTGGACACAAGTGTTCTTAACTTTCTTTCTTGTTCGGCTTTTATAGGGAGACAGGTGTGGGCTCAGTCAAAGGAAAAGCCTTTTAGGAAACTGCGTCAGACTGGAGTGGGCTTTCATTAGAAATAGTGGACTTCCTGCACATGTTCCACAGAGGTTGAATTAATTATTTGTTAGGATGTTAGAGGAGAAGCTCATACATTTGGTTGCCCTAGGTCACTTCTAAGTCTCCTTTAGGTCCTGAGATTCTTGGGTTTCACATTATTGATTGAAAGGGATATGGTTGGTCAGTTAATGTAGCTATTATATATGTTGCATCTCAAAACATAATTACAAAAATTGAAAAGGCCTTTAGAGAAAATATTATCAGGAGGCACGTAGTGGATATGTATAAAATGTAGTGGGTTGTGTATGAGAATATTATGATGATAGCTGTTTGAAAGACGTGTTTTTGACAAGTGGAAGAGGGAAGACAAGTGTTTCAGGGTGGAGGGGATAAAAACATTTAACTATATTATACAAAGAAGCCATAGTGTGGAAAATTATATAGTAGTAATATTTACCAATTATTGATACCTATTATGTGTCAGGCTTTTTTTTAATAGAGGATTTGAGATACATTTTTGTAGTTATCCCAAGAAATAGGAAGGGTATTTGTTACACACATTTTACAGATGAAAAAAACCAACTGCTGAATAGTTGTCACATAGGCCAGTGGCAAAGACGGCGAAGTCTTTCTGGTCCAGTCTGCTCTCTTTCCACTAAAAAGTCTTTCTAATAATTTGTTTGGACAATTCTGTGTTTTTAATGCCAATTCTGAACTGCTCATATCTTAATAGAACTACTGGTAAAGTTATTTTTTTAATAGCATCTAAGATTGGAGTTTTGATTATGAGGGCTAGAAAAATCTTGGAAATTGTTCATACAATTTGAAGCCAAGAACCCTCCCAAATGTTATTTTAATTATCTGGCCTATGTTCTCATTATTATTTCTTGGGATTTGGCATTCACATTTTACAGTCTTCATTCTGCTGTGATACACTGTTAGTGTCCTGTTGAATAACTTGTGTTTACTTCCTTCTACTATTTTATTTAAACCCATCTCAATTTTTCTTTACAGGCCATTTCCCCAATACCTAAATGCTCTTATTCCCTTCTCCATCTGTCAGAATTTTGTCAGTCTTCCTTTAAATTCCAACTCCTGAATCTGCTTTAAATTTTTCTATCCTTCAGAGTTTCCTACCCCTCTGAATACAAAAGCATTTTTTTTTCCTGTGGCTTTCAAAAATTATCTTCAGTAAAGGGCCTTATATTATTTAATTTTATCATCTGCTTATTTACAGAGCAGTAGGTTGAGAAGAATACATGTTAATTATGGCTATAATCATTTGATGGACAGAATGCTATCTGTTGGGGAGAAAAGGTCCTCACTCGTCACTGGAAATTGATTTCAGAAATCTTTTGACACAAATGATTTTTTTAAAAGAAAAACAAGGACTGCTTGTTAAGAAGAGGGGGAAGTCTTTACTAAAGGCTACTACCTTCTTAGTAAACCAAATGAAAGCAACCAGAGACAAGGAGCAAGAAAGATTAATGAGTTGAATGGATTGACTTATGAGAAAAGATTAGAAGAACTAAATATGTAAAGCTTGGCTAAATGAGTACTATGGTAGGAGACATGATAAATAGCCAAATTTACTTTTTTTGTAAGGCATTTGAGACCAAAGGCTCTCCATACAGGCAAGATGATGTTTATCAATACTGTAAACGTCGTACATTTCTTGCAGCTCTTTTACGTCAGTGGTATATACAAACTTGAAGTGCAATGGACAACACAAATAGAATTAATCTCTGCCTTTGTGACATAATATATATCTGATTCAGCACACTTTTCTTACATAGAGAATGAATTATTATTATTTTTTTTAATTTAGGGAAAGCACTTTGTGTTGTTTGGAGAGAATTAATGAAGAAAATGCAAGATTGATTGTAAAATGAGTTTTATGTGTGGAGTTTAAACTGAAAAAATGCTTAGAAAACCAATTTATAGCCAAGTTAGGCTCACTGTGGCCAAATATTTATCACCTGGTAGCTAAATGAACATGTAATTAATTTGGATGTCAAACCCATAAGCCGACCACATTATGGTAAAAGGACCTATGTGGGCAGATGTCTTTGTTAAAAGAGGCTGAGAGACTCCATAGATGATCATTCATGCATCCTTAAAACAGAGGGTTTCCTTTACTCATGCAAACTGGAATTATGGTAAAAATACACAAGTACTCATTGGCTTTTCAGTTTTGACTCAGAAGACTGGCCCCATGGTTAGCATTAGGAAACTTATAGTGCATTTAAGTAACTAAATTAAAATGACAAAGAATGGGGATGCCCAAAACAAGATTTAGTTTTTGTGGTGAGTGATTCTGAGAGTCTCGTAAGAACTTTCACTGAAAGAGAAAATTGCTATAGAGCTAATTCACTTGGTGTTTTCATGTCCCAGAAAAATTCTACATGTTGTTATTCTGTTTGTTTTGTTTTGTTTTGTGTAAAAGAAAAAGAAGCATTATCTCCTACATAGAGTTTTATTTTTTTCAAGATTAGAAAAGCCTGATGTTTTTTAAAGGAAAATTCAAGAATCTATCTAAAATGTCTCTCTCATTAGTCAACAAACTGAGGAAATAAGTATCATTGTAACTGAATTTGAGTTGTCCTAAACATTGTTTTCACTGCATTTTCACTGTGGTTCTCTGTATTTTCACTCTAGCTTCTACACTGGTGTTGTGATGGTGGGGAAATATATTTGCTTTACATAAACATTAAGTAACAAAAACATCCAAAATTGTTTTTTCAGTAAAGAACAAATATTAACAGAAGTAACATTATATCAGTGCTATAATTTGGAGCAATTTATTCATGATACTTTTATTCATGATACTCTTACTATAAATTTTCAAATGTGCATACATAATGTATCAGTGATCCACATTTACCTGGTTTCCTCTCTGTTCCATGTGCTCCTTTGAAGATACATTCTGCACAAATTTAAACGTAGTATCATACAATGAAATCACAAGAATGAAAAATTATTCTGAGATATTAATTTTCTAGAATGAAAAACTTTGGAATGTCTACTTTTTAGATAAACTTGGTTCATAAATATACGATTTGTAGAAAGGTTGGACAGACTGAAATTGAATTTCAGTGTAAAAGTGTTAAGACTTTTTATTTTTTAGGAAATCTCACATTCCACATGGATCAAGGATTACTTACTTCTTCACTCTGATATATATCAATATGTATAATAGTAATAATAGTGGGGAGAATGTCATTTCTGGTGTCAGCCTTTCAAAGACTGAAAAATCTATGGGTAAAATTGTTCTTAATATGTTACCACTGCCAAATGAAAGCTGTCCTGATTTCCCCATTCTCTTCTCTGGGGAATTATACTTTTGTTTCATTCTGTGTCAGGAGAAACTGTCATTGAAGGGCAATTTCTGTTCCTCTGCTGGCGTATTTCTTATGTTTACATTCTTTCTTTTCCCATATGGGAATCTCTCTCAGCGTGTGAGTTGAGTGTACAGTTTATCCATGCATAAATGGTAGCACTTGCGACTTCTGTTGTTCTCAGAGTCGTTGCTGTTGAGAGGTGCTGCGCAGGATAGGTCCTGAGGGTAACGGCAATTTTCTTCTAATGTCTGATGTTAAAGATAGTTCTTTGGTTCACATGTTACATGACTCTCCTTAAAATCGCTCAACTTATAAGGCTTTTGATGACTACCTATGTTAACTACTATGATTATGAATAATCAAAAGTTCTCCTAGACAGAGGAGACAGATGGACCAAAGGATATTTTAAGAACTAATTTAAAAATATTTTTAAAAATTTCTGAATTTCAGTAAATGGTCCCATACCAGCAGATAATTCAGACGGTACTGAGATCCTTGAGGGTAGACGAAAGCCCAGGGTTAAAAAAGCAGCATAGCACCCTGGTTCAGCATGCAGGCTGTAGGGCCAGACCACTTCAGTCCAGATTCTTCCTCCGGATTCTCGCTAGCTGTGGGAACATGGGCAACTTAGTGAGTTAGTGGTGTTTTTGGACCTCAATTTTATACCTCTTCTAAAAGTAAGAATTGTGTAACTTTCAGAATTAAATGAGTTAATACTGGCCAAGTTCTTAGAATTCTCCTTATGTTAGGTATCCAATAAGCATTAGTTGTTATAATTTACTTAATGAATTCTCCAGCACCTAGCACAGACTTAGCTCATATTAGGTAATCACATAATGAGTAAATATGCATAAAATTGAATAAGTACCTGGACATCTCTTAGACATTTTCCAATGTACAATTTTATAGAACTTCTTTCTCCCTTAATGTGTCTTTAATTGAAATCATAATACATGCAAGTATTGTCTTAAGCACTTTAGAGTTGGAGATACATTACACATGCTATTTAGGAAGTGTGTGATCTTGGGTAAGTTCTTTAACCACTCTTTAGCTCACTTTCTTCAACTAAGAAAGGGTTCTTGCAAAGAGTAAATGAGCAAAAGTGTGTGTGTGTGTGTGTGTGTGTGTGTGTGTGTGTGTGTGTGTGTGTGTGATTTTATATGTGTGTAGAGTACTTAGCTAGGGCTGGTCACAGTAATCACTTAATAGATATTAGTATATTTTCTAGTATGGGAGGTAAAACATGTGTAAAACAAATATGCAGGTAGAAAATGACATACAATAAGAAAGGTTTATGTGTTAGTTGTGCATATTTCCAGCAGGGCAGCAGTGAGGAGGTGGAGAGGAGTGGTCAAAGTGAGTTAGGAGGAGTTGATATTTGACTTGCACATTGAAGAATGCACAGAATTTAGACATTCTCTGTGCAGAGAAATGGCTTTTCAGTAGAGGCAACACATAAATGAAGACTCAGATTTAAGAAATTAGGTGTTTAATGGGAACAGTGAGTTGAGCTTGATTAGATTAAAGGAGGCATCCATTCATCCTATCAATAGGAAAATAGTGGGGATCATGTTGGAAAGGTAGATTTGGAACCAGATAATAGAAGTTCCTGAATAAATTGGGTGTTATTTGTCAGTCGTTTGAAAGATGTTTAAGATTTCTGAACAGGGGACAACATGATTGGAACTTTCCTGAATAAATTCAAGGAAGTTTAATTTGTCATTTATAAGTGGGATGGAATAGAAGTGGAGATATTGGAAACAAAGGCATTTAACAGTAAGATGGGGTGGAGGAGGAGTTGGGTAATGGTTTAAGCAAGAGATAATGAAATCCTGAGATACTAAGTAAAAATGTGATGGAAGAAACAGAGGGAAAAAAAAAAGATTTCAGTGGAAGAAATCAGTTGTCAAGACTTGGCAACTGAATGTGGAAGAAAAGGAAGAGGATGGACAAATAGTAGTCAGAGATTTTCAGTTTCAGGTATCTAAGATGCTGCTGCCATTAACAGAAATAGGGACCACAGGACATGGAGCAGGTTGGACAAGAATAGAAGCAGTAATGAGCTTCATTTACAATTTATTGAGCTTGAAATATTGTAGTTGTTTGGGTGGAGAGGTCTTTCCTTAAGTAAGAATACAATTCTTTTATAAACTGTGAAATCTGTGAATGGAAGGTAAACACTGATGTTCTGATAAAACTATTGAGTTACAGCATAGTAGGAGAACACCTTTGTTTCCTTCCAGAGAATAAAGAAATGAGAGAAGTACAAGGAGAAAGACGTAGATGTGTTCTTCAGAGATCTTAATGGATAAATGGAAATCTGATCCTTTATGAACTTTGGTTTTTAATATCAAACACAATAAACTGTGTTTAAATAGTGGTAAAGTTTTATGATTAAACAGGTGAAAGAAGAAAATTCAAGATTATTTCAAACACTTCACTACCATGTTTCCCCTAAAATAAGACCTAGCCGGACAATCAGCTCTAATATGTCTTTTGGAACAAGAATTAATGGAAGACCCAATCTTATAGTAACATAGTAATATTATATTATACCCAGTCTTATATTCTATAAGACTGGGTATAATATAATATAATATAATATAATATAATATAATATAATATAATATAATAATGGGTCTTGTATTAATTTTTGCTTCAAAAGATGCATTAGAGCTGATTGTTGGGCTAGGTCTTATTTTCAGGGAAACATGGTAGTCATTTAAAAGCTCTTGCAATGTACCACTACCCAAAGCGTTGTTTGGAATATAGTCTTTGATTCTGCATTCCCTAGGTATTGGAGAAATTCACTTTTTTAACCTTTAATTATATTCCTTTGAGGGTTTTGTGTTTCTTTTAGGAAAGTTTTGCTGTTTTTCTCTCTACTCACTAATCAATTTGATAAGTTAATAAAGTAATTCTTAGGCAAGTTATTTTATTAACTGGTAGTTTCCAATTAAGATAACTTTATTTAGCTACTTTTTAAATAGGCTTCAAGAGAAAGATAAACTGTACTGATCAATTAGAATCTAGTATGCTTATATCTAAATGATGAATACATATATCTCAATATAAATAGTGTAAATACAAATAATAATAAGTAAATACTCATAGCTAAGCAGTATTTACCAAGCTCTTCAATTTACAATAGTATTTGATGCAAGTGTGTGAGCGTATTCATCTCATTCCAAAGAGAACCTGAACACCAGAGAACTGAAGGAATGTGTCTATCTATTTAAACATAGTTCTTTATAATTAAACTGAGGCTGCCATTCACATACAATCGTGAAGAATTCATTTTTTCAAAGTGTCTCTCATACCCAGGGCTTTTAGTGTTCCTAAAAACTGCTGGCCAGTGGTCGTTTTCAACATTCAGGTGGTGAAATTGTGATCGTATGTGGGTCACTAAATGCAATATGTAGCAATACATGAAAAATGTTTAAATTTCCATCCTAGAACTTAAGTATGAGCATACAAATATAAATGATATTGGAAGGCTGTTAATCCTTTAATTTTGGAATGTTTAACTGTGTTCAGAGACCAAGCAAAGATGAATAAAATATGTCCCTGCCCTCAAGGAACTCCCTCTCCCTTTAATGGGAACGCCAATACGTAGAGATGCATGCAGTGCAAGGTGATAAGTGAGAAGAGGGAAGTTGCGAGAGCTGTGAGAGACCAGGCTGGAGGAGGGGTCCAACTCCTCTTTCATTCCTCCACCTTCCTCGTGAACAATTACAACAATGGTCGGTTCACTACCTTTTAGGTCAGCCATTTCTACTGTCAGTCAGTTTTCATTGTTAAAAGGCTCTTTTGCTTCATTTTGTTCTGCTTTAATGGTGGGCCAAAAAATGGCCACTTTAGAATATCTATATATGGGTGCTAGTTGAATTCTCCAGAGCAGCACTGCACTCTATACCAGTGCTTTGCAAACTATCTGTGATGAGGACCTTTTTTGTTTTGTTTTGTTTTGTTTTGTTTTGTTTTGTTTTGTTTTGTTTTGTTTCTAATCTGTCATAGACTGATTCTATTTAAAAAGACAATTAAGAATGGATTTGAAAAATGGGAAAAAAACAAACTGAAGATATAAAAAATCCAAGCCCTGATTTTTTTTCATTGTTGGATCTAACAGACATAAAAGGACTCTGTCAAATTATGTTTCTATGTCTTACTCTTAGAGCATATACCCCTCTTCTGGCACAACAGTAGCAAACAGTTGTGAAGGGGCAATGACCCTCAGAGCACAGACAGGTAGCAATGCTCAGCGCATGGTAGGCTGCCTTTCCAGTTGATTGTGAAAATTTTCTATTCTGCTACTCATTAAAGTTTAGAATTAGCCTGTTGACTTTCCACTAAGAAAAATTCATTCTTTCTGTACTTTGTGAAATGTAGTGTATCTCTTGCCAGGTACTGATTGTTCCAGTGCACTGATAATGCACAGGATGGCCAGAGCCAAGAAAATCAGGAGAGGTGACAGCACTGGGCCACACAATCTGTTCAGAGTGTCTCTCAATCCTTTCCACATCACACTCATCACTACAACCTTCGGCTCAGTTCACAAACATTTTGGTGTGCTTACATTTTGCAAGATATCGTGCAAGGTGCTGGGGATGTAAAGACGGACAGCACATGATTCCTACCCTCAAAGGAGAGACTCTGACCAAGTTCTGTTTTTATGTATGTTTAATATACTAAATTTTAATATAATCACATAAATGATCTAAACATTACTAACTTGATAGTTTCTTGAATTTTGCTTCTAATTTCAAATGAGTTGTAGAATTTTTAAAATGTAGATAACAATATATAATGCACATGACAATATAAATTAGTCCATACAGAATTATCATTATTAAAGTTCATAATACAGTTATGTAAAATCATTTAAAATTAGGATATAGTAGACTTCTAAACTTTTCTTATGGACCAGAATTTCCCCATGATAGACATCAAGACTTAAAATGACATTACATTGGCTGTGTCATCTAGATGGAGTTCTTCAAACATGATTTTAAGGCACCACATACCAGGGGTACCGAAAAAATGCATACAGGTGGACACTTTGGTTCACATTGCTCAAGCAGTAGTTCGCCATAATCAGAAGTGTCTAGACACTGATGGTAACCACGTTGAGCACCTCTTGTAATTGCAGAAGTCAAACGTGACTTGTACTCCTCTTTTGTTATTGGCACTTTTAATACAGTTTTCCTTTCTTAAAATATGTATACATTTTTGGGGGGCACCCTCTGTGTAGGCAACTGATTTTCTTAGTTTGTAAGCCAAGTTATTTTTATTACAGAAGTAATTTTAGAAGGGCTCTGTCTAATAAACCTCGTTAAACCAAGCATCTGTCTAAGCCAAAATTAAATATACTTACACAGTATCATTATTTACGTAAGAAAATTTGTATAAAACCTTATTGTTGTATTTCACATTAAAAATGATCCTTCAAATCTGATAACTTTATTTCTCTTATATCTACTTGATGTCTTCCAGTCATTTAGTCCCTAAGATGACAGTAACTTATAGCTTCCTTTATACAAATAAAATGTATTTATGTACATGTTTCTTTAAAAGTTTAGTATGCTATAAAGCAGTCACTTTTATAAGACAAATTCTTGATTAATCAAGATTTTTATCACATATTAAATGACTTTTTAGTTTTCCTGAGCATTATTTGCTTTTTCATAATTTATATATCCACAAACTGTAGTCAGATATGCAGAATAAATGAATAAATTAACATTAAAGTCACCTACCTCCTTTTTGGGTTATAGTCTCTCTTTGAATCTCAGCTATTAGAAAATACATTGGGATGTTCAGTAACAACTACAGAGGCACAGCTTTGTAGAATACTTTCTGACTGAGGGCCAACTCTATTGTGGAAGGCTCAGTCTCACACCTGTACTCACACTCACGAATATGAGAATCACTTGGATTGGTTCAAGAGCAATCAGACTATATTTTTTGGTTGTTTGGTCTGGAGAAGAAAACTTAAAAACACTCCCAAGATTTTGTGAGATCCGAAGACAACAGATTTAAACATGTAAATTTAAATAGTGGAGCTTCACAAGTGGAGATGATTGAAAACACCATAGTCAACTTACATCCTATTTCTGGAAATTTGCTCTTGTACTTTTAAAGGATTTTAAGTTTAACAAGTGGTGTGACAGCACTGGCTTTTGCAGGCTTGCACCAGCTCGTGTGAGCCAATTGAGTGTATCTTTTCCTCATTCTGTGTTCAGTGACTTCATGGTGTGTGTGGGGGTTGGGTGGAGTGGGGTAGCTTGAAATCAGACATCATGAAATTTGACCATGAAGTTTCACCATGATATTTGCAAATGCTACAAGTTTTTCCTTCTGGAAAGTCAATTGTTAAATATATACCAGCACAGCCATTGTTTCATTTTTAACCTTATTATGAATGCAGATACTAGTGTATGCCAATCATTTGCTTAGTTGTAAAAGTGGTCCCCTGAGACACTTTCAGAAGACCCTCCTCTGCATGTTGCTATGCTAGGAACAGGGATATAAAGATTGCTAGAAAGATGAATGTTTTTGAGTAGTCAATATTCGGTGATTAACCAAAGGGGGAATATTCTTTGCAGAGGTTAAAATCATATAATGACTTAAAAAATTATTTCATATACTCATTGGTATTATGTACTGCAGGATGAGTGATGTGCCTTTTACACTGGTTATACATTAAAATACGAAGTCGGACAATTAAGTTTGCGAACTCATCCTAGAAAAAGTGCTACATACCTCATTGCTGAATATCACTACGGTCACCTTCGAAGTACTCCCCTTGGGAAGCTGTGCATTGATGACAGTGCCTATTCCACCTTTCCAAACAGTTTTGGAACTCTTTCGCTGCAGCGACCATCAGAGCTGTCATCCTTTGACGCTTGATATCCTGAATATCATCAAAATGTCTTCCTTTCAATATTTCCTTTATCTTTTTTCCTTTATCTTCTGGTAAAGAAAGAAGTCACTGGGGGCCAGATCAGGTGAGTGGGAGGGTGTTCCAATACAGTGATTTGTTTACTGGCTAAAAACTCCCTCACAGACAGTGCCGTGTGAGCTGGTGCATTGTCGTGATGCAAGAGCCATGGATTGCTGGCGAAAAGTTCAGGTCGTCTAACTTTTTCATGTAGCTTTTTCAGCACTTCCAAATAGTAAACTTGGTTAACTGTCTGTACAGTTGGTACAAATTCATAATGAATAATCTTTCTGATACCAAAAAGGTTAGCAACATTGGTTCAACAAAATTCATGAGCTTAATTGTCAGACCTCGTAGCTCACCATGGGTGACACGGTAGGTATTATTTTAAAATTATGTTTATTTAGCTCGTGGCTTATGTTATATTACATACATTATATATGTGTGTGTATATATGTAGTAATACTTAGTTAGCTTATTGTTTCTTAATTAAAATAAGGCAGTATGTCTGGTAATGTTCTTATTGATGACTCTGGCAAATGAAGCCTTCTCTGATGTCTCCAGAAATTACGATTATAGGCTAGGGACATGAAAATTCAACACGTACACACACTCAACTATTGGTGTATAAATACCACGTTTCCCTGAAAATAAGACTAAGCCGGACAACCAGCTCAGTCATCTGGACAATTAGCTTATCAGCAAAAATTAATATAAGACCAGGTCTTATTTTACTATAAGACCTGGTCTAATATAATATAATTAATATAATATAATATAATATATAACACAAAATACCGGGTCTTATATTAATTTTTGCTCCTGAAGACTCATTAGAGCTGATTGTCTGGCTAGGTCTTATTTTCGGGGAAACAGTGTAGATTCCAAGTACAATCTTTATATTAATGACCGTTTGGGGGCCTTGGAAAACACAGACCACGGACTGAGGGGCTCATTCGTTTGGACACAAGACTCAAATAAAATATCTGGAACTTAGTGAACTAGCCCACAGTTTATCTTTGAACTTTTAGTTGCCCCACATCCTCTTCTGGCAATGTGTGCTAGGGCAGAAGGAATGATTTGTCTATAATCAGAGGTTCTCTCCTAATTAGGATTATCAGGCCCACTACTGCTTACCACATTATCAGCTAAGGTACAATCCTTTGTGAGGGGAAATGATGAAAGGATGGTTAGTTATAGGCCGTGCACCTCTCAATTCCCTTTAACCTTTGAGAGACTAATTCTCTTTGCTCCACTGGGCTGTCAATCCAAAGAATATCTCCAACTCCTCTGGGTTCCTTTCACACACACTTTGCTTATCTGTCTGAGTGGTGTTTGTCTGATCTTTTCTTTTGCATGTTTTCACTTTTAAGATCGTCTCTTTCTTATGTAAAAAAGGCAATTAGACTGGTATCTGTTTATTTTAAACAAAATGGCTGTTAATTAGTGTGATCAAAAACCCTGCTATTGTAGACTATGGGTTCTACTTTGTAGTTGCACTAAATTGAGTATGGTTTGGTGCCAGTTGACATGATAACAACTCAAAGTCTGGCTCTTTAAAAATTAATGAACAAACACATTTATGAGGCTTTGTTTTGTCTGGTTTAGATCTATAGACTGAATGCATCAGAGTTTTTATTTTTTACTGACTAATGCTGTTGCTTATTAAAAGCGCATAAACTTATTGCAAAACTTTTTTTTGGTAACTTCATATAACTGATGTGTGACAGCTCCACCATTTTCATTTAATTGGTTCACTTATGATGTTATAAGCAGGCGTACCAAGTATGCTTATTTATTCCTTTGTAGCACACACTAACGTGTCTTTTTAGTAAGTTGTCAACTTATCAGAACTCTAGAAACATCTTAAATTGTCAGTCCCCTGGGCCCCCCCACACCCCCCGTGTAATATTTAGAGGAAACAGACAGATTTCAGGTGTTTATTTAATATAAAACAACTTCAAGAACATGGGCCTGGATGAGATGACTCAGTCTCATCCATCTTTCACATCCTCAGCACTTTCTGAATTATTTTGATTAATGTTCAGAATAATGATGAGGGGTGTCTTGTAAGAGTCTCTTTTAAAGGATTAGATTATATTCATAATATACTACTTCTAAGGCACAAAGTCGTAACAATATACATTAACGTAATTTTTATATTGAGGATTTAGACAAAAGTAAATTTCCAGTTAGTCAGAAAAAGGAAATCAAAGTAAAATATAATTGACCAGAACATCCCAGCTCGTTAACATTCTGGTTAACTGAAGTCTAAAGTTCATAATTTATTTTTCACATTAAAGAGAAAAGAAGAGGATGTCATGGAACAAAGGACACAGCTCCCTGGATGTGCGCAAACTATCAATTACATTAAAATAGGAGCACCTACTTTTACCTTACTTTACTAGATGTCTGGGAAATCTTTGGAGTTAAAACACATGCCCCGGATCCTCTGTAGAAAAGCAATGAAACTGGAGTCTGATTGACTACTTTGAAGGAAAAAGAAATGCTTATTTATGGATCAAAATACTCACTAAAGTTATTTAGATTAGCCTTAAAAATGTAATAATAATAATAGCTGCCATTTATTTAATGTTTATAGTATTCTAGGCAGTATTCTGTGCTCCATAAGTAATTAACCCTTCCATTCATTTACATATTATCACGTTGAAGCTTTACAGTGACCCTGCAAACCAGGCTCTGATATACTCATTTTCAGTTGTGGAAACTGAGGCTCCAAAAGTTTAAACATCTTTCTAAAGTTTAGTTACCCTGTAAATGATAGGTGGGATTTGACTTCGGATCATTCTGATTCCAAATGCTTTCCAGTGAAACTGGAGGAAAACTGAGTGTGGGTCTCATACTGCTGGCACCACTCAGCCAATAGACCGACACAGGAGTTGGGCTGTAGGGTAAACGTTGATTGTCAGAGCACCTGTGGTCTGAGAAGGCAGCACGTTAACACCTCCAAAAGCTGCCTTCACATTCTCAAACCCATTTGGGGTATTTAAGGGAAAATCTGGGTATTCTTCTAGAGGCTACTTGGCAGCTCCAGGAGTCTGTATGGGGCCTTCCCTCTGGCAACATGGCTCTCAGGTGGATCAGCACCCCAGGGACAATGGTGGGATTAGCCTGGAAAGAATGCTAGACTGTAAAGATTGTGATCAGTATCATAAGGGCATTATTAATCATAGGTTTTAGGGTAAAGTTCTAAAGCTGGGAACTGGGACCCAGTGGGACAGGGGTCATTCTGAGCTCAAGCCACAGGGGGATGATCTATTGTTAAGCTATAGGTCAAGGCAAGCTGAGGCCAGGCTGTGGAGCGGCCTGTGCTTTGGGGTCCCAATCAGGCCTGCTTCACCAGGACACTGTTTACTAATACTTATCATAATAGATTATTCTGAAAAAGCACATTTTCCTATTTTGTGAGGAAATCACATCTGACCCTATTTCTTTATGTTTAACTTTTTCAAGCTAAAAAGAGAGTAGTTCCCCATTTCTAGTTCTCTCACTGGTTGGAATCCTTTATCAAAAACCCTCCTGAATGAAAAGCTCCTCTTAATGGATGTGTTTCCGTGATCTTCATCACTTATCTTGGAAGGTTCCTGCCTTAATCTGTCCTCACTGTTGAACATTCTTTCTTGGTATTTAGCCTAAATTTACTTCTCTTGATTATACTCATTACTCCTGGTTACCTCCCTTATTGTAGATGTGTCAGTAATGATCTATCTTTAGCCAACTGGCCTTTGTTTACACTCCTTTCCACAAGATTGAAACTGATGTTGTAATGATGCTTAGAGATGATATAACATAGATGTGGGTAATTGGGCAATCAAATTCAAAGTGCATTCTAAACCTAGAATTAGTAGGAAAGTAATAAATGGCACTCAGTGTCGGTTTTCTACATCTTCTGTACTTTGGTTTGCATTCATAGACATCTGTATTTGATGCTTTAAGTTTATTTACATACAGTTACTTTGTATGGCTTATAATATTACATGTACCAGCCCAATGAATATTTTCAAAGTTTATCATATATATTATTTGATATGACACCAATCTGTTATTTTTTATTCTTTTGCACTAAGTCAACATCTCATACAATATAACCTTTGATCATATTTGCCTACTGCTTCCTGCCCTTAAGTCCTTGATTTTCATTTCCTTTTCAGCAGTAATGAGACAAATTATCAAACAAGCTCATTTGAGGAAACTCCAATTGTAATCAGTTAGCTTGAAGGAGGAAAAGATTTTTGGTATGCAGCATTCATCCTCCCCTGTGGATACCCAATGTAGTAATTTAAAGCTCAGTGCAGTGTACTGAGCACCCACAAAGTAAGCTTACAAAATAAAACAAGATTTCTCCATTCCACAGAGAATAGATATATCTATTCATAAGCTGCATGTGTCTGGGGATTTTTGTTTTGTTTTTTTTTGGTTTAACATTTCCATAATGCACTCACTTGGGGCATCACAGAAAGTGGTTCTTTCTATGGTTCTATACAGACTCGAAGCTCTAAAGGCATGAGTTAAATAAAAAGCAGCCCAAAGTTGTGAACCTAGAACATGAGGGCACGAGGCGGTGAAACCGAACCAAGAAATAAAGAGCCATAAAAAAGGAAAAGCTAAGAGGAGGACCCTAAAGTGTACATCAGGAGCCAGAGCAGAAACACAGGGGGGAAAAATTAGATTTCAAATTTAGGGTGGAAACAGACCAGGTACTGTGAAGCTCAATAGAGAAATCATTCATCTTTTTGGAAAACATTGTTAAAATCCCAGAAGACCATGAAACTGGAAGCGTAGAGAGAGACATATGAATATTTAAATATAAAACAACTAAAGCTACAGATGATAGACCACAAAAACATACTAAAGACTTCAAGCACTGAGAAACTAGGTATATAAGAAATAATAAAAATTATAGCATGGCCAGAGGAGAGGATACCTGGAGAACTATTTTGTCGGCTGTGATTGACTAAAGCTTCTGACCTGAATATATGTGAGAAATTTCTGGATTCTCTGAGGTGTAGGATCAGTCTTACACATTTCTTATATTTGGGGGGTCAAGCCTGGGAAATCAACAAACCCCAGTAGATAATCACATCAATAAAATCTAACACTGACCTAGTACTTACTGTGTTCCAAGCACTGTTCTAAATGCTTTACACACTGTATATTAACTATTTTAATCTTCATAGTAACCTGATGGGGCAGGAATACCATGGTTGCATCCCCATTATACAGATGAGGGGCTGACAGCAGAGAGATAAAATAACTTGCCCAAGTTCACACAAGAAAATGGCAGCACCAGGCTTTGCAAGTACTGGGCCCAGAGCTCCTGCGCAAATTAGCTGCACTGCCGCAGCCCCTTTCAGAGCTCTGGAAGCTCAGTGATGTTTTGTTCCCTTCACCCACTCCATCCACTCAGTCACCAAATCCTGACAACTCCTAAATAGTTGTAAAATGTGCTTTCTCATCTACCAGTCGTCATGAGCTCAATGACTCTGGGATGCTCAGCCTCCACTGTTGCCCCAGTCCTAACCTCCTGCACACCGCATTGGTCCGACATTTCCAAAACGTATAGCTGACCATACAACTCTTTCTGTTAAAATTTTTCAGTGGCTCTCCATCACATCCAGTGTAAAACCCACACTCTCCAACGTGGCATAAAAGGCCATGTTAATATGATTATAGGCCCATCTTTCTCTTCATGTTCCCCAACAAGACTTCTGTTCCAGGAAGAGTGGCTTATGTGTGATTCCCTGCACATACTAGTCTGTTTTCTACCTCCATGCATGTGCACCTGTTGTTTTCTCTACACACAGTGCCTTTCTCGTTTTGTGGCCTGGCTAACTCTTACTCATTCTTCTTGATTCAGTTTAGACAACATGTCTTCCCAGAAGCCTTCCCTGATCCTGCAGGATGAATTAAATCCCTGCTTCCATTTTCTAGTTGTATGCTGTGCATAGCTCCCTTGTAACACGTGCATTGAATTGTGTTCATTGGTTTCCGTCTCTCTTCCTCACTAAATTATGAACTGCTCAAGTATAGGGCTAATGTGTTCCTTGTCAAACACCTCATGGCTGTTACAGAGACCGGCACAGAGTAGGTGCTCAAAAAATGCTTTTTGAATGAATAAACAAAGAAATGAATGAAGGTATCAAACATTACTAGTATTTTTTTTTACCTTTGGAGTTTCCAGTAAGGATATGATATAGTATCAGGCCTGAACCAGTCCCTGTGTATTTTTCTAAAGTAGAGATTGAGGGTCAGCTCCTTATCTTTACTGAGGAGATAAATAAAGGGAATGGATTTAAATTATGTATGAGGGGACCAAGTGGAGGAAGCAAGACTTTCCTGGAGGTTTTGATAACCAGACTGCATTTAAAAATGGACTGAATATCTTTGGTGCACTTTAAAAATGGGGTGCAGTGACTTTTGGCTTGTGGACAAACCAGCACTGTGGAATATCCTGGGGCAAAGGCTCCATCTGACTGTGCATGAAATTACCTAGGGATCTTTAAAATTATAGCTTTCTTGGACTTTATCCTCAAAGATTTGACTTAATAGGTTTGAAGTAGGGGCCCACATGCTGAGTTTTTTGAGAAGCATCATGGGTAATTCTGACATCCAGCTAGGACTGGGAGCTTGTTTTTGGGGGGTGGAATATTTGCTATTTAGTGTGGCAGGAAGGTACCTAATGTGTAATGTTGGGTGTTGGAAACCTCTGGCCATATGGAACCATAGAGACTACGACTCCATACCTTTAACCAGCAGGCTGCTACTTGCTATCTGGGCCTCTAGGGGAAACTAACCAATGTCTGCTCTAGACACTGTGCCTAGGCCAGCATCCTTGGAGGACCAAGATGACGTCCTAATTATGAGAATTTCAAGAAGGAAGAGTAGTTCCAAAAGGCTTATTTAAGAAGTTGTGGAATAAGAAGTTCTCTCTCAGATCTCTTAGCTACTGACTATATCCTCCCTCCCTTTCTTTTTCTCTCTCTTCCCTTTCTCTCAAGGTGTGGGAAAAAAGGATCCAAGACTTAAAAACAAAACTTTTGCCTGGAGTGTGGTATAATTAGAATAGTATTATTGGAGTAAATGGTGTTATAATATCATAGTATTATTGGTATAAGGAAGTGGTAGTATGTAACATAAGGGGACATTTCCCATCTTAGGTCAGTGCTATAACACATCACTACATCCTCAATAGCTTTTGTATTGGAGGCTCTCCTGAAGGACCTCTAGAGCTTCTTTGGGGTCAGGATGGTGGAACAGGAATGATTTTTAGTCAACAGTAACCTGTTTCACTAGAATTTAGGGTATTGTTTGCCACATTGATCTGTATCTTAAATTCATTTGGCTCCTGACTGATATAATTTCATTTTGCACTTGAATTGTTTGCCTAGCTTTCCCTTCACTTCTGTGACTCTGATACAGCTGTGTAGAAAAGATACAAGATGAGCAGTCTGCCTGGGTTCAGGTCTCGGATGAGCCAGTTACTTTTTCTGTGACTTGCACAAATTAACTCTCCTCCTGGCCTCAATTTTTCATTGGGCTGTGAGCATTGCGAGGGCAGGAACCAAGTCTGTTTTTTCTCACTAATGTATTTTTAACAACCAAAACCAGAAACTGGACTACTTGATGTGCTTAATGAAATGGGTTGATTGAATGAATAAATGAATCTTCAAAATTGGAATATAATGCACCTTAGAAAATAATGTGCGAAGGCATTTAGAACAGCATCTAGCTATAAATGCCCAGTAGGAGTAAATGGTTATTATTAATTTGAAGGCAGAACACTAACCATTAAGAGTGAAGGTGCTAGAGGAAGCGAGTTTGTGTTTAGTTCTGACTCTATCATTTATTAAGTTGTGTCACTTTGGGTCAGCTATTTAACCTATCTTAGCTTCAGTTTTCCTATCAAGAAGAAAAGGGTGAAGGTATTACTTACTTCACAGAGTTGTTGAGCATTAAATGAGCTATAAAGCACAATTACTGGCACATAATATTCCGTAGTAGATATCATCATTTGTACGTGACTGCCAACTAGGTAACCCCTATTTGTCAACACACTTTTAAACTTATTTTTGAGATTCGTTTTTTACAATTTTATTTCCCTTAAAAAGCCAATAAACGTGGACGCAAATTTAAAGAGAAGTATTCAATTTCAGTGGAGTGCATGAGGAAAGATTTGTGTTTCTGGTCATGTAAGGAAAAAATACCGGAAGGGTATGGTGTTTGGTGTTTATTTTCTGTGTTCCAAAATAAAAAATGACACCTGACCAGGATTGGAAGCTTCAGATCAAAAGGGCAATTCTAGAAAATTGCGGTGAGTGAATGAGAGCACTAGTTTATTGAAGAAATCAATTTTCTATCTTAACCAATGGCACCAGTACCATCCCTATAATCTCTGAAAATAGACACTTTGCGGTTCACCAATCCGTAGATCGCATCTGCTTCCTCACACCTGGCAAGCTCACCGACCCTTTTCAAATAAGATAGTATCTCAGGAGCTTTGTGGGTTTATAAAGCCACAAGTTTATTAGTGAGATAAAATCTCTAAGTGTTTAGGAGTTTTAAACTGTTGTCAAACCATATTTCAATTATAATGACAATTTCCAAAGTAAATATGACATAGGAACTTTTAAATCTTGTCATTCTGTTTCCTTAAGAGTGTGTGATTTGTGATAATCTATAGCAGGGCTTCCTGCCTTTGTTTTCAAATTCAGTTGTACAAAGAGAGTAGCAAATGACATACTGGAAACTGACAATCTATAACAGATGAAACACCTCCAATTGCTCCAAATCCTTCTTTAGATAAAAATGGGCAAAAAATTTAAAAGGAAAAATGATATGGCCTTATTTTTTCATTTAGATATAATTGGCATATAACATTAGTTTTAGGTGTACAATATGGTGATTTGATATTTATATATATAGTGAAATGATCAGCATAACCAGTCTAGTTAACATCCATTACCATACATTTGTTACAATTGTTTTTGTTGTGATCAAAACATTTAAGATCTACTGACTTAGTATTGGACCTGTACTCACCATGCTGTACAGTACATCCCATCACTTATTTATTTTATAGCTGCAAGTTTGTACCTGTTGACCATCTTCTCCCTTCCCCCTACCCCAGCCTCTGGCAACCACCAATCTGTTCTCTGTATCCATAAGCTTTTTTTTTTTTTTTTTATGTGGTTTTTGTTTGTTTTTTAGAGTCCACATACAGGTGAAATCATATGGTATTTGTCTTTCTCTGTCTGACGTATTTCACTTAGCATAATGTCCTCAAGGTTCATCCACATTGCCACAAATATCAAGATTTTATTCCTTTTTATGGCTGAATAATATTCGTTAAATAGAATGCATACACCGTATTTTTTTCTTTGTCCATTCATCCACGGATAGACACTTAAGGTGCTTCCATATCTTGGCTATTGTGAATAATGCTGCAATGAACATGGGGGTGCATATGTCTTTTTGAGTTAGTGTTTTTGTTTTCTTCAGATAAATACCCAGGAATGGAATTGCTGAATCATATGGTAGTTCTATTTATAATTTTTTTGAGGAACCTCCATACTGTATTCGATAGTGGCATACAAATTTATATTCCCACCAACAGTACACAAAGGTTCCTTTTTCTCCACATTCTCACCAACACTTGTTATTTCTTGTCTTTTTGATAATAGCCATTCTAATAGGTGTGAGGTAATATCTGATTGTGGTTTTGATTGCATTTCCCTGATGATTAGTGATGTTGAACAACTTTTCTTGTACATGCTAGCCATCTATCTGTATGTCTTCTTTGGAAAAAAATGTAAATATGGCTTTAAATGTGTAATAAGAAGAAAACAATCCTAGGGCAGGGTGGGGTCCTTTTGAATAATGGTTTGTTGCATTTAAATGATCAAAAAGGTCTGTAATACAACTTGTCAGAACTCAGTATTCAAAGCCCTAAATAAGCCTTTTTTTCTTTTCGGTTAATATTTGACTTTAGGAATAGAAGCAAATCCTAAGAAAATAAACCGATTCCAGGTAATGATTTTGGAAAAGGAAATTGCAGCGTGTTAACACCATTTAGGTTATGATATTTTCTATCAAATTTTATACACAGAACTGCTAAATTAAAATTGATTTTTACTGGGAACTGTAGGTGTAGAGTTAGGAAAACTGAAGTTTTCCAGTGAATCCCAGGCTTACTATATTATCAGGATATAAATGTGAGTAGTTAGCTATATTCTTAACATTACAAACTGGTCTCTTTGAAAGAGTAACAGTAAGTGTTTTCAATGTAATAACATGATGATGTGTATCTTGTATGTTGTTGGATACTCTCCAGAGCTCTTCCACATATATTATTTCATTGCCTCTCCAGGTAATCTTAGGAGGTAAGAAAGGCCCGTAGAATAAGCTTCATTTTACAGTTGAGGATATTGTCGAGAGAGGAAAATGATGTAACCCCAAATGCTATTAATTAATAACAACTGAAATTAGAGACTCCAAGAACTGAGAATGTTCCATTTTATTAAACTGAAGTGTAATTTTATGGAGATGATAATATGAAACACAGTCGGTTTGTGTTTATTATAACCTAAAAACATTGATGCTAGATGGGAGAAAGGTGTCTCAAAGAACAACAGGCTTTTATTTTGCTTGGCTGTCATCACTGCCAGAGTTAAGTGTTCGGTGGAGGTTAGGGCTTATTATTATTCTTACACAGATTTTGAAAAATTATTAGACATATCACCGAAGCCAAAGTAAATTAGTGCTACTGAAACAAGATGATAATTTGTAGTAGCAGATTATTGTTATCTTAAGTGGGCAACATTGTTGCTTTTTCACCACCACTGAGAAACCAGGAATTTCTTCCTAGAGATTGATTGATTAATATTAATTGCTATTTAGTGGGAATAGAATATGATGACCCATGGTTTTATGCATTTGAGCAAAAACTGTCAGTCACTTCATATCAACCTGTCCTCCTCCCATTTCTCTTATCTAAAGTATAAATCTGTTGAAATCTTTCATATTGCACAGTGACAGCGTCACTAGTGAATTTCAAACCCAGTGTGCTCAAACCAAGAATCACAGTGGCCACTTGTATGACTTTAATTAAATGACTATTTTGGAGCGTGCCCAACGATGTGCAATGAATGCTCCTACAAAATAATGTTTCTTCTTGTGCAGCTTGTACAACAAATTCGGTATGTGTCCGTGGGTGAACCCAGTGTATGTAGATGGTTATCCTAATTCTCCAAAAAACTATGGTCCAAGTTACACAAGTCGATTTGGATTGGCCACGTGGTACAGTATGATATCTAGGGGCCTGTAGGCGTGAATTGAAGTCTCCTGGAAGAGTCTGGGTGGCGGAAACTACAATTTTCCTCCTGTGTGGAGGAAAATCTCTTACCCCTGCTGTTTTCTTGCTAGTACCAGCTCAGTGCTGTTTTCTCACAACCCTAAAATCCATCCTCAAAAAGAAGGGAAATGTACCTCTGGGAGAGTACTTGAGAAAAGAAAAATGGAATGGTGAGATGTAACCCCATACAAATTATTCCTCATGATGTGAAAATGCTTTTATGGGGACCAGGGAGATTTCTGAACTGCATAAGCCCAAATAAAAACAATTCTGGAAAACATTGCAGTTTGAATCTAATCCACTTAACTTGGTCTGTCTTTGAGTTGCCCACTTACTTAGAGTTCATTCTTTTAGAAGGTGAGCACTTGTGTCATTGAGGAGTGGTCCAAGGAACTCTGTTGTCCTACATACTTACTTGCCGACTGAAGTCCTTTTGGTTACTTCTAATGTAAGCTTTTAGAAAGCTACAAAGTACAGTGACAGACACTATCATATTCAATTGGACATGCCTTCTGCAGATTTGTTAAGGATTTACTCTACACATTTGTAGCATTTAGTTGCCATGGAGATGACCTCAGGGGTAAGAGGAACAGCCTTAGGTTGGACCTCAGATTTTCCTTTCATTTCCATTTAATTTGATTTGACTGCAAAATGTCACTTCCACAGCATTGATTAAGCTTCATTGCTGCCACCAGCCCTGTTAGAAAGGTGAAAGGGCAGGCCAGCTGCTGTCATTTGGCACCCCTACCCTTTTCTGATATCAATACTGATAGGCTTTTGAGATGAGAAACTCCTTCGCTACATTGATGCAGCCACAATTTCTCTTGCTCACTTCATGAAATATAATAAAAATAAAATTATGTTCAGAAATCTTTATTCACCCCAAAGCACATTCTAACCTCAATTTTTCTCTGTTTCAGTTTCATGCTCCTGCAAGGTATATATAATAATGAAAACTAAATATTACTGTGTCTTAGGTTTCCATTTAAATTTTTTCCCCCAAATAAACTCAGCAGTTGGATATCTATCTTGAAAGAGTTCTTCTTTTATAGTTCAAATGAATTAGAAATAAATTACAAAACAAAATTATACAAATATGAAGCATTAATTTTTGCTCATATGGATTGGAAGTGCCATCCTTAGGTATTAATCAAGGTAGGTTGGAAGCAAAATGGTGCTATGGAAGCTATAGGCTTCTCTGCCTCCCAACCAACTGACTAACCAACCAATGCAGCCACGGAAGTTGTATCAGTGGCTAATTGGCTAACTGGTTACAGCTGACGGCCATCTACTACCCGAGGCAGCACCTTTCCACGTGAGGTCGGGAGCCTGGAAACTGCTCTCCGGAACTCTGTCCCACAGTCCCTTTGGGTAGAATAATTCATATGATTTCTATCAGAAGTCTAAAGTGATGTGCATTGGAAAGTACTCATGATTTTTTTTTTTATCCCTGTTATTGTAACTGTACTTAATTAGACTTAAAGTTTGCTATGTTGGAATATTCTAGAATTCCAGTTAATAATATAGTGAAAGTCATAAGTGTGGCTCCATTTAATCGTTATCTCTAAATGATTTAGAGTAGTGTTTGTCAATCTGTAATGTGCATATGAATCATCTGGATATCTTATTAAAATGCAGGTTCTGATTCAGAAGGCCTGAGGTGGGACCTGCGATTCTGTGGTTCTAACAAGTTGTCAGTGGAGGATGGTTTTGCTGATTCCCAGACCCTACTTTGCAGAGAGGGACTTAGGGCAGCTTCTCAGTCTTGGCTGCACATTTGAATCCCCTGGGAGGGTTAAAAACATCTATACCTGGGTCCCATCCTACCCCCCAGTGGTTAGTATTTAATTGAGTCTAGTGTGGCTAGGTAACTGGGTTTTTAAAAGCTTTGACCACTGATTAGATAATGGACTGGTGAAAGGGGTGGGGTGAATACCCAGAGATGATAATAATATAAATAATAGTTTCAAAACCCTCTCAGGGTTTTAATTTTTGCTATTAATCTAGAGGTGTTAGAAAAGACACTGAACCAAATATGTAAATAGAAACCAGTTCATCATTCCATTCATTGATGGCAAATATTAGTTCCTAAATGAACATTTAACAATATTAACTTCAGCAAATTCTTCTTTTAAAAATAATTTAGGACAGGTTGCCAGAGTTAGCATGTAAAAATACAGACCCTGAGGTGCCATCCCAGGCCTGCTGAGTCAGAACCCGCATTTTCACAAGATTTTCAGATGATTCACCTACACAATACAAATATTACATGGGGCACACTTAAAAAAGTTGTTGTTCATCTGAAATTCACATTTATTTGGGTGTCTTGTATTTTTTTTCTTGCAAACCTATTTAGGAAAGAATTAACATTTATTTCATTATGGATAAAAACGGAAAGTAGTATTCAGAGTTTAGCGAGCACCTTTAGTATCTTACCTCTCATTTCACCTCATCTTCCACTCTGTAATGCCTACAGATTGTTAAGCTTAACATAAAATAAAACCAGCTGGTAGGCCTCAAGATGTCATGCTGAGTATTGGAAACAAATAAAGGCACATTGTTTTGTTCTGTGCATGCAAAAATAGGAGACAGCTGTATCAATTTTAGGGCAATAATTAGTTTACATTAGAAAATGTTTTACATTTTTCCTTAAGTAGTTTACTTATTTAAAAAATTGTCACAGATTTAAAACTCCTTTTATTTATGGAATTCAGAAGCCGCCTTGTTATAACTAGAATAACAATTGGTTGTGCTAATAAAACTACAAATACCAGAATTCCCCAAGAACGAAGATTATCCAACAACTTCTCTTTGTATGAAAATACAGTTCTACAAGGCTAAAATTGTTGTTTCTATATACCCAAATAACAAATGCTAATCTTTTACAGAATTACTTAGATTAGCTAAAATGTCAAAGTCTAGCATTGTTGAAAGTGACATTATTGTAAACTCACATTTAACCTGGCTCCTGTTGACTAGCAATCTCCTATGAATTACAGATATGAAATGACAGGTTATAAAAGTTTAGTTGCAAAAATTAATTTTCAGGTTAAGGTAAAAAATACATCATTGACATTATTCGGTGTTTCTTTTAACTGTCTCCGCTTTTGTAGTCTCTGTCACACATCTGGTACTCTCTATTAAGAAAGAAGACATTTATATGCTGGTATTGAATACAGTGATTTGCGCTTTAAAATGTAGTGTTGAGAACTCTATTTGGAATGTGTTGCTGTATATAAGATTGAGCTTTAATTGTGTTATATTTCAATCTATAAATAACTTTTGCTTCCTATCTGACATTAACGCAATGTATGGCATTTGACAAAAAGTAAACTGCCAAATGATTTCTTAAGTGCCTACCGGAGAGATGTCCTTGTAAAATTTTTATACTGGTAAAAACACTGTAAGTATGTATCTGCTTTACAAATCCTTCGAATTAAATGATTTATTTTGGCACTGTGAAATCATAAATGTGAATCAACATTCTGAAAAGTGTGGCATTGTTGATTTTTATTTATACTGAGTCCTGTTATCAGGTATATTATGTAGCGAAGTTGTACTCAATTAGCGAGAATCAGGAAGGTACATGATAAGTGAGATTTGCAAACATGGCGAACCAGGGGAGGACAGAGTGTGTTTATTTGTAGTGCTGGTGAGGCTTTGGCGTGAATGGACAGACACATCAGTGGCTTCATAGTCAAATCTCACGTCACCGAACTCGACCTCAGTTCCTTCATTTATAAAATGAGAAAAGAAATATTGCTTCACTGAATAGTTGTGAAGATCAAGTAAGATAACATATAAAGCTCCTTGCATGGTGCTAATAGATATTCAGAAAAAAGTTAATTTCCACTTCGACCATCCTTATCCCCTAAATCCCTCCAAGCCCTTGGTACCGTTCTCCTTCCTTGGTAGAGCTTCCAGAAATATAGTATAACATGTGCGATGCTAAAAAGAGATGAACTGTAACCTTTACTTGGTCAGATTTAAGCTCAAGTGTGTTTTGTTAGGTGAAGTCTAATTGAAATCCATTAAAGAAAACATTTTCTAATAAAGAAAAGAACACCCACAAAAGATAGAAGATCTGGTCCTGTGATTAACTAGACATTTGATGTAATGCAAATTACTTAAGATGGCTGAGGTTTCTTTAATTTTACAAAATAAGTAGAACTGTGATATTTCTTTGTTGCCCTCCAGCTCCTCCCATAGTAGTGTCTCATGGGTAGGGTTCCCTGAGGTGCTGAGCTGGAGATTGGTAATGCTTTTAGGATCAACACTTGTGAGAGAGTAAAGACAAAGAGGAACAGACAGAGGGAGGAGCTGGTCTGAGGTGCAGCTGCAACTCAGGCCTCAGCCATCCCACTGGGAGCTTGGGTGCTCATGGCCCTTTAATGTTGTTGAGGGCAACTGAGGCAAGGGCGCTGGGCCTCTATCTTTGCAAGCCCTTTATAAGGCATACCTTTGGGCAAGGCAGCTTCCCTCCTCCTGGGGGTGGTCCTGAGGAGGAGTCATTTGGGAGTTAGCAGCAGCCAGGCCTCCTGGAAGCTAGAATGAGTGCCTGGTCCTGGAGGAGCATCTCACTCAGCCTCTCCTGCATGAGGTACTCAGCAGGATACTAGTCTTTATTGTAGTGTTGTCTTTTTCAGAGATGTTTTGGGGAAATGCTAAGCTTTAGAATCTCTGGGTGTACTTGTGGGTATTATTGTAAACAGAGTCTCCACTTAGGCATTGTCTGAAGTGAAATGAATCAGAATACGTACTTTGATGTGAAATCTTTGATGAACTTTGCAGAAGGACAGATTTTTTTCTTTTTTTCTTTTTTTACTAGTACGAAAGGATCTCTGTCATAAAAATCTCTCTGTAGGCACCATGAAAAACTACCTTGGCTTTTGGAGTTTCATTTGCAGTTATGACCAAAACAAAAAGTGCTCAAGTGCAGGTTGAGGCATTTAAAGAAAATGACAGTAGTCAAACAAGTCACCGAGAAAATCAGCCTACTTTGGAACTTTAAAAAAAGATTCAGTTAAGGTGCTCTTGTAGTTTCCAATAGGAGAATTCTTGTCTCAATAGTGTTCAGCCAACTTGAATTAGCTGATCATTTTTCAAGTTTTGGACGGTATGTTTTGTGGATTGATGTGCTGTGGATTAGCCGTCTGGACTGGGACCCTGCAGTGAAGGACTTTCTATGTTAGTTGAAACGGGGAGCTGAGTGGATAAGACCATCAAGAAGGTAAAGCTAACTTTCCTCTCTAAAGAAGTTCAGTGTATTGAAATATCAGTGTATTCTTTCAGTGGTCTTACTTAGTGAAATAAAGTGTGAACCTCTGTATCCCCTTCGTTGGCCTGAAAATGGAGTGTCAATTCAAATAGCATATAATCATCTTTCTTGTTTAAAAAAAGAGAGTGAGAAAAAGCGATTTCTATTTGTGTCAGATTTCAGATGCCTGAATATTCTTTCCTGTCTAATTTTGCGGAACGTGATAATAGAGTTCCTGTCAAATTAGAGGCTGCAGACTTTTAACCTATGTCGTGAATAAAAACATTAGTTATTATTACCATAAACATATTTCAAATAAAAATTTCGGTTTAATACTATTATGTTGAAGGGTGCAATCCAAGCATATAATTTTGCTTATTATAAATAATAAAAATTCAGAATGACTGTGTATTGGAGAAGAAATAAAACCACAGAGGTTTTTGAACCTCCACAGTCTGTTGCTTCCAAAGAGGGAGGTTCAGTGTAAAGTTGCAACTGGAAAAATTAGAATGAAAGTGATTCCCATAAAGAATCATTCATCTCTGTTACTTATGGAACTCAAAATTATTTTCTAAAATACCATAACCTGCCATGTTTCCATCTGTGGGGCAGAGACCAAAGTGAATGGTGTTAAGAATGAGGGGTAAAAGTGAAATAAGAAAGAAGCAAGTGGAAAACTCTTACTTTGTTTAACGTCATGGAAATAGCTACAAGCAAGTGACAATTCTGATCTTTGATGAACCAACAGTTGACCTTGTTTTATTAATCACCTGAGAATTACTTGCTTGAGTGGGATTGCTAAATGTGCAAATGACACGGGATCAATTTTTTTTGAAATTTTTCAGACCTTTAGTGCAACTCATGACAATTTTGACTGTATTATTACGTTTTCCAAATGCCAGTAGGCAGAGTACACTTTTTGGTAGTTCAAGTATATGCACAAAATATCTAAGCAGGTACATTTTTGGTGTGAAAAGTTATTTTCTCAGCCAAATTATTAAAATGAGAATGAATGAGAAAACAAAGAGCATAAGTCTAGAGAAGTGCTCTCTAGCATTGCTTTTAGCAGTATTATCAAATTTGTTTAAAGATAATTGGATTAATCTGAGTACCCTATGGTTTTATTTGGAGAAATGTAACATGGCAACTGTCGTTCCTCTTAGATATCTACAGGATACAAGAAAATGGAAAACACTTGGCCTTCAAAAATGAAAGAGCTATTATGTTCTGCTCAATCAGAGAGATGTAGACATTGATAGAGTATCACACCTGAAGCCACTCTATTAAAACATGCCTTGGTATCATAAGCAGAAGTCACAGAAAATCAGCTCGTATTTTGCCATCTAAGCTTGCTCCCAGTTGGTTTTCTTTAATTGGCTATCATGTCCATTTACTAGACATTGGCTCTGTTTTCTAGCTGATGGATGTCAGAGTAATTTACTTATGTAGGTGTGCTCAGGATTACACTTGTAAGAGCATAGTTTCAAACATCAATTTTCTTAGAAAAATGACTAACACTGTATATCTGAATATGCATACTGCAAAAGAATTACAAAACCTAGAAGCTGAGATGCTTTTCATGGTCTGACTTTTCCCAAAGACAGCGTTGGAGTAGAGGGGTTATGAAAGCCTCTGGGTGGGCTCTGGTCTATAAGTTATTATTAAGGACAATGTCAGGATTGAATCAAAGAAATTGAAAAATAAATAGTACAGCACAATGTTTGGTATAGTATTTTACCTAATATACGGAGAGCTTATAAACCAACATCTTAATGCCACTCTGAGTTAGAATGCTTTTGTGTTTAGAGCATAATCACTTAAGCGTGCACTTTTGCTTAATTTATTAAGAAATCAGTTGGGCTTTTTTTTTTTTTCTTATTTGAAATCACAGTGCCTTTCTTTTAGGAGAAAAAAAAAAAATCCAGCATTTAACTTTGCTTTTCCGAACTAACAGGCATTTAGGGTTATCTAATTATTTTAACCATGTACAAGTATTTCCTGAATTGTGGTTGTCCACTAGTAGTTTAACCACAAATACAGATGCTCTCATTTTTACTCTTTTCTGGGTTTTTTGAATTAGGTCCACTCCTAACATCAGGGGATAGTTAATGTAAATCTAGAATAAATATTTAAAAAATATAGTAAAAAGTGGGTACTTTAAATGTAAAGGAAAATAAATGTAACATTCTTTTGAAACAAGTCTAGTAAGAATTTTAAGTTTTTAAGACTTTCTATTTAATTACTTTGCAGTGAAGCCAGCTGGTTTGGTAACTTTCATGACCTTATATTCCCTGAATGTTCTCATAAATCAAAGGAAGAATATGCTTAATTCTAACATTAGTCCTGGGGAAAATTCCATATTTGAAAACAAAAGAAAGAAAGGTAGAATCAAGGGTGCCTTGGGAATTTTGAGGTCCTTGGTAAGGTTAATTGGGAGGGCATAAATTCTTTTATCCTCAGATTTTTCTTTTCCTTTCTCTTCTCTCCCCCAAAGCTTTCCTGCCCTCTAACCCATCCATTTCTCTTGCAGTTTGAGCCTTAACACTTCAACATTGAACCTGGAAATATAAAAATATTATAACAGGCAGGGGGGTGGCCTTGATGATCTCTTAAAGTTCTTTTTAGTGCTCTATTTTAAATTCCAATGATTTCATAGAAACTCAAGGGTGAAATGGCCCTCTGGAGGTCATCAGAGCAGCTCTATCCACGTAAGAATGCCTCCTACCTTCTGGGAGTTGGCATTAACACTCAGTCCCAAGAGACCTCTTCTGTCTCTGTTACTTCCTCAGCACTGTGGACTACCTCACTGACCAAATGGGGGGAGGAGGTATACATCAGCTTGGAGAATTTTTAAAAATATACATTTTACCTTCTTCCTAACTTAGATTTTAAGTGTGTAAATCATTGCTTTAGTGAGCCAATCTTTTGAAAGAGATCTATGTTACATATCTAGGTATTGTATTGAGGGGGAGTGGGGTTTCTGGTGGATGAGAATTTTAGGAAGTCAAATCCATTGAGAACAAGAAATTCAGTAAATATTAATTGAGGGCTTCTGACTAAGCAGTAGCAAACTCAAATGCCTCAGAGGACACAGCTGATAACATAAATCTATGACCTGAGCCCTACCAACATAAAGCGATAGGAATGGTGCGAGGCTTGACGCATTCAAGGCCTTGTGCTAGCCAATCACAACATGTATTTGAGCCATATTTTGCCTGATGCATTTTTACAACCTTGTAAGTCTCTTTGCATGATATCTGCTGCATCTTGTGGGAGATTCACGAATGTACACCCACGATTTCTGACCTCATGAAGATACAACAGTAATTAAAGTTATTATTCTAATGGCAGCTAGTATTTATAGAGTAGTGGCTGCTCAGTCCCAGGCACCATGCCACTGTCATTCGTTCCTTATACTGATCCTATGCAGCAGTCATATTCAACTAGTTTAAAGATGGGGGCGTGGAGGCTCAGAGGATCAGTCCCTTGCTCATGGTCACTCTTCTAATAACTGAGCCCAGATCAAAATGGAAGCCCTCCAACTGGCTAACTTCTAAAACGAATGCTCTTAGCCACTATTCAGATATATCTCAAGTTAACTTCTGTTGGTACTTATCTGTGGTTTTTTTTTCAAAGACAGTCAATGATTCCATAGTCAAATAATGCAAAACAGCATTTGAGTTACAGAATGTTAAACCCCACACATTCCTTACTGTGGGGCTGTTTTCAGCCTTTAATATCATTGCATGTTTTTAAATCACCCAAAGTGGGTATATTTTATGGTGTTCCCCAAGCTAAAGTGAATTTTACAAATTATTTCAAGTTCTAGTGTTCTAAGGAGCAAACTTTGGGAAATTCTTATCTATAATAATACCCAGCACCCACACTGAGGTAAGTTTTGTCATTAAGGAGCAAAGTATTTGGGGTGCATACAAGATAGATATTAACTGTGCAATCAGAGAATCTATCAAAGGGAGGGTCACATTTGGAATTGGATCTTAAAAACGGATAACATTTTTACAGATGATAATATTTACACAGATGATATTGAGGGTTAGAGAATATTTCAGGATAATTTATTTCAGTCAGAGGAACAATACAAACATATGCATAGAGATAGGAATGTGTAAGCATGAATTTGGATTATATGGAAGATGGTTGGTAGATAAGTGTCAGTTGGTGTTTATCATGTGTTAATCTTACTGTTAATTATATTTTAGAAGATTGGTCTTATTTCTTCAAATATTAGAAAAGCTCACTTTAAGAAGTTTTCAAGTCAGATGACAGAGGATGTCATCTTGTATTATTAAAATTGATAATTCATTGAACAAATATTTACTGACTGCTTATTATATCCCAGGCCCTGTTTGGGGTGCTGAGATTCTGGCTGTAAATAAGGTATATGGGGTTTCTGTTCTCAGACAACTTGCAGATAAAAGCAAGACAAACATAAACAAGTCAACAAGAAAATGTCAACTAGTGATAAGTACTATGCCGAGAGTTAAAATAGGCTGAGTGATGAAGAGTGCCTTAATGGCTATTTTAGAGTAACAAGAAGGAGCCAGACATTTGAAGAGCATGAGGAAAACATATTAGGCAGAGAGAACAGCTGGTGCAATTTCCTAAGGGAGAAACAAACTTGAGGTTACTGAGAATAAAGAAAAGGCTAATGTAGTTGGAGCATTGGCAAGGAGGGAAATGGTAAGAAGGGTTCGGAGAGATTGAAAGACCCAGACCACAGAATAAGGAGTTAGAATTCTCTCCTAAGTGTGATGGTTAACTATTGGAGATATGTAAGAAGGAGCTTGACTGTGTGTGTGTGTGTAATCTCTCTCTGGCTGCTTTGTGGAGAATAAATTGCAAGGGGAAAGAGTAGAAGCAGGAGGGCCAGTTAGGAAGTGATTGCAATAGTCTAGAAAGGACTAGTTTTGACTGAGGGGTGGTAGTCATGATGGAGAGAAGTAGACAGTTGGACATATAGGTTTTAAGGACATGCTAATGAAAGGGACATAGGGGGTAGATGAAAGGAAGCTAGGTGTAGGTTCGTGATATTTGCTGATGAGGAAGACTGAGGGAGATGCAGGTTTGGATAGAAAATCACAAGTTTTGTTTTGAAGGCATTGAGTTCGAAATGCCTATTAGACATTCAAGTGGAGAAGCCAAATAAGCAATTGGATAGGTGAGTCTTAAAGAGTATTGATAGGGTTGGAGATACAGGAATACATTATTCAACATTCCATTAATAGAGTTGAGAAGGAGTACCACAGTTAAAGTACATTTTTTTAAGGGAAAATGGAAAAACAAAGAATGATAAAAGATGAATGAATGAAGTAATGAATGTATTTGTTAATAATAAATTAACAATGAATACAATATACAAATTAGTGTCGTGCAGATTTGGGCACAACTAATTTTCTCATCATTTATTAAGTGCTGGTAGAGAAGCAGGGAAATAATAAATTTTAGTTTTTAATACCTAGAAAGTCTCCTGGAGTTTAAATATCCATCTCCTCTACAATGTTCTGGACAAGGTCTTTCTAGCAGAGGCCTGAATGTTCGGTTTTGGAAGGGCCTCCCAGAGGTAGGTGATTCTAGGTTTATAATTGCTTTTCTTGAATAGCTATTTTCCCACTCATAATCTACCCTCCATTTTTACCAAATCCTACAATTTGAGACTTTGGAGAAGGTCAAATCCTCATTGTTTATGATAATCCCTCATATATTTTGAGATAGCTGTTGTGTCTTTCATGTTTACCAGGTTAAGCACTCCCAGTACTTTTAGTTGCTTCTCATGTGACACAACGTTAAACCCTGTATCCATCGTGGTTACTCTTGTTCCCAGAGCATTTGTTCTGCATCGTTCTCCCAGCATGGCACCTGGCATTCCTGTTTCCCAGTGCTATGGCTGTGTTCCAACAAGACGGAGTGCAGGTGGATTGGGCTTCCAGTTTCTAGATGCCATACTTCTGTCGATGGGAACCAATCCAAAGCCCTGTACTTTTTTGTTCTTTTTTAAAGGAAAATAAACCTTTAATTTTACAATAGCTTTAGATTGTAAAGTTGAAGGGATAGTACAGGGTTCCCACGTACTCTCCGTCCAATTTCCCCTATTATTCACTTTTTATATTATTGTGATATGTTCAGCACAACTAATGAACCAACATCGGTACATTGCAATTAACTAAACGTTATAGTTTATTTGTATTTCCTTCGTTTTTAGGGAAAATGTCCTTTCTCTGTTCCAGGATCTCATCCAGGATACACATTACATTTAGTTGTCATGTCTCATTAGCTTCTTCTGAACTGTAATAGTTTCTCAAATTTTTCCTGTTTTCTGTGACCTTGACAGTCAGGCATTTTGTGGAATGTCCCTCAATTTGTGTTTGTCTGATGTTTTTCTCATGGTTGGACTTGGTTTATGGGTTCAGAGGAGGAAGCTCATGAAGGTGAAGTGCCATTCTCATCACATCACGGCAAGGCTACCTGCTGTCATTGTGTTTTATTACTGATGGCACTAACGCTGATCACCTGGCTGAGGTCTCCCATTGTAAATTCACTTTATTCTCCCTTTTCCTGTTGTGCTATTTGGCAGAGCAACCCGCACTCAAGAGATAAGGAGTTAAATATAAATTATTTACATAAATTATTTGGAATTCTATACAGAACAATTCTTCCTTTCCCCTATTTACTTATCTATTCAGTCATTGATTAATATCAGTATGGACTTATGGATATTTGATGCTTTGGATTATAATCCAGTAGTATATTGTATATTCATTGCTCAAATTTCTCCAACTTTGGACATTGGAACCTTTCTAGTGTCCTAGGGGTTATTATGTCCCTTTGATATAGCCCCATCATTTTGTTTTTCTTTGTGCTTTTAAAATCTGTTACTGCTAACTCATGAATCTCCCATCTTACCCTGTGCTGTTCTTTTGGGGGAATTGTGCATATTAAAAGAGGTATTATGGCTATCCTTACTAAATTTCATCTTCTTAGAGTCTTCCATTTCCATCATCTCTTGCTGTCTCTAGCAATAGCTTCTTACCTGGCCTCTGAACTTCCATTCTAACCACTCCCATCTGCACTATTTTCAGTTCTTTGAATAGTAGCAGCCAGAGTGATCTTTCTCAATGAGTCAGTTATGTCACTATTCCCAGGATCAGTGCGTAAAGCTTTACATGATCTGACTCTTGCTTATCTCTCTGATTGCAACTCTTAACCTTTATATCTCTCACTCAGTCTATTTTAGCCACACAACTATCCTTTCCATTCTTTAGAGCAAATGCCAAGCTTGTTCACACGAGGCTTTTCTAACATTGGGTATCTCTGCCACGATGTTCTTCCCTCATACCTTGAAGAAGCTGAGTTTTCCTTGCTATTCAGTTCTTAGCTCAAATGACACTGTGTCATGGAGGCCTTTTCTTGAATGCAGTCTAGGGTAGCCTCCGTCTCTGCCTATCATATTTCCATGTTTTATATTCTTTATAGCAGTCATCATAATGAGATATTTTCTTAATAATTTATTAGCTATTTATCTTTCTGTTCCCCCCACCATTAGAATGTAACAGGGTCTTGCATCTCTGTTCATAGCTTTATCTCCGGTGCAGAAAGCAGCTCTTGTCACATAAGAGATGCTCAATAAATATTCACTAAATGTTGATTGTTAAAGGCCCAGTTATTTCTTTTGAGGAACACTTATCTCTGGGATCTCCACAATCTGTTGGCACTTGTGTTGTAATACCTTTGTTACTTCATGTTTTTTATAGGATTGTATTGTACAATTCTGATTAAGTTTATGCAGTAATTTTTCAGATAACGTGTTGTACCTATTATAGTCAATTTTCTCCTTAGAAAGTAAAACTAAACCTGCCCCATACACATTTGCTCTAAGCTGACCAACCCCTCCTAATGTGCCACCATTCCTTTGCAGATCACCAGGCCAAGATAAGAGAGCTAGGGGTAGAACTTAAAAACACCAAAATTTTTCCTTTCAACCAATATTAAGGTAGCAGATCTCTCTGGATATGGTTGTTCAACATTTTATAACCTCGGCTATTTATATTATTTCCAGCTTATGTCTCTGTCTTGACTTCAACAAAATCTGCATGAGGTCAGTATCTTAACTAAAGCCCAAATATGGTGTATCTGATACATTCTTTGTAATACCACTGTAACCTATTCTGACTCCTGTGATCTCTATTTCCTGGTCTTAATTTCAAAAGCCCTCTCTTTAATACTCTGCTTTAGAATCTCTCTTTGGATCTACATAAAACTCAATAGTCTGTTGCTATGAAATTTACTTTCCCCTTTTACCACTTTTTTTTTTTTGGTTCTCCTTGGATTCATATACAATTACATAATTAAAAAAATAACAGGCTTCTCAAGCAAGCATAATGTTTTACTGTGTTAAGGAGTATGCAGTTAATTAGACATATCTGATACCATGCAGATTTGACCATCATATAGCCTACATGAACTTTATAGCACTTTATAGTCACTGTAAAATCACTAGCTGATAATTCCTTGCTTAATTCAATGATTCATTATTGTTTTAACTAACTTAAAGATAAGCACTTCATAACAGTTTAAATACTCCAGACTTGCTTCCAGTTATAATGGGGATTTCGCTAGAAATTAACATTAGCACATAGAGGTACCCAGTAGAATCAGTTACTACTTTTAATCTCAGTTCTTTCAAATGTTATGAAATGTATCATCTAGTATTTATTCTTGCTGTGCTGTTGTATTTGGTCAGTTTCCTATGGAAATATACTCTGAGCCTTTGATATTTGCACCTGTGAGGTTTATTGTTGTGTGCTCTTGGGAACAATATCTATGAGGGATAAAGGAAGCAGGACGGGCAGATAGAGAGATTGAATTGAGATGCATTTGCAAAAGAGGTCTCAATGAATCCTATGGGGAGTTCTAGAGCTGGGATGGTCCATCAGAGCTGTCCTGAATTGAGGTAGGGAGCTGTCCTTTGTACTTCCCCATTTAGCAGTTACTAGACATTTGCTGCCCCTGGGGAGGAGTGTAGCCTCCAGTGAGGCAGCTCCCTTCAGCCAGGCAGTGCCCAGAAAGGGGCTCAGCTGTGAGCGGTTAGCATTTGTACAGCTCACAAATGCTGTACCTTCTCTGTGGGGAACACATTTCAGGATTCCCAGGGGATGCCTGAAACAGCAGCTAGTACTGAACCGTATATATACACTGTTTTTTCCTATACATACATACCTATGATAAAGTTTAATCTATAGATTAGACTCAGTCAGAGATTAACAATAACAATAAAAGAACAATTCTAGCACCATACTGTGATAAAAGTTATTTGAATGTAACTTGCTCACGGTATCTTATTGTACTGTCCTCACCCTTGTGATGATGTGAGATAGTCCAATGCCTATGTGATGAGGTGAATGCTGTGGGGATTGTGACGTAGCCTTAGGTACTGTTGACCTTATGACGATAACTTCAGAAGAAGGATCCCAGCATGAGGATGTCATGTCTTCCACAAATTTAATGCCTTTTCCCACTTAACTGCTATCGTGCACTGTGGCCGTAACTTTTGCAGATGGAGGTGCGACAGTGAATTTCTTTTTCCTTCTTCACAATTTCATTGAAAGAAGATTTGTTCTTATCATAGAGCTTAATAACTTCAGCATATGCTTTTTTTGTTATTAAGTTCAGAACTTTCACCTTTTTACTTAAGGGAAGCACTTGATGGCTTCTCTCTGGCATATCTGAACTGCCAGCATTACTACTCTTGAACTTTCAGGCCATTATTAAGTAAAATAAGGGTTATTTGAACACACGCACTGTGATACTATTTCAGTCCATCTGATAAGTGATTAATGGGTGAGGAGCGTACACTGTATGGATGGATATGCCGGACAAGGGGATGATCACACTCCGGGCGGGATGGAGCGGGTTGTGTGAGGGTTCATCATACTACTCAGAAAGGCATGCCACTTACAGCTTACGAAGTGTTTCTTTCTGGAATTTTCCATTTAATATTTCAGATGGGATTGACTTCAGGTATTGAAACCATGGAAAGCAGAAACCACAGATAAAGGGGGATTACTGTACTGCTGGCAGCTGGGGCAGTGACTGTTTCAGTTTTGGTTGTTGTGTGGACAGTACATGACAGCATCTCCTGAAGGTGAATTCAAATACATTTCGTGTTCCATTCCTAACTCCCTATTTCTGTGCCGTTTGCATCACCTTCGAATTACTACGCTTCTGTTCTCACTCAAGGTCTTATATCTACCCTGAATATCTCCTTCTTCAGTTTCCTCAACTATCTATAGAGTGGGGATAATATTCACACACACACACACACACACACACACACCAGTGGCCTAGCACTTAGTTGAATGCTTAATAGATGTTAGTTTTCTGCTATTCAGACTTTGAAATGTATCTTTAACTAATAACTGAAACCTTAACAGTTAGGTTTCACAGACCCTCGTCCTCCCTTTGAAAAAGAATAGTTCCCTCTTTTTGGATCCTGTAGGCATTTCAAGAAGGATATAGCATTGAAATATAAAATGTGTTTTGAGAAACTTAAAAAATCAGTAACTAAAACAAAACAAAACAGAACAAACAAAAATCAGTAACTCCCCATCCAGAACTAGTTCAAACCCTCCTACCTGCCCCACATTAGCCTCCTTGTTAAATACCATTTTAAAGACTGCAGGTTTCTGGAAGCTTCTTAAACTTCTGAATATTAGCATTTAATGAGTAAGACTCTAAGGATTTACTGACCAAGTCCTTCAGTCAAAGTTGACAAGAAAGCAGTGCATTTTTTTTGCAGCTATCATATAATATATAGCACTGTACTAGAATGTGTGTTGAAAAGCTGCTTTTCCTTGTTCTTTAAAAACATTTTTCTGCAGAGAAAACTTAGTCTCAACCTGTTACATTGATAATGCACAACAATATCTGATTTGATTCAATACTGATTATCGTGCAGTTTGGCCTGCCTGGAGATACTGTCCTTCCTTCAGTTATCCAGTTTCCGTGCTGCTTTATCAAACATATCTAAGACTGCGACAGCTCACTCTTGTTCTACCTAGCATCTTGAGCTGAACAAAGCAGACATTTGACTGATGTGTGTCCATTAGCTCTTTGTAGGAACCTAGTTTATGTAAAGAAGTAAGTTGTCTCTCTAAGATATGACAGAATCAAATTGGTTTGGTATGCTGAACAGTTTTCATTTATTGGCTGGTACCATGAATTCAATCAGTGATTTTCAACAGGGTATGGTGGAAATCATTCAATTCATGTAGCATTTTAGGTGTTCATTGAAAGAAAGTGAAGTCATGATAACCATGTGAAATATTACTATTTCAATCTTTACTTCCTGGGCCTCTTATCCTTTCAGATTTTTGAGGCCTAAACGATGTTTTAAAAAATATTCCTTAAATGTTAAATGTTTTAAAGACTTATAGCGTATAACTACTTCTGGAAAGAAATGGTTAGTTAGCATATGATATCTTCGATCACGTCATTTTGTAGAATACTCCTCTGGCTTCCCATCTCCCTCAGAATAAAATCCAGTGTCCTTACAATACCTGTGGTGCCCTGATCTTTCTGGCTCTCTGGTTACCTAATTAATTCATTACGGACTATCCCAGCTCTCACTTCCCACCAGACACACTGGCTTCCGTCATATGAGTCTAACCTCCTGGGATAGCCCCTACCTCAGGACCTTTGAACTTACTCTTTCCTTACACACTCCTCAGTGAAGTGAATAATTTGCTTTCTTACCTTCTTCAAGCCTGATCAAATGTGACCAAACTTCTCATTAGTATCTCTTCTTACGACCTTTAAACTCTAAAACAGCAGACTGCCACCCCCCCCCCCGACCCTACAACAATCCATCTCTTGTCTTTGCTTTATTTTCCCCCTGGTATATACCACTTTCTAAAATACCGTGTGTTTATTTATTTATTGTCTTCCCTGCTCACTAAAATATAATGTTTATGGGTGCAGGGAGTTTTTCGTGTTCTGTCTACTGTATCCTTAGTGCCTAAAATAATTCCTGAAACTAAGTAAATTTTTATTTAATAAATGCAATGAGTGCAAATAAAAGGACATAATCTAGATTGAAAAGGACCTAATGAGATATCAAATATAGGCTGAACTATGACTGAGATAAGATTACATTCTAACAATATAAAAACTTTGTCTCTTTTACGAATCTCAGCGCTCCAATAGTTTTTCAGAGGTACCTATAGAAAATGTATCTATAAAGTATTTACCTTTCTCTGTTAGCTGCTTTTCTTTTATTTCTTGCTTTGGCTGTTTCAGCATATAATCCAATTTTTCACACCTTGTTTAGACTTATGTGTTTACTGTAACTCTACTGTTTTAAGTTTCCTACCTCCTTAAATCCACAAAGCACTTCAAGAAAGGATTTCCAGGTATTATATTTTGTTCAGAAAGCCTTATCTCAGGCAGACATATTTGCCCATTTTCTTTTTTATTAAAAAAAAAAAGTTTTATAATCGTTATACATGCAGAGTGCTGTTCCAATAGACTGGGTTAGTATCTCTCCATGAAACCACACACAATAAAACAGTTTCCTAAAAAAAGTTAACAATGCATAAAATGCTGATACGGTGCTTCAGAACACTTAATTATTTCTTTTTCCCCTCATTGTTTATCATTGTTTTGTCAACTTTCCATATCACTACCCACAATGCTTTGAGTTCGGTTTTCTTTGAACATTCCTTTCCTCTGAACTTACCATGAACTTGTGCCTGTAGCGTGCCGCCACAGAATGCCACAGCTACTTTATAAAGGGGCGGGGGGAGGGGGGGAACCAACACTTTTGTTGTAAAAGGTGCTAAAAGCAAGCTCAGATAATATAAAATAGTAAACGCACTTGTGCAATTGCTGTTCTAGTTTGAAGTATGATGCTTGCTTTCAAAGGTTGGTGTAATAGCTTGTACATACTTTAGGAGAATCAGGAATGAAGTTTGTGCAGGGAGGAGGAGGAGAGAAAAGAGTTATGTTTCAGAAGATTAGGGGACTGTAGGAGGAGAAGGATTGCATAACCACCATGTATGATACAAGAGAGGATGGAGCCCCTTCTCGCGCTTGCAGTGCAGGATGCTGTAGCGTATTATTTGTTTTATACAGAAGGATGGGAGGAGAGATTTTTTTTTTTTCATTTCTGATTATTTCTCTGCTTACAGGGTTATATTAGGAAATTATTGTTCCTCCTGGGGCTCTGGATTGGGAAGTGATTCCTGGGTTCTCATCCCTGCCCTACCAGTGGATAAAAGGGAGTGGGAAGGACCTACAATAAGAACTCTTGCCCGAACTCAATAAGAACTCAATAAGAACTCTTGCAACCTCAGGTGATTATTTGGTAAAAGGAGGATCCATCAACTGTTTGTGGGTTGTGGCTCAAGTCATAGCAAACTCATGTTCTTGGATAATGTCCCCTATATAACAGGTTGTTACATTTGACTGACCGCGTTTCATCAGAGCTGTAGCAGGCCTCTGTAGGAGCAAGAATAGTGTGAGTCAAACCATCTATTCAGTATTTCCTAGGAGATTGAGCAATCTCATTTTTCATTTGTTTATTTTACCATTTGCTTCTCACTCACCTGGAAAATGTGTGTGTGAGGGGAAGAGGAAGGGAGATGATAATCAAGTTGATGAGGAGTGTGGTAGTGAGAATTCCTGTAGAGAGAATTAAGAGTGCTGAGGTGTTTCTCTTTTTCTCGCCCCCCCCCCAAAAAAAAAAAAGGACATGTGGACAGGGAGTCAGAGAATCACTCAGGGAGCTTGGTGTGTTTAGCTTGGCCTACGGGGGATAGATTCTGGGACCCGACGTAAGCATACAAAGGTTAGAAGGCAAGTGGCTGTGATAAAGAGACATGGATGCAGTGGGAAGAAGCCCTATTTCCACAACTAGTAGGAAAAAAGATGTGGTTTCCTGGAGGTTATATGTGGATCCTGGAGAAGGGAGCCAATTAAGATCTCTCCCGACACTGCCTCCCTCCTGGCCCCCACCCACACACTGAAGAATTTCCTGTCAGGAGGAAGAAAGTCTCAGCTGGAAGAGACTGAAGATTGATGATCTGATGTAGAAATTGAGAGGAGTTCTTCAGTCAGCATTTATGGCATTATCAGTGCCCAAGAACCATGTTCTGAGGACCTCAGCAAAGAAAATCTCTGAGGAACCCATAAAAACACACACTGCAAGAAACAGCCGGCACTGGGACATTGGCCAGTGGCAGAAGAAGCATGTTCCAGCCAAGGAAGACTTTTTCTGTGTTTTAATTCCTCTCCTTCTCCTCATCCTCTATTCAGACAGCTGTCAAATTTGACTCAGATTTTTACTGATTAAAATTTTACACTGTCCTCCACTAAAGTATTCACTTATTTAGAAACACATATTGAACAGGTGTTGTGCACAAGGCATCATACTAGCATATGTAGTTCCTGATCTCAAAGAATGTGTCGAGCCGTGAGTTTTTCCTTATTCTTGTACTTAATGCAATTTTAGTTTTCTCAAAAAAAAATGACATTTGCATAGACAAATATCTTAGTTTCCAGATCTGTAAACATAGTTTATAGTATGAATATTCTACTTCCTGTGTGAACAAGATGAGGAGGAGATGGTACTGAGAAGACTGGGGCAGGAATAAGCATGCTTAGGACATCCAGCCTCTTTAGCCTCTTTAGATGGAGGAGATGAAGAGGGGCAAACCAGATAACTATACATTATGCATTGTGATCTCATTCAGTTACTGAGTTGTTTAACTTTAGCCCTTGATGTAATGATGTAAAGGGACTTCTTTTGCTCATTTGCTTCTTTAGTAAATATTTATTGAACAGGTATTATGCATAAGGCATTGTGGGAGACATGTCTTTCCTGCCTTCAAGAAATGTATAATCTAGTGGAGTAGAGAAATTTCATTAGTACAGATTACTGTAATATTCAGAAACATATGATTAATGAGATATGAATGGTGTTAGGAATCTTTTATTGTAAATGATAAAGACCCAATTTAAAATAACTTAGCCAAAGAGGAGATTTATTGGCTCATATAACTAGAAAGTGCAGGAAATGATACTTCAAGTACAACTAATATCATCAGAACAGGGTACACATTCCTTTTTCCATTACTCTACTCTGCTCTGCTAGCTTCATGCATAGGTCACTTTCTTCTTACAGAAGCAGCTTTAGGCTATGCCACTCTTTTAACTAATATATCCAGAGAAAAGAGTGCATGTGTTTAGTTGAGTTTAGTTTAGTTTTGTTTTGATAGGCCTAGGAAGTTTCCTGTGACTGGCCCACTTTGGTTTCTCTGCCCTTTCTGAATCGCTCACTGTCATGGAGATGGAGTGCTTGCATTGAGTCGCCCTTGGTTACACCTTCCTTGATGAAATGCCTCCCTGTCTGGGAGTGGAGGTGGCTGGTTACAGACAAATTACTTGTTCTTTTGTCCAAAAGGAAGCCGTGTTCTTTTAGCAGGAGAAAGCGGGAGGTGAAGAACACAAGGAAAAATCACACTTTCTTTAGCTGGTTGAGGGACAGTGCAGAGAAGGGAAGCGTCTTTCTGGTGATTGCAGAAGATGCACAAGAAGTGCTGGCCATAATAACTGAACTTTGGAGATTTCAGTAGAGAGTTTGGTAGGACACAGAGGAAGGCTTACCTCTGAGGCAGAGAAGCCAATCCATGACATTTCCAAGGCTCCAAGGCTCAAAAAATTCAAACAATGCCCTGTGACACTCTTTCTCTATGTCCTAGCACCTTGAAGGTAATCCATTCTCTACGATTCTTTCCACATTTTATTGTCCCTTTCCCTTCCCTCCCCACTGTAGTTACTGTTCCACTCATACCATGTCAGTTCTACTGCCCCGGCAAAGGTCACTGGTGACTTCCTAATCTGCAAATCCTGTGGTCTCTTTGCAGCCCAATCTGACTTGATATCTCTGAGTGTTTGGCACTGATTCACATCTTCTAGAAAATTGCCCCTTTCTCTTCTTCTGGGATACTGCTCTCTTCTTGTACTTTTCCGGCTACCTGAGCATTCTTTCTGAGTCACTGCTGCTGCCCCTTTCCATCTGACCTCTCCTTAATGTCTCCTTTCCCCAAAGCTCAAGCCTAGTTCTCTTCCCATTGCACATGTTCTTTTCTAGTCACTCTCATTTATTCTCATGACATCTACGGTCACCTCTGTGCTCATATGGACCAATAGCCCTGCCAGAGTTCTGATCCCTCACTGTGTATCTCAAACTCCATGACCCACGATGATCACAAATTGAACATTTCCCTTATGATATTTTTGTATCTATTCTGTTCTTACCATTCTCACTGCTGCCACTCCAAAATTTAATTTACAGTTTATGTCTTGCCAACAATCAAGGAAGATTTAATTTTGCTCCAAGCCCTGTATAGGCCTCAATCCTATATTCTAACTGGTATCCCTGAATAGTCCTATGTTGTCAGTGACCTTGATCATGGTGGACCATGTCCTTGTCCACATTTAAAGGACAAGAAACTACTATTTCAGGTTTAGTTTGAGTTTTAGATAAAAAACAACACAGATTTGTAACCAGAGAAGTAAACTTTGGGGAAGTATATAGAGAGACCAGGCATATAGCCTGGTAGATATAATTCACAGAGAAGGTCTCATGCAGGCAGAACTGAGGGTCAGGGAAACGACGAGGAGCACTCGTACATGTTCACGGCTACAAAATGGACTTTAGTTCCCAGTGCTGTGATTCCCAACCCCCTCAGTTTTCTCTGCATAATGATTCTTACATTTAAGATATCAGAGAATTCAAGATCTGTTATCACTTTTTTTACCTTTAAATAAATGTCTGTCCTTAGCACTCTGTAGTGAACAAAGACAAACAACAGTTCATCTTTAGTCAAATGGGTGTTCTTACCAAGTTAACTTCGTCAAAAAGAATACCACTGGTTGACTGCTTCAAGCAGCGTGTCTTAAAGGTCCATATATAGCATTACTTTTTCTTCAGTCCACTGACAACAATTTTAGTAATTTTTCCAATTTATTTTTTGTAGCATCATCACATTTCACTGTGGCCAACCTCTTTGAATATATAATAAGCCATACATGAGTGTACAGTACAAACCAAACAGTGTATTTTTGATGCTAAAAGATGAGTTTATAATATTTCACCCATGTGAAGATGTTAGAAATTAATGAGTGTTGAATATTAAAAAGCATTATAGATTTGTCCAGGATATTCAACATATTTAGTGCTAATGTTGTTTTATCATTACTTAAGACAAAGTCTTACTTAACATAAAGATTTTAACCATCTGAGGACAGTTGCCTAGATTTTCAGCCCTCCTTTACTTATACAGTAAGTCATAAATTATTAGGGCATTAACTTCTGATATTTTACTGCTTAACATTCTCTCTTCATATAGATTGGTTTTTATTTTATTTCAATTTTTGAAGCATGAATATAACCCTTAAAATTAAAAATGAAATATTTATTTATTACAAAATACATGATCATTATAGAAGATTTGTAAAACACTGCTAAGCAAAAAAGTAACAAGTGAAATTTTATTAACAAATAATCACTGTTAAATGTATATAGACCTTCCAAGCTTTTATTTTGGGATATAAATCTTTTTGTTTTAAAAAAATAATAACCAGACTAGACACTGTGTGTGTGTGTGTGTGTGTGTGTGTGTGTGTGTGTGTGTGTTTTCCCTTTAACAAAATATCATGCATATCATGGATGTTGCTCAAGTGTAACTTTTTTTCACTATCTCAAAAACTTACTACTAGAAATAGTATCCTATTATCAGGATTGCTATAAAAAATATGAGTTCTCATATGTTATTGGTTTTTGATAATAATAACTGCTAACTTTCATTGGCGGCTTCTCATGTGACAGGCACTGTGCTCAGTGCTTACATATGTTATTTGACTCTTCACGGCAACTATATGAGCTTCCCAGCAGTATCAGTGTTTAATGGACAAGAACCTGAAGCACAGAGAGATGTATTATTTTGACCAAACTCATAGCACTAGTAATTCGCAGAACCGGAATTCAGATCCACATCTTTGGGCTCCAGCCTGTGCTGAAAACTACAACACAGTACAGTGAGGACATTTAGAATATATATAGCAAGATGTCACACTGAGCATGCTAGCTAGCTCAGTGTCCTCCATCTGCCAATTTTTGAGATTCCTGAGGTGGGGTAATATTGTCATGAGGCTGTGAGGAAACCCTAAGCCAAGTGGTGAGAGTGGAATGATTTTCCCCTGGTAATTAAGAGAGAAGATCCTGAAGTCCTGTTAGAAAAGCCCTACGAAAAGCATTGTTCTGTTTCTTCTTTCTGCTTGGACACTGAAACAAAAGCCTACATACCTCTCTGATTAATTTTCAAGAGGTACCATTATCATCAAGAAATGGATTATCAACTATCAAGTCACTTACCTTAATTCTTGCCTCTCTAGCCAAACATCAGCATCTTGCATGGAATACTTGAATTTTATTTTCCTGTTAAAGATAAAAACTCCTTTCTTGGGTACCAAGAACTTGCATTAAGAAATGTAGAGAGTAATGGAGAGGTAAGCATCAGTGGACTATTTAATAGAGTTAGCGATAAAATTGCCTCTCAATTATGATGGTTTTTAATTAACTTCTTTCTGAGATGGGATGTATGCAAGGCTTATAGTCAGAAAGGTCTGATTTCAAACCCCAGCTTTACCACTTGCTAGCTCTGCAATCTTTGGTACTTTGAATAATCTCTCTGAGCCTCTGTTTCCTCATCTGAGATACAGATTTATAAACAAAGATAGATGAACATTGTCTGGTCTACAGTGGATGACCAATGAATATGAAATCTTTCTTTAAAATACTAAGACAAAGTTTTCTATGTATTTGCTCTTCTGTGGGATGGAGAGCATATTTTGAACATCTCTTCTGTAATAAAGCTGAATTTTGATTAAATTCCTATATGGAAAAGTATAACTTAATCATAAAAATTTCAGGCATAAAGAGACTTCAGATATAATCCAGTTCAACACTGTGCTTATAAATATGAGCAGACTTGAGGCTCAGAACTTGGAAATAACCTGATTGATGGCAGAACCTAGACTCCACCATCTTGTCCAATATCTTGGCATAAATAATAAAGTTACTGCTGATGGCTGACAAAGGAGATAAAATTTAAGAAGTTTTATTATGTGAATGGTCCTTGAAAATAAGTTATGTGCGAGATTGACCTCTGTAATCCAAATGAAAATTCAAGTCTTGGAAATGTAGTTGCTCATGGATCAACACAGAGCGTGCAATAAAGTCAGAAAATGATCTCTTAACTCCTAGGACTGGGATCTTTGTAATGAAGCACAATTGTTGTCCTCAGCAAAAGATCATAACTGTGTATATGTATGTGATTTTTTTTTTCTGCTTCACTTTTATGGATAGTTGTTTGAATTTTATTGATACTTTTAGGTTTAATGAATTTTACATATTAAATACACACATACTCATAAATATCATAGCATGCATTTAGAATTTCCTTAAATATAATTTTGTTGTGGTTAAATTTTTATCCTAGTTTTTGAAAACATACCTTCTTGTCTTAGTGGTAATAAAAATGTGGATTTACCACTTTTCATAACTGTATTTTGAAAGCTTTATAGTTCTTTAGAGACAGAATCCCTAGAAGCCTTGCCAGTCAGCAAAAGCACCCAAGATTAATAACATGAATGATTTGATGATTTTGGCATCTTGCAAAAATTATGCATTAAGTTTTTTTTAAAGCAGCATAACACGTATTTTCCACTTTCAGTTCTCTAACTTTTAGCTCATGTTTCAAACTGACACTTGGTGTATACTTAAATTGCTCCTCCAAGATTTCCAAAAATGATTTGATGAATGATGATAATGTAAATTTTAGCATAAAACACATGGTAAAAAAAATAACTTGTGTTAATGGATTTGGCTTTTTAGAATAACATTGGTTTTTCTTTTAAAAATTTGAATTTCATATTAGTGAAAATTTGATAACTACTAATTTCAGTTTCACTTGACCTAACTTGTGGAATAGATGAAAATGCCAATGGCAGATAAAGGGTATGAGTGTCTTCGTTACGATATTTGTTTCCTTTATTTAGTTGCCATTTTTCAAACCGAATATATATATATATATATATAAAACTGTTGTCATGAATGTTATTCTTATGATCCTTTAGTTTTTAAAAATTTATTTAGTTAAATAAAAATAATTTAGAGGTTGACTGATAGAAAAACATTTGTGTACTTCCCTGTCTTAGACATTGTAAAGAACATGTTGGATGATCTGCAAAATATGCCTTTTTCTAAAGATTAAAATATTGAAATGAAGGGCTTTGTGTTCATGTAAAATAAATATGTGTGTGTGTGTGTGTGTGTGTGTGTGTGTGTGTGTGTATATAGTCTCCAAGAAAATAGCTAGGTAAGAAAGCAAAGTTTTGAGTATTTAGTAAATGTCGGGACAGTTCTAATAATAAAAACAAGTAAAATCTTTCTTGCTACATGACATGTACTATTCCAACAACTTTATAAACACTAACTCAATTATTTCTCAAAACCACATGAATAAGTCACGGAAGGTTATCTCGTCCAAGGTCATGCAGCTAATAAATGGTAACATTGGTATTTGAACCTGGGCAGACTGGCTCTACTCTGCCACCCCCACCCCCACCCGCCCTATTAACCAAGTCACTGCACTGCTTCCAAGTTGTAAAATACTTTTAGAATGATGGCTTCAATATTTACTTGTAAGAACAATGACATGATGAGCAAATTAGCTTCTTGAAGGAAGCATTTAAATGAACTTCTATTTTTTTCCGAGTCTAATTGATCCTCACCATGAAAGTACTGCTCTCTTGTCCTGTCATGTCTAGTTGTCACATTGAGTCCATGTTAGTCTTTTACTGTTACACACATTGAAAATGGAGTTGAAGCTTGGTAAAGACAAAAGAGTTTGTGTTTCTGAAATTTTGAGTAGAGGAGCAATTAAAAGAGTGTCTACTTTTCCAAGTTGTTCAAGTTGTTCAGGATCGTCAGCACTATATGTTCTTGCATAAAATTAGTTTTTTTCATCGTCTGATAAAAGCTGTCAGTGAAATTAAGAGGATTTGTGTTAAGATATGTAATATGGAGAGTTAAATAATTAGCTAGTCACAACTCCCCTTCTCCCCCTTTTCACAATAGCTAAAAGATTAATTTTAACTTTCTCAAAAAAAAAAATCTGGAATGTAATATAGTTTTGGGGAGGTTTATCAAGTGCACACCTCTGTTTGTTTTTCAGTCTATGCTCAAAACCTCTTCAGTCAGCAACAAAGCCCTGAAAAATCAATATTTAGGCTCTTAGCCTCCTGATAGGGGTGTAAGGGCAGGGTTTTCTACCATTTTTATTTGTCCCCTGATGTTTTCTAGTTTCCTTGCCTTAGCTTTTCTTGAGGTAGGAAAAGGAAGAAAGTTTCATCCACCCCCAGTGGATAATTCCACCATTGTGGATTTCTGCCTCTTAGGCTTTTACTGTTACACACATTCACACCTCATATATTTTTCTCTAAAAGCAGAACATCTGAGATGATTCTGTGGTGGAAAAAGATCTCAAAGAGATGGAAGATGGATTTAATGTTGCCATTTTTAGATAATGCTGTAAATAGAATGGCAGCTGTCCTCGGATGCATAGCAGATATACAGTACATATGCTGAATAGAAACAGATAAAAGATTATATTCAATTAATCTTCACTAAAAGTAGCATTTTAGCCATGGGCTCAGTCATTGAGTTTTTAACTACAGTGCACTTATTCTACACTCTCATGTGATAAAATCTCATGCTTTGAAGGTGACTCGAGAAGGGAGAAATTTGCTATTATCCTCAACTTGGTTTAAAGCGCTCTGTAAGATTTTGGTGATTTGCCTCCTCCCCCCTTTTTAAAAATCCTGTAAACAATTCAAATCTACAAGCATTTCTGGAACACCTATTATGTATCAGTTACTCTTCTTGGTGTGGTGAGGGGAATAAGATAATAGCTATTTCTTGTATAGAAAAGGCATAAGCAGAAATTTATCTTGCAAGATAGAATGTGACAATCGCTATAAGTGAATGCTAACAGATATCTTTAGTTCAGTAAGTTGAACATTTATAAAACAACACCTCTGTTTCAGGAATATTGCTAATAGATACTGTGGATACAAAGAGGAATTAAACCCAGCTCTCAAGGAGGTCTCCTCAGGGGAGATGGCATGTAAACTAATAATTACATTCAGTAATTGAATATATAATTTAAATGTTCAGAAAGAGTAGAGGAAGGGAAGATGAACTCTTCTGGAAGGTGTAGGACAGTAGGGCAAGGCTTCCCAGAAGAGGTAATGAGTGATCAGGATTTTTAAGTATGAGTAGTTTAGTAGATAAATAATGAGGGATAAAGAAGAAGGTGAGGGCATTATAGTAGAAGGGATTATCGTGCCCAAAGATAAGGTGACATGAGAACACGTGTGTACTGGAGACAGTTGTCTGGGGTGACCCTTGTTCTATTAGGATCTCGCTGCATTGTAGGATGGTGTTTGGAGTGTTCAGCAAACTCAGGGCTGTGAAAGTCTGGGCCAAAAGCAACGTAAATTGTAAATGAAATCTTTGTTATATGCCAACAACTTATATGCTTTCTCTTTAAGATAGACCTGGTTTTGAATCCTGAGTCTGGAGCTTGTTATTCTGTGATATTGAGCAATTTTCTAAACCTCTCAGACTTGAGCTTTTCCACAGTAAATGGGGGTTTTGATATTTAATACAAAACAAGGCATTTTCTGATACCTAGTGTATAATGATGACTTGGTTTATTGCTCGTTTTTTTTTTTTTTGCGGGGGGGTTGTTTTGTTTTGTTTTTGGTTGACCATCTTTTGGTGGTGCTTCTCACCTAGGGATAAAAACGTCACTGCACTCAATCAATGCAGTGTAATTGACATTCTTCCCATCAAGTTTGGAATTTAAATGACGTGGGAGAGGAAATAGAAAGAGCTCTGGAATGGGAGTTTCGAGATCTGAATTTTTTTCTACCTTAACCACAAACTGAGACTGGTGATATTGACTCAAAATGTGCCCTGTAAATTTACTCTTCACTTAAGGGGGCAGGGGCGGGGCTTATACTAAACGTTAGATTCGTGTTCTTAGTGCTACGAGTAGTTATGGAGGCGCAACCCCCGTGATTGAAAAGGGATAAACCACACAACTTAATTCCAGTAAGGCTTACTAAATCAGAAATTTGCTTATACATTTTCTGCTTGGAGGGCAGGGAAATTGTCTATAGCTACTAAACTCATTTTAAAGAATGGTGATTTTCCCATTGTTACAAAAACAGCAACAACAAAATACAGAGCTGGTGTCCCCTAAAATTCATTGAACATGCAAAAACGTGTTTGGCCAGCTTTGATATTTCATTCAAAGATCAAGAATGGGAATTGTGGAGTGTGGTTCGATGGTCTGAGTGTGCAATGGTGCGATGGTAGTTAGGTGGGCTCTCAGGAGCATCTGATGCCAGTTGAGATTCTGTGCATCAGAATGTGTAAAAAAACACAATTGAATCACGTTCATGATTGATGAAGTTTGCATCTTGTTGGTGTTGACTACGGAACACAGTGCTTCTTTCTATAAATTATTTGTTATACTCACGAATAATGACTGTTCATTCACAAAGTTCAGAGAGATTAACATCCTGAAGAATCTGTTGTCAGTAAGGCCAGTCAAGGAGTGTTAACTCCAGATTCCAAACCACAGCCCTTTGATATTACGTCTTCTCCTGACAAAATCTAACTGCAATTTTCACTGTACATTAATTTTGATATCATTTTGAAGTAATAGCATGTATGTCTCTGTGGTCTCTTAATGTAGACAGTCCTCTCTCTCTCCCCTCTATTTTCCTTGCTTTGTTTCCACCGTTAATCTGATAACCAGTCACTTATTGTACTGATTATCTTGTAATTGAAACTGTAAAAGCCTATGGCAGGTAAACCTATGGCAGGCAGATGGTCTCCCTAGTACTATGTCAGCTGTCTCTGTGGGTTTTTATTTTTTATTTTTATTTTTTGGGGGGGTTTCTTTGTTTGTTTTTTTGTACTACAATAGGATGGGGAGGGAGAGGGGGCGGGGGGACACAAAGAAAAGAGCCCAGGTTACGCAATTTGAAAATTAGCAGAATGTATTTAACACTCTTTAAGTGCCTTAGACCAAAATTCATTATGGAAGCATCTTTTGTGGAGCGTGAAGTGAAAGAGAAGGAGAAACAGAGTTAGGAAGAGTGTGGAGTTTGTTACAACAGATTTTCAGTAGCAGTGTTTGTGCTTTTGGTCTTTAGGTGGACCTACTCTTGGGGGGCTGGGGAGGCAGAAACGCCCACAAGTTATTGGCTGCTTCAGCTTGTTCTCATAGCCGCCTGAGGGGAAGAGTGCTTATTTAAATGATAATATAGTCCAACAAACCAACAATTATGGTAAGGTTTTTTTAAAAATAAAATTACATTAAAAATGAATGAGAGTGTATTGAAATAATTATGTTTTAAGGTACATAACATTAAAAGATATTGAATAGAATATTGACTGTTTTGTGGAAATAGCAATAATGAGATTCCTGTCACCTAATCTTCTAATAATTGGGTTATTACTATGCAAATGAAGATATTACTTTTAAAAAGTAAGGAAGCAAGACAGATCCTTGAGGCAATTCTTTATCTGTTCTTAAAGCTATGCTGTCAATTCTCCTTAGACTGAAGATCCTTTTCTACACAATTTGGACATGCTCACTTCACTATTTACCCTAAAATTCCACTATAATATTTTTCAGCTGCCACAGGTAGCAGGTTGGTAGCTGGTGATTTTATATGTTTTTAGCTCTTTGTGGAACCCAGAGGAATAATTAAACTGTATAATTATTGCCCACTGTTTTTTTAATATATATATAAAAACAAGAAATGTGAATTTTTCTGCCAAAGATGCATGCTAGAGCTCTTATCTCCATTTTCCATGCAGCTCTATCATTATTGTGTGGTTTCAGATGTTACCTATGCATCTCAAAAGCTACCAGGTCATTTTGGGCTGGCAGACCTCCTAGGACACCTTTGTGGCTGAGTAAGATATTTCATTAGTCCTCTGTCATACTCAAATCAATAGTTCATACATTGCTGTCACCACCATGTCCATTTAAGCTCCATCAAATGAATAGAAATATTTGGGACAACTGCCATTTTCGTTCATGACCTAGGAAATACCGTGCTTCCCCGAAAATAAGACCGGGTCTTATGTTAATTTTTGCTCCAAAAGATGGATTAGGGCTTCTGTTCAGGGGATGTCATTCTGAAAAATCATGCTAGGGCTTATTTTCCGTTTAGGTCTTATTTTCGGGGAAACATGGTACCTGTGGGTTCAGCAGGGAATGGTATTTCAAACTGTTGATTCCTGAGGCTTTGGTTAAAAGGTAATTATATTTCCTGGGAATGTTGGATGATTTTTACATACTGCTTGCTATATGAAATGCTTTCTGTATAAGGAAAGATGCAGAGTTCCACTTTAAAAGTTCTCTAATATTGCTACGTAATAAAGAAAGCATTAAAAAAAAAAAGTCTTGGATTGAGTCTTACTGAAATCTCACAATAGACTTTTTAGTTTCAAAACTCTTTGATACCGTATACTAGATTAATCAGAGAGAGTACATTTGAGGAAGTCATGAAAGACAAATTTCATTTACCGAGTGCTTTTGGTTCCAAGGATTAAGAGAGCAAGAAAATATAAGCCTTACCAGTGTATTTCAGAATCAGATGAGATTTAAGAGACTTGACAAATGTCATCAGCAACTGCTTTTTACCTTATGTCCTCCCATAGTTCCTAAGGCAGAGGAACTAGGCTCAGAGTAGCTCCCACATGTTATATTCATTCCAGTCTCTGTTCAGTAGAGAAATCTGAGAATACATTTCTATTTACATATATACAGATTTATTGTTTTGTTGTTACCAGGCCTGATTTATCAAATATAGTTAACATTTTCAAACAATTCCTAATCCTGAAAATATTAATTCAAAATCTTTATATTTCTATAATCCAACTAATTGGGTGGCTTCAATACATCAGTATATGTGGGCAGTTTTTATTAGATCACGGTGGAAAGTATATTTTGGAAAAATGTGAAATTTTAGTACATCATTTGGGTTAGAATACATAATGCTGCTTTTATGAACAACCGTGAAATCTCATTTATAAACTGTTGCAACTTTAGGTGATTCAGCAGGTCAGCTATCTGCCATATGCTGGTTTAGCTTTCCAGACTTTGATTTCATGGTACCTTCATATATATCTGCCTCCCAGACCAGGAAGAGAGGGCTGGACAGTAGCAATTAAATGCTTTTTTGCAGAAGTGACAAACATCACTTCTCATATTTCTTTCCTAAGACTAATCATATGGTCACTCCTAATTTCATTGGGATGGAAAATATAGAGGAGAACTTGACATTAATTAATATGTGTAATATTGATTATATCCAGTATTGGCTTATTCTTCTTATTGAGAATACCTTTGAAATATGAAACACCCCTCATGATGTGTAGTGAGAATGTAGCAATGAGTGTAATGAATGCTTTTCATTAAAAACAATAAGCATTTTCCTTTTATTCATTGACGTACCCATTTATCTAGGCTTCCATGGACCTACTCTTGGGTTTTATGGAACAAGTTTCACCTTGACTAAGGTCACTGTGCAGTCAATCTTTACAGATGGGATTATAGTGAGCTTTCAAATGGTAGCTGTGACCAACCTGCAATAATGATAAACATCACAGAAAAATGCCCTTTGTCCAGGTTTGATAAGGGTTGGTGACATTAAATGCAGCTAACAGCTCCTCAGGTTGGAAAGGAGGTTATTCAAGTTGCAAAAGAAGGGAAACATTAGAATCAGTACATTCCTTGATACATTCTGATAGGATCTACAATGAAAAGAGAGCACACTTTTAGTGTAAGGAATGTCCCATAATCTAAAATTTTTAAACAAAGCAGAATATTTGGAGCTAATAGGTATTTAGCCAGCAACAAATTTTGGGGTAGCAAACAAGAGGAGAACAGGGGTGTGTTTGACCTGGAGAAGAGGGATTATTTTACCACTTAGGTGGAACAGCTTGCTATCCTCACCAGAAGGTAACCAAGTAATTTCTTTTAAATGTCATCATGAACTCATGAATTTAAGCATACTTGATGAGTTTGATCTATTGCAATTCTTATCCAGTGTAAGCTCAAATTGTCTCATCTTTGCCCAATGGAAACCTCTTCACATTGGCTCCAGTGGACTTAGCCATCTTTGATAGCCTCCCTGGCATCTGGTGTGTCAGGATGTTCTGGATGCATTTTGCACATATCCTGCCACCATCCACTTATCCAAGAAGCCTTGTTTTCTGAACATTAGGTATGTTCATTGCTATAGGCTTGGTCAGCACTTGAAGGCCTAAATAGACAGTGTTGTTTTCTGTGCTTAGAATTTTCACCTCCAATACTCAGGTGTTACTTTTGAGCTATCAAATTTTACGTAATTCAGAGGCATTTACAATTGTCCTAGGGTATGTGAGGTCTATCAGAAGTTTTACTTAAGTTTTCAGAGAACCACATTTCAGCCATAGAAGAGTGTCATCTTCTAGCTATCAACAATAATGTATACAGTTAAAATATTTCTGATATTAGTGTTGTGTTTTTTTTTGGCTTAATAGTATGTGCAAAGTCTTCTTTCACAATTTATATTTGTAATTGACTCTCTTTTGACTAGTGGTGATAAAATCTGCGACATGTTACTATCTCCATAGCTTCTTATGCCTAGAGTTCTGCTTTCATTTTTTAGCATAACTGCTTTATCTTGATCACCATTTGCCAATAGCCATCTGCTGCAGTAATTTCCTCAGAAGTTGTCATATACATTGTATTACTCATACATTTCTGTAGTTAAACATTTAAAAATTATGTTTTTAAAAATAAGGGAGTAAACACTAACACAATTATCATCATTTTACTAAATTAATATAGCCCATATCATAGTTGGCTTAAATGGTTAATTGCACTCCTAGAGATTACACCCCAAAGCATTGTTTGGCAAAGAAACACAGAAAGTTACAGAGTATATAATATTTGCTTGTTCAGAAAACCCTTTGCAGGCTAGGCCTCATCTATAAGGAACTCTTTAAGCTAATACGACCAGGGAATAAAATGCCCCTACTCTTAGCAGCTATGTAGGAGGAAAGAGGAAGGGTGGAGTTGTGGTGTCTAAAGTTTTTGTGTTCATTAGAACCTCGGTTAGGTATAATTTTGGTATGTCCTCATTTAACAGTAATTCCTGGACCCATTTGAATGACTGTGGTGGTAACTGACTACTTCATCTTTTCAGAGGATGCTGTTTCGTTACTTATCTGAAATGGACTACCTGGACTGGTGCTTTCAGATTCATATGGATCTTCCATTCCAGCTGTTTACCTGTCCTGATTCCTACCTTTTGGACTCTTCTGGAGTCTCTAAAACTAATCGGAGAGCTATGAAATTAGATATATTATTGGATCACAGCCATTTGCAAATGATACACAATTGTCCTGACTCATTAGAATACCTTAAAAGAAATTAGGGTTGTTTTTGAAAAAAAGTCCAACCAAATTTAACCATAAAGAGAGGTAATATATCAACTAGCCAGACATTAGACATAGGACAGATTGTTGGGTTGGCTTTGTCTAGTGGTTACAGCATCTTATCTCTGTAATTCCCTGAGCTCTGCCCTCCACACTCTGTAAGTCAGCTTTATTCTTAAGTTTGAAAGCAGATTGCATCTGCATTTCCAGGTAGGACAACCACAGAGTTTGAGAAAGAGACCATCTTTTTTGGAGGCTCTCCCTTAACAATGAGGAAATGTTTTCCCAGAAACAAAGTTCACTCATGTTTTATTGGCTCACTTAGTGTCATATGCCCATTTCTGGATCCAAACCATGTTTCTAGGGGAATGCTCTTTATAGATTGGTGTAGGCTTGGCTTCACCAACCAATCACTGGCAGGAAAGATAGGATTACTGCGGTTGCCTTAAATTTAGCAGGACCTGCCCCAGAGGTTGGGCGCAAACTACACAGCTCTTATATGCTGAGGAAGGGATATTTAGGAGAAAACCACAGTATCTACTACATTATGCCTTAAGGCTTATTTGTATATGTAAATTCATTTGTTTGGCTTTAGAATATGAGTAAAATAATGAACAATTATAACTGGAATAAGAAAAAGGAAAAGAAAACAACATAATATAGTGTATTTGAAGATGTGTGATTTGGTTATAAAAATCTTTCAAATGAGTTCTCTGATTTTTTATTATTTTCAAAGTTTCGCCAGGTGCGAATCGCATGAGCAACCTAATGTCATCCCTTTGTATCTCTAGATGAGCTCAGTGAAAACCAACTTCTGTGAAATGTCATTAAACTTGCCTTTGAGAGCTGTCATCCACATTGAGCTATTTATTCCAGCCATCCTTCCATGGCTTCTCCTTGCAAACCCTCTGTTATAGGTCAAACAGTGTCCTGGGCTCTAGCACTACCACTCATAGTTTTCAAGACCCATGCATAGAAAATTCTCTGCTTTTCCCTGCAATTTTCCAGATCTTTCCTGTTCTTCAAAATCCAGCTCAAATATTATATCTATGAAATCTTTTGGTGACCAGCCCAGCCCCAAGCGTCTTTTCTCTCTTTCCTCTGATGACTTTAAGTATAATTTTTTTATTCAGTTCATTTGGTCATTTGCTGCCTTTTGAGACCTTCTAGTCTATGTCTTTGTGCTATTATTAACATCTTCTATTATTGATTATGACCTTCTTGAAAATATCAATCCTCGATATCATAATGAGTCACATGAAGAATTCTTTTTTTCATGTAGTCATCTTGGAAAGGCAAGCTTAAAGAATCTCTCATTCTGGACATAAAAATAGCTCATGTTTATTAAGCATTTGCTGTATGCCCAACACAGTAACAAATGCTTTACGGGCATTATCTCATTTCTTCATTATATGCACATAAAAAATTCTCCATATAGTAGTTTACAAAAACCTATCTCAAAATAGTTGAAGCGAGAAAGGTAATACAGTGCTATTCTAACAGAAAATAACCTTTAAGATCACAGGGTATTTTCAAGCATCCATCACTTACTCTGTTGTCCCAGGTCTTAGTTTTGCTTTCTTCTTAGTTGACTTTTTTACGTTTGAATGGTCCTCAGTAACCTCAGTCACAGAGAGATAGATGTGTGGGAGGGGAGGGGAGGAGAGGGGAAGGGAGAGGAAGAGAGAACAGGAGATCTTTCCAGCAGTTGTTGGGGTAATGGGGATCCCCACATAGCTTCCCAGAACTGGTCAAAGATTACTCAGGCCCAAGCAGTCATCCCTAAAGTGCAAGAGCAGGTGTGGGCCAACACTATTTGAACCATGAAGTCTGAGAATAGGGGCAGCATGGTTTTTCAATGGAATGCTGAATAACAATTACTCTGGTAAGTATTATTTTCAATTTATAGATAAGACCTGGGTTTAGAGATTAAGTAACTTGCCCAAGATCACCCAGATAGAAAGATTCAACCTAGCATAAAATCCAGAGTTTATGCTAGTAACCACTTGGCTATAATTGTAGTATTTTTTAATTAAAATATATTTGACTATTGGTGCTCAAAATAAAAATAGCCTCTACTATATGGACCGTATTTATGTATCTTCAATTGTTGCCCTTTTCAGATACTCAGTGCCTGTATGCCCTTATATAATCTCTCTCCCTCCCTCCCTCCCTCCCTCCCTCCCTCCCTCCCTCCTTCCCTCCCTCCCAAATCAGGAAATGAACACTTATCTGAAATTATTACATTCTAGTTGAGTGACTGAATTTGCTTTCCTAAGGCTGTGTTTTAGTCGCTGTGTTTCTTTATTCAGGGCTTTGCATTTGAATGCTTTCATAGCATTTTGTGGCTCCATAGACACCACATCTGACAAAGAAATTTCAGATGTTGTCAGTGCAGAGATATTTGCAGAGGAGAAACACGTTGGTCCCTGAAATCTCCCTCCATTGCCTGCAGAGGTGACTGGGTACAAGGTGGAGCTTCGTGAATATTTTACGTGGGCTAGTCCAAGAGCTGTCACTTGGCCTGCCCTGAGGAGGAAAAACAGGACAGACAGAGCTGTGGATGCTGCAGCCATGATTCTTAGAGCTCCTGAGATGAAAGTGTGTGTGTCCTGTTATCTCTGGCTCCTTCCAAAATCCAGGGCCTGCCCTGCTCTTGCTTAGGCCTGCCCACACGGACCCTGCTCTTCAGGTTCTTCCTGCCCTCTTGCTGCCTCGGACAGACCACCCACCATCTCACTGCAGCTCTAAGTTTTCCCATGCCTCTCTTTCTGACCCACGGATTTCAGATGTCTAAGATGAGTTTTATATACTTTTTGCCACTATTGTCGTTTAGGTGCTATGTAATTATTTTCTATATTAACACACAAACATATGTTTCGTGGCAACCCTCCCTTTCCTAACATTCTGGAATGCATTCCTCATTTTCTTTCTTTCTCTGCTAATGACTTTTCCAACTTTGAAGTAGTTAGATCACAGCTTCTTTATTAATAAGTTTTAATGACTTTGTTTTCTCCACATCATCTAACAAAGTACGTTGCAGATATTGCTCAACAATATATTTATTTAATTTGCCTCAGTACTCAGAGATGGGTTGAACTGTCTGTGACATTAATATGAGGACCAGCAATTTCATCTTATTCATAGAGGTGGCCTGAATACTGTTTTACTCTGCACGTTCAGCTTGGAGTAAGAGCTGTAGGATGAAACAAAATTTACCAGCTTAATCCACGGATTGGTATGTAGTTCTTACCATCTTTATCCGTTTAGTCTTTAATATATCAATTGAGGGGTTAATTTGGGATCACGATCATTTTTTTTTCTTTTAGAATATAGAATTTGGTGTATTCTTAGGATTTTTGCTTTTAATCAGCAATAATGGCTTTGTGTTATAAAAAGCATTAAAATATTATATGCTATCTTTTCCAGAGTAGATATCAGTTATCTTATAGTTTACATTTAACCCAGGATGATACTGTGGCTGGAAAGGGGAATAAGGCCTTTTTGGTTGAAATGTGGCCTATAAACAAAGAAAACTAGATTTGTAGATTATTGTCCTACTAATGACAGTTCATAGTCTATATTGAAGGTATTTGGTCTAGTCACCCACTGATTTTTAACTGGTAAAGTATAATTTAACCTTCTGTCCATGTACATCAGCATAGGGGCATATCTATTTTACTTTTTAATGTTATAAACCACAAAGGCTTTTCTAAATTATCAGGGGGCAAACTAGTGAAACAAATGTCCTAAGCTTTCATCAGCTGTTTTGATTTTAGCTGCCACTTTGGGGCTTTTACACTTTTTTTCCCATCCTATCTCTAAGAGGCAAACAAAGAAATATAATTTGCATTAGCTCTAGAAATGCCTTTGAGATCACTGCTCTAAGTGTGCTGGGGATTTGGAGTAGAAATCCTGCAAGAGAGAGAAAGGCAAGGGTAAACGCTCTGTCAACAAGGGAGTTTCATTGGCGTGTGGTGAGAGTACGGCATGGGATGTGTGAATACAAATTGTGCAACCTTCCTCTCCTTTTAAAGAAAAAATAGTCGAGGAATGTGGAAGCTCTGTCTGGTTAAAGAGTTGGGCCTGAAGGCAGCTGTATAGCTTAGTTTTTATTTCCAAGTCAGATACTTCCCTGTTGGAGGGCTTAACACCTCACTCCTTCTTGCCCAGCTGCCCGTCACACACGGCACCACTGGTTGAGAGGAAGGCAGATAGCTGTCTCTGTACATGATGCTGAATGGAGCTCTGTCATTTGGCCAGCCCACTGGGATGGAAGGGAAGGACATTTGAATTCTCACTTTGGTGCAGGGCTTTAGCACATTCACCCTCTGCTGGCATTGGGTCAAGTAACCCAAGTTAGCCTGTGAACCAAGTTTTCCCTGGAGTAAATATAATACGTGTACTTGGCTAGAAGGTCAGCTGTGAAAGGACGATTTCTTTTCTGTAGGACTAGGTATTTGTGCAAATTTCTAAAGCATCAAAGTGGAGGCAATTTAGACATTTAATGGAAGCAAAATCTATTCTAAATAAAATAGGAAGATCTCATTATAGATTCACAGATCTGTGTATTTGTATGCTCAAGGATAATAATAATACTGGGATACATATCAGAGAAAAGAGATGAGTAAAAATAAGAAAAAGAAATAATGGAGTTGAGCCCAAGTAAATGAAACTCTATTATTTAATTATAGTATCTGACTGTGAATATAAATGGGAGATAGAGAACAAGAACTTTTTCTACAGTTTGGATCATAGAGGATTCATGACTAAAAGGGGAAGTCTGTCACTTAGAGCTAAGAGCTAGACATTTGATCCTTCATAAAATGAATCAGGGAGTACAAAAAATATTTTGGGAATTGAGGACAGTCACATTTGGACACACTCAAATGTTTTTACATCTAAAGTGAGAAAAAACTGCATAATGTGGAAAATATGACAGTGTCCTTCAAATTTGCCCGTCTGTAGTAACCTGAATAGATGGGGAAAAAACTCACTGATACACAAGGGAAACGAACATGCTAACTCTTACAGTTTCATTTTTGGAAACTCTTTTGGGCTGGTGTCTATAACGACATCAATGGTTGGGCCATTAATTTGATATCAATTGATACTTTTGGCAAATGGCTAAGTTTAAACTCTAGTGTTCTGGTGAAATTCTGCTGTAGATGACTGATGACATTGTATCTGCCATGTTCTTAATTTGCCTTCCTTACGGGAATGACGCATAACTGCATCCTCAAGCTGATTGTTGACACACTTTAGATTTTAAAAAATGAATATTTTTATTCTTCATTGTTTAGTAACATCAGACCTCAGTTCTAGGCTCAACTCTGTTACTTGCCCGTGACCTGGTACAAGTTAGCTTCATCTCTCTATAATGTATTTTCTGTAAAAGGTGTACAATAGCCTAGGTGATTAAGCCCATTTATAATTTTAACAGACTTTGAGTAACTGATGGTCCATAATCTTGATAAATAAAATAAATGGAAAATTTTGTTCATACTTCAAAGACCTTTCAGATTTCTGTTTACTTTAATGCACTAGAAAACGCATTCTTAGACGTTATCTTTAAAGTGTCTATCCAAAATAGTATGCATCAAATGACAGAAATCTTGGTTTTTCAAATCAGTAAGGTTCCCCCCCAAACTAATCTCAATTAATTTCTGTTTTCTTTTTAGTGTAAGTATGCCTGCATGTGTAGTTCTAGATGGGGGAAAACAGGAGAGTTTGGGGTCGGGGGGAAGCAGGAAGAATATCTCACATAGCTACATTTATTCTGATGTTTAGATTTTTGATTTACTAACTCACCAATTTGCAAAAATATTCAATAGGATAGGACATGATTTATGACACACTTCACTCAAACTGGTAAAACAATTACACCATCAGACTATGATAAACTATGTATATATAATGTCATACCTAAAGCAACCACTAAAAGCTATATGAAGAGACACTCAAAAACACTGTAGGCAGATCAAAATTGAATTACAAAAAAATTTGAATGAAGGTAGGAAAAAGAAAACAGAGAATTAAAAAATAGAAAAGAATTGCAAAATGAAGCCCTAACATACCATTAATTACATTAAATGTAAGGAGTCTAAATACAACAATTAAGAGACATATTGTCAGAGAGTATAAGAAAAGTCTTCAATTATAATGATACAGGCAGGATGAAAGTAAAAGAATGAATAAAGATATATTATGAAAACATTAATAAAAAGAAAATAGGCTTTGGAGCAAAGAAAATTCCAGTGACAGAGAAGAATTTTATGTAATGATAAAGGAATTGCTCCATCAACAAGATGTGGCAATCCTAAATATATATGCACTAAATTACTGAGCTGCAAAATACATGAAGCAAAAAATGACAAATTCGAAAAAAGAAATACACAAATTCACAAATATAGTTGAAGATTTCAACAACCCTATTTATCAATCCCTAGAAAACTAGATGCAAAATCAGCAAGGATATAGAAAACTCAACAACATCTGTAACCAACAGACTATAATTGACACTTTACCCAACAGCTGCAGAACACACATTCTTTTCGTGTGATCATGGAACATATACAATATTGACCCTCTCCTGGGCCAGGAAACACAGCTCAAGAAATTTAAAAGAATTAAAATCATATGGAAGGTATTCTTTGACCACCATGGAATCAAATTAGAAATCAATAACAGAAAGAAAGCAGAAAAATCTCTTAGCACTTGGAAAGTAAGCAGCATACACTATAAATAACTTATAGGTCACAAAGGATGTGTCAAGGGACATAAAAATACATTGCACTGAATGAAAATAAAAATGTAACATCCAAATTTGTGGGTCACAGGTAAGAACTGCTGAAAGGGAAGTTTATACTTTAAATGTATATATTAGAAAAAGTCTCAAATTAATAATCCGCGCTCCCACTTCAAGAACCTAGAATAAGAAGAACTAAATAAAACCAAAGCAAGCAGAAGGAAGGAAATGATGTTAAGGAAAAAAGTCAATAAAATTGAAAAACAATCAATTTTTAAAATCTGGTTATTTGAAAAGATTGAGAAAATTGACAAACCTCTAACATGAGTAACAAAGAAAAAAGAGAAACAACACAATTTACTAATATTAGGAATGAGAAAGGGTTTATCTCTACAGACCCTGCAGACATCAAAAGGGTAATATGCTAATACTACAAACAATTCTACACACATAAATTTGAAAACTTAGATTAAATGGACCAATTCCTCAAAAAACACAATTTCACAACTCATGCAGTATTAAATAGATAATTTGAATAGCCCTATAACTAAGAAGGAAATTGAATGTGTAATTTTAAAACTTCCAAAAAACAACACCTGGTCCCAGAGGTTCTACTAGAGAATTCTAACTAGCATTGAAAGAAGTAACATTAATTCTATGCAGTCTATTCCAACAAACCATTTATTTCATGTAAGTAGTACTACCCAGATACCCAAATCAGAAAAAGACAGTATAAAAGAAATGAAAACTAGAGAACAATATCCCTCATGAATGCAGATACACAAATACTTCATAAAATAGTAGCAAATAGAATTTAGCAATATATAAAAAGAAAATAAAGCTTGACAAATTAGTAGTTATTCCAGGATGCAAGGCTGGTTCAACTTGAAAAACTGTCAGTATGATTCCCCAGGGTTAATGGGCTAAAAAAGAAATAGCACATGATCCTATCAATTAATGCAAAAAAAAGAAGAAATCAACACCTATTCATGATAAAAACCCTCACAAGAAGTAGGAACAGAGCACTTCCTCAGCGTGACATAGAGCATCTGTAAAAAATAAAAATCTACAACTGACATTACTTTTAATGACAAAAGCCTGAATTCTTTCCTCTCAGATGAAGAACAAAGTCAAGAATGTCTGCACTCTATGCTTTTATTCAATACAGTGCTAAAATTTCCAGCCAGTGCAAAAGATAAGAAAAATTAATTAAAAGCATAGAGATAAGAAAAGAAGAAATCAAACTGTTCCTATTTGTAAGTGACATGATTCTTTATATAGAAAATCCCAAGGAACTTAAAAAAGCAAAAAAAACGACAACCCAAAAACAAACAAAAAAACCACTCCCCATACTTGTGAGTTCAGAGAAGTAGTAGGATATAAACTAAACATACAAAAATTAATTATATTCCTATAGAATAGCAATAAACAATCGGACATCAAAATAAAAAATATATATGCTACCATTTACAATCACTAAAAAATTTAAATACTTAGGTATAAATCTAATAAAACATTTATAGAACTTGTATGCCAAAACCGATGTAATACTGGTGGAAGACCTAAATAGATAAATACATCATATTCATGGACTGGGAGACTCACCATAGCAAAGATGTCACTTCTCCCCAATCTGATATACAGGTTTCACACAACTTCTATCAAAATTCCAGCAAGACTTTTTGTAGATATTGGCAAGATTATTCTAAAATTTATTTAGAAAGGGAAAGGAATCTAAATAGTCGAATAAAGTAGGAGGAATTAATTTACCCAATTTCAAGATTTATTATACAGCTTCATTAATCAAGACCATGTAATATTGGCAGAGAGATTGCAATGGGGTAGCATAGAGAACCTAGAAATTGACCCACACAAATATATACAACTGATTCTGACAAAGGTGCAAATGGTTTCAAATGGCGTTGGAGCAAACGGATATCCATAGGCAAATTGAAGCTTGACCTAAGTCTTACTTTTACAAAATTTAACTCAAACTATATCATGAAGTTACATGAAAAACTTAAAGCTATAAAACTTTTATGGAAAAAGTAGAAAATTTCAGTATCTTGGGTTAGGCAGAGCATTTTTAAATATTACACCAAAAGTATGATCCATAAAAGGAAAAAAATTGATAAATTGGACTTTATCAAAATTAAAAACCTTATTAAAAATTAAAAAAAAATTGGGAGGATGAAAAGACAAGATAAAGACTGGGAGAAAATATCTGCAAACTATATATCTGACAAAAGACTAGTATTAAGAATATAAACTTTCAAAACTATAGTAAAAAATAAACAATTCAATTAGAGCATGGACAAACGCATGAAGAAACATTTCTGGGAGAAGATATATATATAGATAACAAGTATCTGAGAAGACATGCATAATCATTAATTGTTAGAGAAAAAACCGAATGGCTGAAATAAAATATAATGACATCAACAAACTGGCAAGGATGCATAGAAACTGGCTCACTCATGCATTGCTGGTGAGGATGTAAAATGGTACAGCTATTCTGCAAAACAGTTTGGCAGGTTTTTAAAGAAAACTTAACATACATCTACCATACAATCCAGCAAGTGCACTCCTGGGCATTTATCCCAGAGAAAGAAAAACTTATGCTCACACAAAAACCTGTATACAAATGTTTATAGCAGCTTTATTATAATAACCCCAAACTGGAAATGATGCAGTGTCCTTCTATGAGTGAATGGTTAAACGATTCATGCCATAGAACACTACTCAACAAGAAAAATGAATGAACTATTGATAGACACACCAACCTGGATGAATCTCTAGATACTTACATTGAGTTTATGATTTCATTTATATACTTGAAATGAAAAATAGAGAAATCGTGAATAGATGAATGGTTTGCAGGTTTTAAGGAAAAAGTAGGGTGGGAGGGGAATGGGTGTGGCTATAATAAGGCGACGTGAGGGATTCTTATGGTGACGAAAGTGTTCTGTATGTTGACTCTATTGATGTAATGGTCTTGATTTTGATATTTTACTATAGCTTTGCAAGATGTTACCTTTGAGTAAAGAATGCACAGGGTCTCTCTGTATTATTTCTTATAAATGCATGTAAATCTACAATTACCTCAGACAAAAAGTCTTACTTAAAAAGACAACTCTCTGGATTTGAGGTTAAAATTCAAAGCCTCCCCTTGGCCCTTTCCAACCTCATTCATTTCCTGCTTCTCTCTCTCTCACGTCATGCTGCTTGCAGCCACAGAGACCTTTTTGCTGTTCCTGGACATGTCTAGCAAGCTCTTACCACACGACCTTGATACAGTAACCCTGCCTTATCTGCAGGGCATATGTTCCAAGATGCCCAATGGCTGCCTGAAACTGTGGATAGTAGCAAACCCTATATATGCTATTTTTTTTTACACATATGTACCTATGATAAACTTTAATTTATAAATTAGGCATGGTAAGAGATTAGAACAGTTATGATACAGTGTAAGAAAAGAAATAGAACAGTTATGATACAGTGTAAGAAAAGTTCTATGAATGTCACTCTCAAGATATGGTATTGTATTGTACTCACCCTTTTTGTGATGACATGAGATGTTAACTATACATAATGAGATGAAGTGAGGTACTCAGAACAACATGCAATTTCAAACTTATGAATTGTTTGTTTCTGAAATTTCTCATTTAATATTTTCACACCACGGTGACCCCCAGGTAACTGAAACCACGGAAAGTAAAATGTCGAATGAGGGGGATTACTGTGCTTGCTGCTCCCTCTGCCTGGAAAGCTCCTCCCTCTGGCTTACTCTCTGCATCCTGGCCTCTGCTTAAATGTTACCTTGTCAGAGAAGTTTGTCCTTGAACAGTCTGTTTAAAGTAGCACCCCCATCACAGTCTCTTCTCCTACCTGGATTTATTTTTCTTCTCTCATTAGAAACAAATTTGGTATTTTTAAAAATTCCCAGTTCTTATCGGAACCACACATTTCCTACTGCGCCTCCTCGTTTCTATGTGTCCTGGGATTTGGAGCATTTGATGTGAAAAACTGGTTCGGTCCCTTTTCTTTCCTTCCGCTGATGGCTCTGAATCTGTCTGGGTGGAATTTAAGGGTTCTGTAGTACCTAACATGCTCTCTATTTTATGATGCTCAGCTTATCACAATTCACTGGATTTCCCCAAGTAACTAATGTTTGAAAGAGTCAACCTTGACTCCACATGACTCCACATGCCATGCATGAATCTGCTTCTAAATAACTTAGCTCTTATTTTCTTCTAGGCTTTTTAATCAGCCCGCAGTGTAAAGACACACTTCACAAGGATCCTTAGACGTCTTGGACAAGCTATCCCGTATGTGGCAGGTATGTCTCCATCTAGACCCTGAGTGTGCAAGAAATGGAACTGTCTTTCTTCTTCTGTAGATAAATCTGCATTCTATTTAGATTCCCGCTTTAACCGTGTGGCAACAATCTGAGATGTCATCCAAGTTCTGGGTGATTTTATGAGGTACTAAACTTCTGATGGGTGATGCACCTGCTCCTTGGCTCACCGAATGGGGAAAGATGCATGATTCAAGGAAATGAAATAAAATGCTTCAAATATTATACCCCCTATGATAAAGAATATTGCTTGTCCTCTTTTGTGTATCTACCATGTGATTTTTAATCTTTATAATGGCACTGAATCCTTTATAGTAAGGATTTGCCATTTGAGGAAACCAGGATGTTGGTTTGCTACAGCTGCCATAACCAAGTACCACAAACAGCGTGTCTTAAACAGAAATGCATTGTCTCACAGATCCGGAGGCTAGAAGTCTGAATTCAAGGTGTCAACAGGCTTGTTTCTCTCTGAGGACCATGTGGGAAGAATCTGTTCCAGCCCTTTTCCTTGGCTTGTAGACAGCATTTTTACCCTGTGTGTTTACATCATCTTTCCTCTGTGAGTGTCTGTCTCTAAGTCCAAGTTTCCTTTTTATATAAGGATGTCAGTCATATTAGATCAAGGCTCAAACAAATGACCTCGTCTTCACTAATTCCACCTGCAACAACCCTGTTTTCAAAAGTCACATTCTGAGCTGCTGGGCGTTAGGACTTAAATATAAATTTTTTGGGGGGTGGGGGGAGCTGGGGACACAGGGTTCAAAGAGGCTTCCTGGCTTCACCGTCACACAGACCTTGAAACGCCATTACAGAGATTCTCCACCATAACTGTATGACTCAGCAGTTGCGTTCTTTCTGCTTTATTTACTGCACTTCATCTCAGGCAACTCGTGTTGCAGGCCTGTGCAATGAGGAGAGTGTGGCTTTCCTTTCAGCAACAAAACCAAGGCTGGGTAAGGCATGGATCCATTTAGGAAAGGAACCCTTACTTAGACATAAGGTCATGCCATCGATGAATTCAGAATAACTCGCTTACACAAAGGAGAAACAAGAACATGTTTGGGGAGAGATCCACTCTAATTCCATCATACTATAGGATACAAAATGAATTTATACTTGAACCAGAGGTGTATATTACACCAAGATTCAAATGGCTCTAAAGCTGCTAAGATGGTGTCAACCTGAGTTTGGTGGTATTATTCCTATATCCTGTGATTTATATTTTTGGTGCTCTTGACCTATATTCATATATAAGTAGGCCATATGGATGTGGTCTGTTTCACGTAAGACATGTTTAAAACGTGTAATGAAACAACATATTTAAATCATGCAAAAGACAAAGGGGGAAAAATCTCTGCTATAGAGTCCCTGCAGGCATTTCCTGGATAATGATGATAGCTTTACTAAAAAAGATAAAGTATGCTCAACTTCAGTGAGGATTATATTCAGGAGAATTATCAGATTATTTTGGATATTTTTCTTTTTGAAACAATTCTTCAGTGCATCCTAGATGGGAGATAGGAATTGCAATAGTGATTTGGAAAAGTGGCTTTGTACGTATGAACATAATTTGAGTCTTGTAATATTTAGCAGTGTTTTATTTCCAACAGCAAATCTATATATTATTTCTTTCAGTTAGTGCCTGAAATATACACCTACAGAAATAAATTCATTATAAGATTTTTCTTGACAAAACTCTGATAGATGATCACTTACTGAGAAATATGTGTACTGAGGAATATTTAAGAAAAATACCCTTTAATGACACTGCACTAATGATATATATTTAGCTAATTGTGTACAAAGATCTACACATGATTTCATATAAAGTAGACTGATGGCCAGGTAAATAAGCCTGGCACAGGTGTGCAGAGTTCTGAGAATTAGATAGCAGATCTAATGAAAAGTAGAGGGAGCTTCAAAGAAATATTTTATTGTAAATTAGATTTCCCATTATAAAACACATATAACCACTTAACAAAAAATGCTTTTAAATAAGGGTAAAAAATTGCTAAGAATATCAATAAGCAAAAGCAAAAAAGTAACCTTTTGATATATTTGCTTCTCTTTCTTTTTTATTCATTTGTTCAACTGAGGATTGCTAGCATTTAATGCAGACATTTGGGAACTAAGGATGGAGAGGACAAAGTTTCTGCCCTGATTTACTTTATCAGGGAAATAGACAGTCAATGAGTCCTTAGAATAGGTCATAAGTACAGTACTAGAGGACTGTGGGCCAGAGAACTAGGTATCAACTCTATCGTCAGGTCTGGAAAGGCTTTGACAGGTAGGTTGGGATAAAAACCTGAGAAGAAATCTGTTAGCCAGAAAAGAGAAGAAAATACATTTCAGTTTGAGGAAAGAACATCTGCCAAGGTATGGGAGGATTAAAATAACATTATACAGGAACTGTAAATAATGTAGCATGTCTGGAACAATAGAGAATGAGGTTGGAGAAGTAGTGGAGATAATATCATGGGTATTAGTGCGAGGTATCCTCCTGCAAGAAAAGTTTCAAGAAGGAAGAGAATATGTTTAGAATTTCACTTTGGAAAAATTAACCTTTGGCAATATGATTGGATGGCTGGCTTAGAAATTACAGACCTTAGACACTAAGGGTTTGGTAAGAAGCTGAAATAAAGTTTAAACAAATGACACTTTGCTTGCATGTGCCTCTAGCAGAATTTTGGTAGGGACACTAAAATTTATTCTGATGGTCATATGTTTTTATAAAATTTGCAAAAAATATGAGTTTTTAACGTCAATTAGTTGTGAGTACTTTCTATATTATTACCCCTCTGTTTTGCTACTCTTAATGTGGGCATTGGTGACACAGATTTCGTGTTCACAATTTTACCTTTGTTTTCTTTAAACGAGCCCCGGCATTGTATAAGCTTAGGCCTCACTTTGCAAATCCAGCCCCAAGACAATATTGCAGCAATCCAGAAGAGAAATAGCTCCTAAATCAAGATAGTATTTGTAGAGATGAAGAAGAAAAAGATGAGAAGACTAAGGAGAAAGAATTATTGGCTCTGTTGTGAGGCAAACGATAGTGCCAAGATTTCTCACTTCTATAGCTTAGTGAGTGATAAGGCTGTTAACAGGAAAAAAAAAAAAAATGGTAGGGGCAGGTCACTATTGTAAATAACAGTTTATTAAACATCTTTGTGTGCATATTTCATATTTTGGGATTTACAAAAACGGATTTGCTGTATCACAGTGTATAAATATTTTAATGGATTTTGTTATCTGTTACCAAATTGCTTTTCAGATACCATGTTTCCCCCAAAATAAGACCTAACTGGAAAATAAGCCCTAGCATGATTTTTCAGGATGACATCCCCTGAACAGAAGCCCTAATGCATCTTTTGGAGCAAACCTTAATATAAGACACAGTCTTATTTAAGACTTATTTATAAAACCTTAATATAAGCCTTAATTTTCGGGGAAACACAGTAGGTAGTATGCCGTTTAACATGATGTATAAATGAGTTTCCTTGTCTACTCCCTCTAGCATTGGGCATTATAATTCTCAAATTAAATTATTGGGTAAAATCAGTACCTCCTTTCATTTTACTCTGAGGTGAGATAAATACCATCCATTATTGTTAGCTCTGCATAGAAATCTATTTTCAGGGGGTGATTATAGTGGTCTTTTCCTGGTAGTAATTTAGGAAGCATTAGGAGGTAGTTGTAAATCTTTTATGTAAGTAGTTATGTTATAAACTCTAAATGCATGCATTCATACATATATTATAAAATCTAGATGTAGATTGGGCTAAAACAATTGTGTAGATCAGATAGTTTGAGACCAGGTATCAGCAAATTTTTTTCTGATAATTTTTTTTCCAGATAGTAAATATTTTAGGCTTTGTGGGTTAGGGGATGAAATTGAGGATACTATGGAATACTTCAAGAGAGAAAAAAATTTTCCACGAAATTTTTACTGACATAGTTCAAAATGTAATAATTGAGTAAATTTTTTATAATAGAAGTCAAATGATGAGAAAAATTGAATTCTTTTTGGGGAGGAGACATTTCACTCAATTGTAGTTCAAAGTTAATGTTCTCTATCATCAAATTGATTGTAAATGTTAATTCATTAAGCTGTTTGTGTTTCAGAGGCGGTGAGCTGAATTTGGATCACGGTCCATACTGTGCCAACCCTATTTTAGACAACCATATTTAAAAGTCATTTTTCCATTAGGCTTTGTTAAATATTTAATTTGATGATAAGTTTCATACTTTATTTGAACCCATGGCCATCTACAACATGCAAAACACCAAAATGCACATGCACACCTGTGTGTGTGTGTGTGTGTGTGTGTGTGTGTGTGTGTGTGTAGCATGAGTGGTTTTATTCTGCATTGCCAGTGGTACTGGGATATATTTGGGATTCTAACACTATTACAACAAAGCATTTTGTCTATTTAGGTTAGGAGCCCAGAGAAGTGAAACAGGAAACTAGACTTGGCAGGTCCAAATTTGGTCTGTTGATGTATGTATTAGAATGACTTTGAACGTTCCCTGTTTTGACTTGAGTTGACTATAATTGGTTCTGTTCATTAACGTCTGTTTCTGCAAAGTTTTGGGAGTTTGCGCTTTGGTTTTAGCTTTGCTGTTGCTCAGCAACTTTCCAAAATATATTAATTCTTCCCTCACTCTCCCTCCCAAGCTTGATGTCTTGAAATATTTTTTATAACTCACATTTAATTTGCTAATGATTTTTGTGGTAAGGCCACCCAGTTTCTAAAGTTTCAAGAAAGAAAAGGAGAGATGAAGAAAATAAACAAAATGGAAAGATATGGAAATTTTGAAAGCTAGTAAACAGGTCGTTTCACCCACTGTAGAGATTGGGCCATCTAGTATCTCGAAAGTTTCAACTGGAATTTGATTCCGAAATTTAAGAACATTTTTTCCTTTAAACTTTTAATGAATGGTTTGGGAAATCCATTAAAACTTAGATAAATTTAGCTACTTTCATGAGTATGCTGAATTATGGGTTGGAATTCTTAAAAACCGAGGATTGGATTGAAAGTTTATGTTTTATCTTTTTAGTCAATATGGGTGCAAAGAATTGGTATCTTTTTAATGTATAATCAAAAAGAATTCAAATGAATAAACTCAATATGCAAACCTTATTTTAAAAAATATTGAAAATCTTTTCTTGCATTACTGGTATGTAGAATATTTTGATTTAATATTCTGTTTAATGGATACATATGCTATATCTATTTTTGCAACAAACACAGCTATGTATATTTTTTAGAGATAATGTGTTATTAGATTGCAATTTGTTTTTGAGAGTCAGCACAGGAGAAAAATTCCATCAAAATTAAATCAGAGAGACCCTGGTGTGTGTGGGGGGAGGTCCACCAAAAAGGGAGTCAAATGGGGATAAGCTGATTTTCAATTAAGTGGGACAGAGTTATGTTGTTTGTAAACACTTCTATGTATAGCGAAGTATTCATGGTGTCCCCTTTGCCTAGATCACTGTGACACACAGGTGAGGAACCAGCGACCCTCTGGACCTGTCCTGTAGCACTGACACCTGACACATGCAGGTGGAGGGGAAAAACTAGGTTTGAAACACACAGAAACAGAATCTACTCTGTGGAGAACCCTTCTTATGATTAGATGTGTAATACTGTAAACAGATAACATGGTTTGTATCAATGGCCAGTCACAATAGACGTTCTCTCCTGTCAAAAATGTAATGTCTAATTCAGTTTATACTATTATTAATGCATTAGATATTTTTACCTTTTTTGATCAATATTACATAAATAGAGTTTCTCAGATGTCTGTTGTTTTAGGATACAAACTTGTAGCAGTAATACAAGCAGCAAGTACCACTGTGTGTGTGCAGCTGCGTGTTTTCTGAAACCCAACTATGTAGAGTTAAAAACCAATTTTGATTAAACATACTAGATAGAATGGATTATCTTTCTATTTTCTCTATAGAAAACAATATTTACAAAGAGGCAATCAAAGAGTACGCAGCCAAAAACTTAGGGAAAAAAGCATTAGAGAGGTGTGCTCAGAGAGCTAATTATCTGAATATTATATTTTTTTCCAGATTTGTGATGTTGGTGATATTTCTCAGCATTTTAAAGTAGTAATTTATTGGGATTCTTTCATTGTAAAGAAATATTCACTTTCATGTTAAATTAATTTTTTAAAATTTGTATTCTTATTCTGAAATTGCATAAGCTTTGGGCTCCCATAAAACTGGATCCACAGAATAAATACTTATTAAATATTTAGATACCATAAAGGTAAGAGTCACTTTTAGCCTAGCATAGAGCCTAGTTTATAATAGTCACTCATTATGTGTTTGAAATTGAATGCTTCTTCATAAAAACAATGAGTTATTTTTTGCAGTGATAACTGGTGCTTTATACGGACATTAAATGATACTTGTAAGCTGTAGCTAAAAATTTCTACCTTCTCAGTATCTTGAGGTGATAAAATCATTGTTTCTACCAACGATTTTCTTATGGGTGAAAAACTGTGAAAACTTCATTTAACCAGGGATTTGACATATGCAAATATTATCATTTCCCTCAACCATTTTTTCTTTCTTTCTTTTTCTTTCTTTTTTTGGTTTAATTTGTCAAAAGAAAAAAAAAAAAAGGACGAAAGAGGAGGGGAGGAGGGGAGGTACAGAGAGGTAGGGAGGGGTGGGAGCAGAGAGGGAGGGAAAGAGAAAGCCTCATAGGTCAGAAGACTTTTTGCTCTGAATGAATTATATTGTAGTGGTAGGAGAATCTTTGAACAGGTACCTCAAATTCTGAGAAGTGACCAGGACACAATTAGTTAATGGTACTCCTAGGAAAGTACTAGCAAAGTACTATCAAGATTCTCTATACATACCTCCTTCCCAATAGAAAGTTTCAAGCAAAACTTTATGTAACTAGTACATTTTGGGGATGATAGTGTCTACCTGTGTTAAAGAACTTCTTGTCACTGGGCAGTACTTACAATGTTTCAAGGAATTAAGCCCAACATCTTCCTATGGTAAACTCATTTTACCATTTTAGCTATCATCACAAAGACAGTCACAGCCTGTCCTAAGCATCTCTGTGCTCACCTGTCCCAATTGTCCCTGGAGATTTAGGCATGCTCTACACACGTATAGACAACCCCTTTTCAAAGCATCCCTTTTGGGCACACAAATGGATGGGAGTTCGCAAAGATGCATCCAGGGATGACTGTTCCTACATCGTTCACCCGATTACTTCTGGGTGTGTTGATGGAGGAAGCCTGAGAGTGGATGCAGGACCAAGCAGGGGCTGCTGCTGTGCTGGCATCAACAGGGTTAACCAGCCTTGCCAGCATGAACAATGGAAACAGGGCAGCTCTAAATGAAATGAGCTGAATATTTCATTCGGCCACTCAGCTGCCTGCTCCAATTGCCTCCTTTACTAAAATAAGAGCTTAATCTGAAGTGACAACAACATCAGTTTTTGTGTGCTCCAGTCACACTGAACATGACTTCCTTAACATAAACACTATTTACATGGACCGTCTGGATATAGCAGGGAATCAGGAGCGTGCCCAGCTAAGACACAGGGTACAATGAAGGACGAGGAGCAGGCAGCTGAGAATTAACATCAGCAAATGAAAGCCTGACCCTCAGAGGGCATGTCCCTGATACGTTTTAAAATGAGAGAGCATTGCACCAGTAACCTTAGCCTTTGTAAAGATGATGCCATTTAAAATAAAATAGCACCTTTTCAGTTTAGACACTTAACCAAATGCATTATGTCTGACCCATTTTCCAACTTACGTGACACGAGAGGATGGATCCCTAGCTGCAATTATTAGAATCTTTCAAACAATTGCAACCAATAACCTCCCTTTCCAGACTCCTTTTCATAGCAGTTGTACTTCTTTGAGATAAAGAGGGCATTTCGTTCAGTGAGGGCAGGCCACACAGAGACGTTGGGGGAGTGGGAAAGAAGATGTGACCCTTGAACTGAAGGCTTTGATGTCAGTGCTAGTGGCACCCAGGAAATCCCTGTTTGAAAGTGATTTTCAGCTTGAGAGTTCTGGAGATTAGAAATCGGAGTGTGACACAGCACCAGCCTGTCAGACTCCACAAAATAACACAAGTTACTTATTTCTAGCACCTCAGAATAGATAATGAAGGAGATAGAAATCCTCAATATACATTATTGATGGTTTATTTGCACAAGGAGGATGCTATAGTATTATTTTTACTCTGCTAGCCACCCTCTGGGAACAAAATGTAGAAATATTTAACTTAATCCTATTAGAATTATTACAATGAACGAGATTCGGTGGTTTTTCCACCAGCTTCATAGAAAAGGAAAGGAAAGCACAGAGAATTTGCTCATACATCTGAAGTCACACAGTGAATCAGAGAGCAACAGGGAAGGACTTTTGTTTTTGTTTTTGTTTTTTGCCAATTTTTTCTGCTTCCTTCATTAATGCTCTCATTTCTAAAATGGCTCTTCTCTTAAAATTTCCTGTGACTGAGCCCTGTAGAGGGCTGATACCAGACACTGATCTGTGACTCTGAAGACCTGAGGCTGCGGACAAAATGGTAGCTCTTTTTAAAACACAATTCTGGGTTATCTTTTCTCATACTTCAGGCTATGTGCCTGAGTGAATCCTTGCAGCCATTACCCCTGTGTTGGCGTATTTTAGACACAGGTCTTATTCACTAAGAAGAAAGGGACTGATCATTTAAAATAAGTTTTTGTTGTTGTTGTTTTTTTTTTTTTTAAGAAAAGTGTAATGAGTAACAGGAAGAAAAATGGGAGAATCATCAATATCTAGGTGGCCTTGATAGGACACTCGTTAATCAGTAGTCATTTGCTGAGAATCTGTGAGATCATCAAGCATTATAAAATGATCTCTGACCCTTTGAAGCCCACCCTCTAGTGAAAAGTTTTATCATAATTTGAAAAAAAAGAAGTTGAGACTTTGGCGGAAAACCAGTAAGAATATGATTGGGAAAATTTTTAAATGCTGTTTTTGGTGTTTGAAATAATGCTCCTCTACTGTGTTTTCAACCTCATTTTTAACTTACAGGAAATGTGAACAAAAGGACCCTCTTTTGCTCACCACTTATTAAGCATGCATCAGCTCTTTCAGGTACTATTCTAGTTGTGTCCCCAAAAAAATAACTCGTGTTTTCTCACAATCTGATGAGGATACTACAACTTGTACAAATATCAATTGTACACCTTGGTGAGTGCCTTGATAAGACAGGTACCAAATGCTTCAGAGCAGAGAAGAGCTGGGAATTACCTGCTCTGTGAGACCTCTTCAAATGACAAGGAACTTAGCATCTATCCCCAGTAGTAGTCAGCTCTTCAGCTTGGTCTGAATAGTCAACAAATGTCACCTGGGAATGGCAAAGTCACTGGGATGGGGTCCATGCACAGATTAGGCTTGGGAGGCAGCCTCTGCACAGATTATTGAAATGGGAATTTGCTAAAGGCACATGGGAAGCTGAGCTGTGCTTGGAGCTCCTCTGTCCAGTGTCTCGGCGTCATTCAGCTACAATAAGGTTCATGATGACCCTCTCTTTTTCTTTCTCAATGGCTTGCCTTCTCATGGGATGCCTCTATTGCTTTGTTGCCTCTTAGTATGAAGGGGTGTGATTAGCCAGAGACAGGTGCAGGATTTCTCTTGGGGTAAGTGATAAAACCCACTTTGAATAATTTCAGGGCTCTAATGAGAAAATGCCTAAAATAGACTTAGGTAGTCTACTGTCTCTTCCATTGTCTTTCAGCCACTTTTCTCCTAGTTAATTAACAGTGGCCAGGGTCTCAGTTCTGAAATACTGTTGTATATCATTAACTAAGCCACTATAGTTTTATGTTTTCCCAATGTAGAATGTTTTAAGAATACTTTGCCATTCTTATTTTCATGTAGATGAATATTAGACGATTCCCTGTAAAATGAATCATAAAAACCCCTTCTTTCCTCCTTTACTATTTTTATTTTAAACCTTTAGGGAAAGATGTATTTGCTGTGTTGTATATGTTGTATGTGGTGTCATCTCCTCTCTCTTCATTGAAAATGAGGGACAAAATTTTCTCTTGCTAAAATAGAAGATACTGTTTTACAATTTTTTAAAGAAGAGTTTTGCCATTTTCTAATATAAGTTTCACACTGAGTACTAGTTTTCATGAAAAGGACCATGTTTTAAAGCATAATCCAGATAGAAGATTGTGTATCTCACACATTTCTGCTTAATCATTTAATGTTTTATTGTAAGTTTTGCCCAGTTAACTACTAGCAGAAAAATTCATTTTTTTACATCTCACCATTCAAACATCTAGTGATTGGGGGTTCGGGGGTGGCGAGTGGCAGATTGAGTACAGGCGACCCTCAAACTCTATCTTCTCCAAGCCCTTGCAAAACCTTTCTGTATAATATCGGGTTGTCATTCTCTTATCTCCCACCTTGATTGGCCTATAATTGCATCCCATCTGCAAGACCACAACCCAAAAGTCAGCATTGTGATTTTGCAGCAGCTGATGCTGCGGAAGGTCAATGCTGTGCAGATATTGATGAGCTTGCTAATTTGTTTAGTAGACAGAATTTAGAATGGGGAACAGGATGTGTCTGCTAGATGTCATCATCCATCAGCCCAGGCTGCCCCAGGCACTGGGTTTGCTTTTTGCCAGATTCTAATTTTGCTGTATTTTTTCTTTGCTTCAATCTACTTTATTCATTTATTATCGTTTGGAGAGTGGTGTTTGAGATAGGGAAAAAATACCCATGCCTCGCACTTGAGATTGAAGGTTCTCATATGTTGCTGTGTTTTGATATCAGAGGATTCAGACTGAACCTGTTGGTCAGTTGATTGATGTAGTTAGTGAACTACATCACCCCTAAAGCACAGGGTGACCGGCAGACTTGTCAAAGTTGCCCTTAGGCCTACGTGTTTCTCCCCATCTTCACCAAGATCAGCATTTGTATTACTAGATTTCTTCCTTTGGGCTTTACTTTCAATTCATTTAAAAATTATGTTTTTGAGCATCTACTTTATGTTAGTTATTATTGTAGGTAATAATAATTATTACTGGTGACTATGTTGGTGAACAAGACAGAAAATCCCCTGCTCTGAAAGTGCTTAGATTTTAGGGCTGAAGATACAAATTAAAAAAATAAGTATACCATACTTTAAAAGAGTGATAAATCAAATGGAGGAAATAGAGTAAAGGGTAGAGTTGGAAGTGCTATTTTAGGTAAAGAGGTCAGGAAAAGTTCTCGGAGGAGATGACCCCTGAGACGTGAATGAGTACAAGTCATGTGAAAATCTATGGGGAGACTTTAGGGGGAAGGAATGGTAAAGGTAAAGACCCAGAAGAGACATTGAGTATGTGAAGTTCCAGGAACAGCAAGAAAGCCTGCAAAGGTAAAGCCGATGGGAGGGGACAGGGTGGCAGGAGGCAGCAGGGAGATGAAATTGGAGAGGAAAGCAGGGTGAGGCCACTTGCATTTAATTCTAAGTGTGATGGGAAGCTGGTTGTTATTGGTGGAGTAACTTGACGAGATGAACATTTGTAAAAGCTTACTCTGTCTATGTGTGGAGAATAGACTGGAGGGGGACAAAAGCAGGGAGATCAGTGGGGAAACCATTACAGCAATCCAGTGAGAGGTGATTCTTGCGTGTCCTAGAGTGACAGTAGTGAAATGGCAAGAAGTAGTCATGATTTCATATATGTTTCATAGATCTAGCTGATGGTTTGGATTCAGAGGGGTGCAGAAAGGAGAACAATCAGAGGTGCTATTTAGATGTTTTGATTTCAAGTACTGAATGGTCACTGTGCCCATAATTAACCCATGTATATTGGGGTGAGGTGGTTACTAACAAGATGTTGTTTTTGAAGACTCATTGTTTGCAAAATTTGAAATAGCATGTAGAAGAAAGGAAATGCTAGAAGACACAAAATGAGTAAATGTTACCCTAAATTTAAAATGAGAGGAAAAGTTATATTTTTAAAATGCTATGTTTTAAGGATTTTAGTAAAATTCTAGATTGTGTTATTATATAGATCATTTCTAAAAACTTAGAAGGAAAACAGTGTTCACCAGAAGCCAGTGTGGGTTTTCTGAGATTCAATCATGCAAAATTAACTTCTTTTAAATAGAGCTACCCTATTATCAGATGTCATCATTTATAAAATATAGTTTTATATTATAAAATTCTGAGAAATTACGAAGGGAATTGGTTCGGTTAAAGTATAGTAATATAGACTAATAGCTGAAGAACCATATCTAAAGGATATAGATTAGTATATGGTTATCAATCTGAAGAGAGTTCTCTAGTCAGGTGTCACCCATTCTATTCATTGGCTTATCCTCTTTATGATTTTTGTTAAGACCTTTGATGAAGGAAGGAAGACGATGAGGCAACTAATACTTTAATCTTTTCTGACAAAGACATATTGGTACTTCAACCCATTTTATCTCATTTGGTGCTTAGGAAGCCAGTGTTAAGCTCAATGTTGGCCAAAATTTAATGGGATGAAATTTCATAGTGTTAAAATAATTCTACATGTAATTTTAAATCAATGGGTCAATTATGGGCAGGGGAATATCTGAATTGATAGTCCATTGTCAACATATTATGGTTGATTTTATGTTCAATGTAAGCCAACAGTAGGACATAGCTGCTTAAACAAGAGGTCGCGTCCCTTTTTAACAGCATTAATAGAAGAACTATAGTGTCCATAACTAATGATGTAATTGCTTGGTAAAATGTACATGGTCAGTTCACATATGTCACTATGGGTAAAATAATTTGAAGGATATTGACAATTTAATGTCTAAAGCTGGTCAGTGAGAGTAAATAATCTAGAAACCAGTAGTTCATATAAAGAGGAATTGGTTAGCCTGAAAAAGAGAAACTTAGGGAGAATTTCAAAACAATCTTCAAAAATATGAAAAAGAATTAGCCTTGAGTCAGTCCGAGTCTGGCAAGAAACTGATGATGGATTTAAATGAAATGATATGAGGAGAGTTTATTACAGGAAGTAATTATAAGGATATTAACAAGGTTGAAAATATCATGACCACAATAAGATATCACTTCATGCTCACTAGGATGGCTATGATAAAAAAGATAGGTAATAAGTGTTCGTAAGGATATGGAGAAATTGAAACCCTCATACACCGCTAATGGGAATGTAAAATGGGCAGCTATTTGGAAAAGAGTATGGTTGCTCCTGAGAACTTCCAAGCTTGTGAGTTACCATATGGCCTGCAACTCCATTTCTAAGTTCATTCACGAGAGATAAAAAATATATGTCCACACAAAAACTTGTACATGTTTATAGCAGAATTATTCATAATAGCCAAATAGCAGAAACAACCCAACTATTCATCAACTGATGAGTAGATAAATAAAATGTGGTATATCTATACAATGGAATATAACTTGGCAATAAAAAGAAATGAAGTATTGATATATATATATATATATATATATATATATATATATATATATATATGTATGTATATGCACACTGACAATATAGCTAAGCCTTGAAAACATCATCCCAAGTGACCAAAGCCATTTATTATTCCATTTATATGAAATGTCCAGATAAACGAATTTATAGCGACAGAAAGATTAGTAGCTGCCTGGGGCTGAGGGGTTGGGAAAAAATGGAGAGTGACTGCTAATGGATATGGGGTTTCTTTTTGTAGCGATGAAAAATGATTATAGTAATGGTTTTACAACTTTGTGACTTTATTAAAAACCAATGAATTATATACTTTGGGTGAATGTATGATATGTGAGTTATATCTCAATAAAGCTGTTATTAAGAAGAACCAACAAGGGTTGGTACAGTACTCTGGAGGGTAATAACAGGGAGTTGTCACCATGCTTAGGCCTGAAGGGACAAGGAGGGGAGCTGTATGGAGAAGCCCACCTGCCTAGAGAGATACCATCAGATTCTGAGAGTCACCTGTAAAGAGGGAGCTGCAGAAATGCATATCCTGATCTCACTCTTCTCTTTCTTTCTGATCTCCTGCTGATGTCTCCTATTTAAAACCCAACTAGAAGCTTGGGAGCTAGTCTCTTAATGTGATTCACAGAAATCAGTCTCCTGGGGCACAGAGCTGGGTGAAGGGTGGAGCCTGTCTGTGGGTGTGAAAACACAAGTGATTCTGTGTATATTCAGAACTGAGTCTAGTAGAGGAAAGTCAAAATTGGATGTGTCACCTGAAAATGAAGGGAAATCTGACCTCTGGAAATAGAGTTGGACTGAATCTGAGATTACGATAGTGAAATTACATAGAGGATTCCAGTTTTAAGTGAAGGATTGAATTAATTACCTCTGAAAGTTCCCTTGCAGTTGTTTCTGCCTCTAACCACTAGCACGTTGGCACTGATTGTATTATCCTTTGGCTAGCTGTGATCTTGGAAGTTCAAGGTTTGGGTTTTGGCTAATAGACGTAAGAGTAGGTACATTTTGATGAGAGGGGGAAATCAAAGGGAATATTATAAGTATGGGGTATTCACCTTGAGTTCAACTTCACAGAACAAATAAATTGAACACTAATGTGGTCAGAGACGGTCTGAGGGTAAAAGTGGAGGAAGAAAAAGAAAGAAGCTTGTCATCAAAGAAGATGTAGGATTTGGAGAAATAAAATTTGCCTACTTAATGATTTTACTGATTATGTATATTAACGCTACTTTCCGTTTTAGTTTAAACAGACAATAAAATGATTGCACTTTAATATTCTGGCTAAGAAAATTATAGCTGGCTTTTATGATGCATATAAGATGTCAAAACAGCATGTCTTCTCTCCTGCATATTTCACCAAGATTCCTTCTGGATTTGTAGGGGGAGTTACAGATGCCCCATGGAAGCCACATCTAACTTGGTGCTATGCACAGAAGGCATGCTTCATGTGACTCCTCGTTCCTTTTGCAAAGATGGGATCTATAGGATTAGGTTGAATGTATGAGAAGAGAGTGGAAGGTTCCTTGTGATCCTGCTCATGGAGATGCTGTATTCAGCAACCCCGTGGTTTGCAGGCACTTAATGTTGATGACTTTAGAGAAGTTATTTGATGCGTTTTATGGTTTTCTAAAATTGGTACTTTTACTCTGTGCCATGCTTTATATCTACTACATTAAATATATAGCAGTATAATCATTTACATGGTCCAGTGCCAAAATACAGAAACGAAGATGCTCATTTACAACTGTGGACAATATCCAAATAAACCACTGATATGCCCTGCCAACTTAAATGGATGGAGGATTTGGAAGAAATACTCAAGACTGTGGAAGTATACTTTCCTATTTATTTTATTTCTGAAATCAAGATATAGCTTACATATACTTGATTAGACATTTCTTGGCTTTTTAGAAATGACATTAATTTGTTCCCTCTTCAATATTTTGTATAGTCAATTTTATTATTTAACTAAAGGCCAATAATTTTAGATTACTTGTTCTTATTTCTTCAAGTACTATTTTAATTTTCATCAACTTGCTACTCATATAAATCATTCCTTGTAATGGATGGCATTTCACCGGTATAGGACATTTGTTTGGATATAGGACATTTGGTATATGATTATTGTTCAGATACGCATTTCTCAATTAAGTGACAAATATCCAGGAGTGCAGCTTTCTCAATTGCTTCCCATTCCACATTTTCATGTATGTTATTTATTCTTCACTGTTGTTTTTGGGTTTCACAATGAGGGAGAAGAAATTTCTCTGTTTACAAGTTTTCTTCTTAAGATATCTGGCTTTCCTGTAAGAAATATTTATGAATAATATAGGGTTAATATTAGAATTAAATGATTTAATGCATATAATACACAGGGCCTGATATGTAGTATTATCAAAGTCATACACAAGGCCTGACACATACTGGGGCTTAATAAACGATAGCTATGATAGATAGTGATGATAATGCTGATTATAAAGTCGTCTACAATGACCAAAATCAACTTTACGTAATGATTTGGGGGGAAATCAGGTAATTTAGTGGAAACTGTAAAATATTTAACCTTTGAAATTAGTTTTGAAATTCCACATAAATCTTAAAGCTAAAACACAAAACTTAAAATGTGCTCCGTGTGAGGTCTCAACAGACCCTCAGAAGCCTGAGTGGAAGTTTCCTTGTCATTCCTGGAAAGATGTGAGACATACGTATCCAGGGAAGGTGCTACCTATTTGTTCTTCTGGATTGTCTAAACTGTAGTCTCTATCAAGGCCGGCCATGAAACGCAGGCTATTACTAGAGCATGCATTATGTGTGTTGACAGTATGAATTTTTCTGCCTATGGCTTATCAGTATATGATGAGCTTTAAGGAATTGTCTCTATTAAAGCCAAATGGTCATGTAAAGATTCCTGTACTTTTAAAAAGACCATTATTGAAGACACTGTCAATTCTGTCATATCTTTTAAATAAAGACTTATTTGAAAACAACCACTTTAGAGGTCAGAACTAGGGAAAAAAATGTGTTTGGGGATATACATTTCTTTTACCACTCTCCTGAACGCCATATACACGAACCCAAATGGCTGCTGGGAAGCTCTCCTGGGTGCAAGTAAATGAGCTCTGGATGGACCCCTCATACCTGCCCCTCTGGAATTCTTCCCCAGTTGTTAAAGGAAAATCCATTCTTCCCATTGTCCAGACCCCAAACCTTTCATCCTTGACTCTTCTCTTTCATTTATATCCTACCTAATCCCTCGGCAAACCTCTGTCTGCACTACCTTCGAAATGTTTCCAGCATCTGACCACCTCTACTCACCTCCACTGTTTCGAGTCTGGTCTAAGCCACTGTCATTTCTGCTTGTGGCATAGACTCCTATCTGTACTCCTTTCTAACTTTGTTGCCTTTCAGTCGGCTTTCATATGGCAGCTAGGATGAGCCTTTGCAGTGTAAATCAGATCCGTCAGATTATGTCATTGTCTGCTCTGGATGCTCCACTGGCTTCCTTCCTCAGGGAATCCTCACTATGACTCCCAAGGAGCAGAGTCAGCCCCCACCCCTCCCTCTCAAACTTCACCTTCTACTCTTCTCCTCACTCTCTTTGCATGAACGATGTGCCCATGGCTCTGTCTCTGACATGCTGGGCACCGGCCCTCTCAGGGCCTTTGCACTCCTTTAGGGCAGAGCTCTTGGTCAGATATGCATGAAATCCTTCCAGCACGTTCTTCAGTTCTTGACTCAAATGGTACCTTCCTGGTGAGGCCCTTCCTTCTACTCTATCTAAAATCACTTCTGGCCCTCCCACAAACACTTTCTATCATCCCTTGCTTTAGTTTTTCTCCTTAGCACTTCCCTAACTAACATAATATAGAGCTATTCACTTGTCTTATTTATTTTTTGTCTCCCTGAGTAGAAAATTAGCTGCATGAGGGCAGGGAGGTTTGTCTGTTTTGTTTACTGTTCTACTTCTAGAGCCCAAGGTAGTTCCTGGCAGGTGGAGGCATTCAATAAATATATGTTGAATAAATAATTCAAAGTTGATTTTGGCTGGTGTTCTATATTTATGGCCAGATAAAGCTTAAATAATGAATGTTGTTTTCTTCTTGAATTCCATGCAAGCAGCTTTATGGTGAAAGTCGAATTCATACTAAATTATTTTTTTCATTCTTATTCTCCCTCAAGTATTTGCCTGCTGTGATAACATCTATCACATCCCTGTTAATTAACCACAAGTCTTTTGAATTTATCCAACTTTTATTGAACACTAAACTATTAATATATGCAAGTCATTGTATGAGTCTCTTAAAAGACATGTCTTTTAAAATACACTTCTAAATAGTTAGTAGGACAAGACTAGCACCTAATCCATGTAGAGGGGCTATTTTCAAAATAACAGAGGGCTGTTTAAAGAGGGATCCATAGAATATCCCACTGAGATTTTTCAGAAAAACATGCTCTCTTATCCCATCCACTGGCTATAAGTTGGGGTACATGTCTTGAGTCTTTAATGAGAGATTTTTCAGGTGAATCCATTAATCAATGTAACCACTCATTAAGAACCATTGATGTAACAGTTGTGTGTATTTCTGTGCTTTACAGACAGACAAACACATCTTACACCTTATTTGTCAGGGCCTGTCTTATATACATTCTCACTGTAATTGAAAGTTTCCTAACTTCAAGAAACATTCCCAAATCTATCCACTTTGGGGTAATAATCTAATATTAATATTAAAAGTAAATGTATATATTTATACTAGTTTTCTCTTTATGAATCAGGATGTTTTGGTTGCTGGTTTGTTTTGACTTTTTAGTTTGTTAATGAGTAAAGTCACCACTTGATTTCCAGAGGTGTCTGGCTTTGTGGGCACTTGTAGTGGCCACACTTCCCTTTCACCATTTGTAGCTGAATGGGTATCTATGTACTTCCCCAAATAGGTTCTCATACTAGTGATGAATGCGTGCTGGCTGAACTGCTCCCTGCATTCTGTGGGTGATTGCCACCTCAAGTAAAAATTACACTAGTGCAAAGTCTGAAGCTAATTTCTCAGTCTATTGCATACTGCCCCATTGATGCCCCCACGCCCCCCCCAACCCCCACCCCCACACACACCCCTCCCACTTCTGCCTTGGAAGATTTACTGTTTCAAACTTTGGTGGAAATTTCAGGGATTTTTTTTTTTTTTTCCGATTACTTGTCTATTACTGAACAAACTTAGAAATACAAAAGTCTTATATTATCCTCATTCATCTTTATATTTGGGTAAAGCTAGACGTAAACTGTGCAGTATAAACAGTTTGACATCATTTTGACCTTAGCCATTAAATTCTTTGCTTTTCCTCAGTTTACTCTTTCATGCATTCTACTTCCCTTTAAAAAATAAAATATGTGGAGAGCATGGGACAATAAAATACTTGCCCTTGGAAATAAAAGTACCGTGAATCTCATTTTGGGAATGGGGTTTATCTGTGGGTTCTATGAGCTAGTTGCATGCTAATTCACTAGTGCTGGAACCAAATGGGTCGAAAATCCTTGTTTTCCCACCAGATGGGTTATTTTAAAATATCACAAAACTTCTGAGGTTATTTACATTACAAATGTGCTTCTTCGCACACATCAAGAATTGAGTACCATGTTTTGACAGTAACTCCTTTATGAAATTATATGTTGCGCAAGTGGAGTAAAATTCAAGTCATTCTCAAGGGAGCGGGCTTATGAATCTGGATGAGGTCACACCTCTTTAAAGATGCAGTTTGATAATCCGACATCAAAACAAAGGAATTCTGTTAATCCTCTCACAAAAGTGCAAATTGCTAATCAGATCCCTGGGCTGGGCTGGCAGCTTGGTAAACAATGAGCTTGGCAGAAGAGCAACTTTGGGCGGGTAGATAGCTGAGAAGCTTGGGATACCAACTTTGCCCCTGTGTTAGCCCAGTTGGGCCTGTTGTTTCAAAACAATGACATTTGTCAATGGAGGTGGTTCTTGCAGTTATTGTGTTCTTGTGCTTTTCTCCTTCCATGTTAATGATGATGCAAATCAATCTTCCTGTCTTTCATTTCACTTCACTGGTGTATAGGCTACTATGCCCCTATATTCTTTTCACTTGGATGGCTGTGTCTTTTGAATTTTCATTACACATTCCTCTACAAACCCAGAGGGTTTTTCCTTCCTTCCCATAAATAGTGTGGTGGTATTTGAAAAAGGAAGAATAAATCCTAACCCAACTGAAAAGAGACTCTTCTTGTGAAAGGTGTAATAGTTAGGATTTTTTTTTTTTCTTTTTCCTTTTGTAAGTGGTAAAATCCAATTTGAGGCAGCATAAGAAAACAATCTTGAATTTGTTAGGTAAAGGAATACAAGAAAGGCCCATCGCCATGTTGGTGGGAGGCAGAAATGCAGACAGGCCTCAGGCACAGCTGGCACCAGGGAGTCCTACTCTGTCAGGACGTGATACCTCTCTCTTGTCTCCATGTCACTTTGGATGTCAACTTCAGTCTTTCTTGCCATAACAGAGATATCTCCACATGGGAGGAAATGTCACTGATGATGACAACACTGGAATGTCATAGCTTGATGTGTCTTCCATTCGACTTAAATACAATATCTCAGGGAAGGACTCAGTTGGCTCTGCTTAGATCTGGTACTTGTCCTGGACTAGTCAATCCTGTGTATATAACCTCGTTTTTGTCAGAACGTCTGAGATGCTTGCTATTTGTCTTACTCTGTCTTCTTTGGACTTAATGAAACATGTAACCGGCCTGAAACATTCTACAACCTGATGATTACGTTAGCATGTAGAATTATTTTGCACATCTCAACACCACTCTTCTAACTTTCACTCTGTTTGGCCTCCTTGGCATTTCCAACTTTCACTTAAACATGACTAAGACTTAATTTGAAAGTGAAAAATAAAACTTACTCATCTAAAAGAGGTTTTCGTTTAGAGAATACACTACTTTGAACACTTCCTGATAGCTGTGTCTCTCTTCTTAAGAGAGCATTAATAAACTACTTGGGTCCAGTGCGTGTGTGTGCGTGTGTTGACAGGGAGTGAAAATTACAGTTTCGGTTGTGGAGCCATTTTCCACAGATAAGAGTAGTGTGCTTTTGCTGCAGTACAGAACGGGTTGTGGTTTGCACACTGGTTTTCAGTCAGATGAATGATATGAAACACAACAAATCTACACCTGAAAGAGGAGAAACAAGCCCAATGTAGAGGTTTGGAGTCGAGGCTGCCACAGTGGGGCCATGCTACCCATAGCCAAAGCTTTCTGAATAAGAGCACTGTCTTTTTAAAAGCAATAGGGGGTAAGGTTTGAGGGAGTGCTCACAGCGGTAAGTATAACACAGCTGTGCTCTGTTTATGCTTCGGCTACAATAAAAAAGCTATAAAATGTGAGATGTCATAGCTCCACTTTGCTTTATTTATACTATTTCCTCTGAGCTCTGTCACACTGCACATTCATCTGCTAAGTTGCAGCAAGAATGGAGATTAAAATATCACAGCTCAAAATAGGAGTCAAGCGGAAGGAGATTCATCATAGCCCTATTAAAAATATGTAAATATGGGAATGAAGTCATTTTAAAGCTATACAGCACTCCTTTTATAGGAGTTAAGATCCCTTGAGCAAGTGGTAGCTGTGCAAGGGACAGAACTGGGGGACTGGATCCCCATTTCTTCTACACTTGGAAATCCTTTTAAGATTAAAGACTGTTGGAATTGCAAATTATACTTGTTTTCCTATAATCATGTCTACATTAATAATGGCAGGCAATCTGATGCAAAACAAGAAAACTACAGATTTAGTAATTAAAGGTTATGTATTGTTCACTTGGTTAGAATTATAAAAATTAATATATGAAATCTTCTCTCTAACACCAGGTATTAATGAAGCTTGAGGACCCTCCCCAAGTATTCCTAGGTAGGAAAGTTCCAAGAAGGAAACCGAGACTTGGAGACTGGCTTTCCAATATTCATTTCCTAATGATAAATCTAAGACTGGAAGCCAGGCCTCCTGCCTAAAACTTTGCTAGTAAATTTGTTTCTTTAGCATTTCCTGTCTCCCTAGTCCTGACAAAAATTTACTCTGTGCTATCTATGTGGCATGCTTAGGAGAGCAATGAGTGTAATTTTCAGATGGAAAGTTTGGAATATCTAAATGGTATTAATAAGCATTGTATGCTCTCTCTGTGTGCTGTTTAGTACCTATGGATGTTTTTGCCTCCTTATTGTCCAAATGGGCTATTGGAGTAATAGTAAAGACCAACACTTATTAAGTACTTACTGGGAACCAAGAATGGTTCTACATGTTTTATATGTATTAATTTTTTTAAACCCTCACAACAACCATATGCAGTAGGCATTGTTACTTACACTTTACAGATGTGGAAACTGAAACATACGCTCACACAGCTAGCTGCTGAGAATGGGAATTCAAACTGAGCAGTCTGGCTTTAGAGCCAGCACATTCAACCACTGCAGACTTTACTAAGGATTAGAAAAACACTAGAAAGAACAGTGGGCTGAAAAAGAGGAGACCTGCCTTCCAGGCACCATCCTGCCATTACCCTCGTAGCAAATTTTCCTCACCTGTAGAATGAAATGAGGAAAAGATGATGTCCTTTCCAGTGTCAACTTTGCATGCATCTATAGACTACTACCTTATGAAAATAAACTTCGTGAATAATATTTACTATATTCTCATTTAACTTTAGTTTCAGAAATGGTTATGTTAAACATATCTAATATACAGCGATTCTAGAATTTCTTTTGTCCTGCATTTTTCACTGTTTTAGTTGAATTCTTTTGGTTGCCATTAAAAGGAATATCATAGTTAGCTAAAGACTTCCTAGTTGTGTGACCTTGAGTACATTTCTTAATCTCTTGTGCCAGTTTGCTCATCTGTAAAATGGGCATACTAGAAGTACCTATCTCATAAAATGACTGTGAGAATTAAGCCAGATGTTATATGTAAAGCACTTAGCATGGTGGCCTATTCATAGTAACTACTATCAAATATCAAAGCGTTTGATTATGTTTACTGTTAATCACCCACGTCTCATTAACATTTCTGTCTCTCGTTCTTAATGTTACCAATTGTCCTATTATGATTGACAGATCAGTTAACTATTTTTGTGCCTGCATTCCTGAATTAGAAAGTTTAAGGTACTATCGGGAGTTACCATCTAATTGAGGTAGACATATTACCCCAGGGTAAGACTTAAGAAATTGTGTGGGCTAGCCCTTTAATGTGGTGAATATAATACCCTGAAAGACCAAGTGCTGGTCCAAGGACCCTAAGCTAGCTGGGACAAGATGGAGGTAAAGCCACAGATCCGAACTGCAGTTTCCAATGTGACATTGTTACCTATGGCATTATTAAATAGAACATGTGAAAGTTCTATACATTTATAAAAGGAACCACAAAGCACGTCATCAGGGTTTAAATTAGGCAAATTGCCATACTATCTCAGATTTATAGCAATTTAGGGTTTTAGATCACGTGTCTTTTTGGAAGACTTTACAAGAGTACTTCACCAGGAAATATGCTTTAGGCTGGCAGGGGAGTACAGGTGGTCATTATTCTTACTGACTTAAAAAATTGATGTTCTTGGTTCCTTTTGTACGTTGAGTGAGGTAACATGTAATTTTCAATAGCATGGGAAGAAATGGACCCAATATGCTTAGAGAAGGTATAAAGGTATAAAGAAAAAAAATTAGATTTTTTTTAATAACAATTTAAGTAATTTAAATAGGGACATAATTTGATAAAACATTGTAATAATTTTTGAGACACATCTAATTGGGTCAAAATTTATCCACTTCTATTCTAAGACACAATGAAAATGGTGCTGTTTCCTTAATGTCTTCTTGTTCCTGAGTCCCTACCCTACTGGGCAGATGGAAAGGTAATACATAGTAAATGAAAAGTAGCACAAAATAACTCAGTGTCTTCACTATCAAACCATCTCTTTCTGTTTGTTAGTTTCTCTATTTCCCTGTCCAGGACCAGAAGTGGGGTGGGGTGAGAGAGGCAGCGTGGGTTAAAATGTTAAGGAGACACCCCTCTCAGGCGGCCATGCTTCACTTCACGAGCCTGTGAGGGACACCTCCTTATGTCCTGTGCCCTCCTAGGTACCTCACAGACCTCACCTTCCTGCTGGCCCTGCCCCATCCTGCTGGCCCTGCCCCAGTCCCCACTAAAAATCCGAGTTTAAGGAGTTGGTGTATCCTCATAGCTGGAGAGGGAGTGTGGAGCGTCACTTCTGTGTGTCAGTTCTGGGATTGTCCTCTGTATGTGTCCTCTGATAGTGGACGTCTGCCCTCTGATAGTGTCTCTAACCACTGGGGCCTCTGTCCTTGCTGATGTAATTGGGTCTTTGTGGATTTTGAGCCAGAGCAGCTGCTGCTGGCCTATCATTACCTTGAACTTGAGGTCCCTCTTCCTTTTTCAATCCCAAAAGAAGACTGGGCTTGCCCACTCTTCCTCTATGGTGTGTGTGTGTGTGTGTGTGTGTTGTGTGTGCGTGTGTGTGTGTGTGTGTGTGTGTGTGTGTGATGGATAGGATAGAACAGAGCACAGAAATTTCCAGGTTCCTTGCACATGCACACAACTTGTGAGGGATAACCAATTTTAACTCAATCTCTCTGGGTACCTTCCTTCACCAGTGTTTATTTCTCTCTCACCAGGTTATATGAATACAAGACTTACAACAGGGATTCCCTGAGAAGCCTGTAACCTGCCCTATCCCCTCCCCAATAAGTAATGTCCATAAAAGGACCGTCAGCCCATAGGCCCTTAGATTCCTTTTATCTACTGGTAGTTTTCTGCCCCACCCCCTTATAGGTTAGAAAACCAAGGTATGGAGAAAGCCTGGCTCCTGTCTCTGAGCTCTGCCTCTCTCCATGCCTTAGACTCTCTCCCCTTCCTCCCTAGGTATATGAGAGTTCTCACACTGACTCTATCTGTTTAAGATCCACATTTTACTTTTTCACAGGAAATAGATTGGAAATCTTTAAACTGCTTTTCACTCTCAAATTCTGTCATCACTAAGATTGTTGTCTTACTAAGGAAGCTGACTAATAGCCCCTTTGTTCTAGCTGACCTCCAGATTGCATAGTGGAGTGGCTACTCTGGGCCAGACCTCCAGGAACTCATAATTGAAATAGAGGGTGCGAAGATAAGACACGTGGCATAGCATAGTTCATTTCGTGGGCTCTCATTCCTTACCTCCTAGCCTAATTCCTACTTTTAACTTAAAATACTCTCCATTCATTATATATATATATATCCTTTGTATTCTACCTTACTGAAGGGATTTGGTCCAGTTTCAGCTTCTCCCAAGAGGACCCATCAATCTCCCATGAGATTCATAATCTCTTATTGACTCTAGGAATTTGGGGTGCACATACTTTCTGAATTTTCTCCCCATGTATATTCTGCTTATGGAGGATGCAGACATGAATCCTATGCAATTTTCGTATAATGTAATAAACTTTATTATGTAATTAGGTGCAGTATTTTATGGGAGCGCCGAGAAAGGGTGACTCATTTTGCCTGGGGAGGTCCAAGAGGGATTCCAGAGGAGAGAAGCCCTAGTTAGGGATAAAAGATAACCAGAGTCTTCTAGTTGAACCAGATGAGAAGTGTGTTTTTCAAAGAAGAGAAAATCTCACTCAAGAGCAGGACTTGTCTGTCATACTTACTGTTGTGTCCTTATCACCTAACACAGAACTTAGCATATTCTACGTGCTTAACTATTTATTGCATCAATGAATGAATGACTTTATGCTGAAGGCCATCAAAGCTGGTGATTTTTGAGCAGGGGTACAACATGATTAGATTTGTGTTTTACAAATAATATGTCAGCACTGTCGTAATCATATAAAAAGGGAATGAGACAGGGAGCAATTGTAGTAGCACGTTCTATGACGATACCTGGGAGAGATTCCTTTTAAGTAATTCCCCAATTTCACCCCAAATACTTAGAAATTCTCTGTGCTCTGCATTGAACATATGGTAGTTTCCCACATATGCCTCAAGAAAGCAGAATCCATGCCTACTCCTACCCTTTTAAAAGACCCAGGAAAACTGGGAGATAATCGCAGCATATGTAAGAGTGACCTTTTCAACACCTTTCATCTAGGAGATAGAGAATTGAGTTTTCAAATGATCTATTGTATAAGCAGTAAGTACATTCTTGTCTTAGTACAAAATATCATAAACTGGGTGGTTTATAAACAATAGAAATGTATAAGTCACAGTTCTAGAGGCTATAAAACAAGGCACTAGCACATTCGGTGTCTGGTGAGAGCCTGCTTCCTAGATGGCTGCCTTTTGCTGTAACTTCACATGGTGGAAGAGGCTAAGAAGCTCTGTGGGGTCTCTTTTATAAAGAGCACTAATCCCACCCTTATGAATTCATATGGACCTCCCACAGGCCGCACCTCCTAATACCATCACATTGGGTTTCAACACACGAATTTGTGAATTTGTGAGAACACAGATGTTCAGTATATTACAGATAGCATATGCACAGCACCTTTTTTTTTTTTTTTTTGGTACTTCTCATTCAGAATGGATCAATGAATTTTCAGTATTGGCGGTGACAATCTGGGGTCTATTTGGTTAATAAAAATCTAACACGTAAGTAATACTTGTTTTCAGAGTGAAAGACTAAAAAGAGGTCAACAAAAGGCATGCAGAATCCTCAGTTCCTGTGTGTATTAGTTCCTGTGTCTATTGGTGTGTATCAAATTATTAAAATCTTAGTGACTTAAAACAATGCCCAATTTTTAGATTAAAGTTCATGCATGTCCGGCATGGCCTGGCTGGGTTCCCTGCTCAGGGAATCACAAGGCTGAACTCAGGGTTGGCCAGACTGAGTTCTTGTCCAGGTTCTGGGGAAAAACTCCGCTTCCACACGTATCCTTGTCGGTGGAATTCAGCTCTTTGTGGTGGTAAAAGTCCGTGTTTCCTAGCTGGTTGTCAGCCAGGGGTTGCGTACAGTTCCTAGAGGCTCTATATATTCCTCACCATGTGCCCCCTCCCCCCCATCCTGAAGCCAGCAATAGTGTGTCAAATACTTCTTATGCCTGAGATCTCCATTTTCCTCTGTCTTTGATCTTTACACCAGGATTTAAAGGGCATATGTGATTAGGTTAGGCCCTCTCAGATAGTCTCCCGGTTTTAAAGTTGACTGTGTTGGGTAATATACCCTCTTCATGGGAGTAAAGACTATCGTATTCACAAATCTAGGGATTGTGCAGAACATGTTCACCAATAAGGGGGTCTTGGGGGCCATCGTACAATTCTGCCTACAAAACTGTTATCTGTAAAAGGAGTTTTTGTTGTTGTTGTTTTAAAGTTATAAGCAGCCTCTTGCATACTGCAAACTAAGCGGTTAGGAGAAGCAAAAGAAATACAGGTATTCCCCACTTTCTGAAAGTTCAGGTTATGCCACTTTGCTTTTATGAAAAACCTGTATTAGTCCAGTAACAGTTTATAAAAGCAAAAATCCTCTTTGGAGTTCTTTCAGTTAGCAAAAACAGATATTTTATTTATACCATTTCAGCATACAAAAGGTTTCATAGGAACACTCTACTTTCAATGGTGGAGGAAACTTGAATATGATTTAATCAATAGTTTGAAAACCTGTGCATCTCTTAATGAAGTTCATTTTCTAACATCTGACCTTGACAGAGCTACTGTTACTTACCTTTAGAAATTGTAATTGTATGTGATTCATTTACTTCTAAATAGTACTACCATTCACATTACCAAAACCATGCAAAACATTTCTATATCTATTATGGAGGGAGGGGTTCTATTGTTTGGGCAAGCAAAAATAAAACGATGGCATACAATCTATATATAAACACCATCACTTCAAAGTGATTTTTAACCTGAAAGCTTTGTTCAGTCACTTGAATGATAAAGTATGATATCTGTCAAAGCTTTTGAGCTCTCTAGATTAGGAGAAGGAAAGTGTGAGAGTTTCACCAACCGTATAGTTAGTTAACTACGAAGTTTGAGGGAGCCAGTCCTCTGCACAAGACCACCCTCACTTCTAACACTAATTGCAAGTTTGAGGGGTTTTCAAAACCACCCTCAGGTTTGACAATTTTCTAGAAATACTCACAGAACTCAGTGAAAGCTGTTATACTCATAGTTAAAGTTTATTAACAGGGAAAGGATACAGATTGAAATCAGCTAAGGGAAAAAGGACATAAGGCTGAGGCTGAAGCTGGAAGAACCAACCACAGAGCTTTGGAGTCAGGACTTGTTACTTTACCAGTATCGATAGGAGACAATATGCATGGAGCATTGCCCACCAGGGAAGCTCACGGGAGACTTTGGCATCCAGAATTTTTAATGGGAGTTGATCATACTTGTATACTGCCCACATAGCTGATGTTTAGTCTCCAGCACCCCCTGGATGTCAGTGTTGGGCTGGTATCCTCAGTTCTCCAGCTCGTTCGGGAGGCCAAATCGATGTGCTTAGCCCGAAGCCCCCATCATTGATCCCAGTGTTAGTATCCTCTGGCCAAAGCTTTCAGGCAAAGACTCCTATCAGCATTTTGAAGACCTAGAGATCACCTCTCAGTAGTCGAAGGCAAAAGCAAGACCTCTCCTTGGTTAAGGTTAATTCTTCACTACACAGACAAGGAGGGAGGGAAGGAAGTATTTATGTAAATAGTACGGGTTTCCCCAAAAATCAGACCTAGCTGGACCATCAACTCTATTGAGTCTTTTGGAGCAAAAATTAATATTAGACCCAGTTTTATAGTAAAATAAGACCCGGCCTTTATTATATTATATTATATTATATTATATTATATTATATTATATTATAACCTGGTCTTATTTTACTATAAGACCAAGTCTTATATTAATTTTTGCTCCAAAAGACGCATTAGAGCTGATGGTCTGGCTAAGTCTTATTTTCAGGGAAACAGAGTAGTTATCATTTATTGAGGGCTGCTGTGTGTTAGGCAGTGTGCTAAGCGCTGTCTCTTATAATCCTTTGAACACTATTAGAGAGATACTATCATCATCTTTATTTTAAAGACCAGATGAGATGTAGAGAGGCTGAGTGACCCTATAGATAGTAAATGGTAGAAGCAAGATTTGGACCTTGGTCAAACCAACTCCAAAGTTCTTGATCTCAAACACTGTACTGGATCCCTCCCACTAAAACCAAAAGACAGTAAGAATACCTTATGTAATAAGCAGTTCGAAGCAATTATTCTTGAGAATTGAGTTTTCAGAGTAAAGTTGTCATTTAAGTGTATAAAAATGTGCACTGCTGCTTTTAGTAATGTAGAATATAGAGGAAGAAGGTTCATATATAGACTTGTTATTTCATTGAATTGATACTATCTGAATGGATTCCAGTCAGCCCTGTGTCATGTAAGTACTTCAAACAGATTTATGGGGTGTGCATTGTATCCCAGGTGCTGTGCTGGCCACTGGTAACCCAAAGATGATGATAAGTATGTTCCTGCCCACAAGGAGCTAGCGATCCACTGGGGTATGTAAACAGTGTGTTTTATTACTTTTAATATTTTGTTTTAAGCAAAGCAGAGAGAGCTCAATATGTAAGACATAATTTGTCTACAAATTTTGCAAGCTTTGGGACTTTTTTTTTTTTTTGGACTGGATGAGCTAATGCTAAAGAAAGTTGATGATTTGGGATTGTTGTTCATATAACCAAATCAAATAATTAAACTCAGTTTCAATCTTTTGGAGATTCTGTAGTAATAGGATAGATTAAAAACAGTAAAGCTACTAAAAAACAAAAAACACACAAAAAAAAGCACTGATTTGTGTGTATTTCCCACTTATGGTAAGTAGTAAATAACTACAAAGGAAGGGAGAATAGGAATACCAGGAGAAAACATCACACATAGCAATAGTGTGCCTCCTTCTTCACACTTATAACAGTGACTATTCTATTTTTTTTGGTTACTTTAGTGATTATTCTTATCTTTCATCTTCTACTTCATTGCCTTCTCCAACTGCTCAAAGTCTATACTAGGATAAAATAAGACTCCTTGTTTAGTTTTATTATTGGCAAATATGTATTTTATTTGACTACTTTTATTTATGTTATAGTTTATAATAGTCTATGCTTACAGTAAACCATGCAGTATTCTGGGAGTAATCCTGAAGAATCAAGTACAGTAAATGCAGTAAATGTAAATAAGAAAAAAATATATATCCTAATGATAATTTATATATTTTATACCTTAATGTAGAGGAATAGAATTAGAAAATAAAATAATAAATTTGAGTGAACTTGACATCCAGTAGTTCGTACTGATGTTACACAACCCTAACAACAATGTATTTTGACATATTTAGTAAGTATATTAATATGCTATCTAAATTCAGTATTCTAACTGCTGAGAGTGCAGTTCTGATCATTTAAAAAATGTGAGAAAAACAGGAAAGAACATGTCCTTTCCTTGGCAATGTAATATGATTTTAATTTTTAAAAGCATTTAATTTCATAAACCATATCCATCATCTTTGCATAGATAAATGTTGTGGCAATTTTTTGAATGAACCTCTTGGTTCCCTAAAGAAATTATGGATACACTATAAATTTACAAATGAAAGGCCATTCATCAGAGTTATAAATGTAAGTGGTTGCTGTGCTGATACCCATATAAACTTAAAGTGGTTTAATACCTATTGGCTTTTGTGCATAGTTTGCATGGCAACGGAATATAGATACTGTCATACTTACGTGGTGTGATAATATCGGCAAAGTGGTGAGAACAACATGCAATATTTTACGACTAGCATGGCATTTCCTTGAATTATTGCTGGCAACAGAACATAAATCAACCTTTATAATGGATATTCCAAACATGTTTATTAATCTAATCTAAATACTCACTCTTGTCATTTATAGAGCCAGTACAGTGGAAGTGGCAAGTGCTTCTAAACCCTAGCAGTTACTTTTAGGAGCTTCATAATTATGTCAGCTATGTCTGGTTAGAATCAAGATCAAATGCATAAAAATCCTTTCTTCCTAATCTATGCTAAAGATAATTTGCTTAACCACAAAATATTTTTTGTATGTGTCTAATCAAAATCACAGTTTGACCATTTATGAAACTTACTACATGGCTCTCTGTTTGAAACTTCAGTTTTTAAAGTCTGTTTCCCTTTCTCCCTCCTTTCCTGCATCCCTCTCTTCTTCCCTTATTTCCTCCCTCTCTCCAATGGAAAATAATCCTGTACTGGATAAACTTTGACTAAAACGGACTGCAAAAGTGACCAAATTCCTGTATACCAAATTAAGATAGCATGTGGCGTATGATTTTGACAGTATGTAATGATATTAAAGACAGGTAGGATACTGAGGGCAGCTGGTTAGCTAGCTGGTTAGAATGCAGTGCTCTTAACAACAAGGTTGCTGGTTCGATCCCCGCATGGGCCACTGTGAGCTGCGCCCTCCACAACTAGATTGAAACAACTACTTAACTTGGAGCTGATGGGTCCTGGAAAAACACACTTAACATAAATGAACGTTTAAAAAAAAAAAGTTTAAAGATAGGTAGGATGGTTAGAAGTAAAGGGTACAGAGAGGGGAACTTAGGAAAGGTCAGAGAAAGGCAATAACTTTTAAGCTGAAGGAGTCAGCTCTGCAAATGCTGTGGAGTAAGATGGCATGAATGTGTGTGTGTGCGTGCACGCATGTGTTTGTTACTTCTTTATTAAAATATGGAAAATCTAGGCAAACAACTAACTTCTGGATTAAAAATAATGTAATCAGGACTCAATTTCTCTCCATCTCTCAGCTTCTATTAATACAGCTTCAGTCTCTGACTTCATTTGGGCGCAAGATGGTGGCCGTAGCATTGCTTCAACTGTATCATTCTCTCAGGATTCAGATCAAACAGGAAAGAGAGGGTATCTTTCCCAGACGCCCTATCAAAAGTCTTTTTATACTAATTTCCTTTGATTAGATCACAGACTAATCCAAACGTACCTCTATTGGAGCAGGGGATAGAGGCAGTTTTGTAATTTCCCATGGATGAAGGATTCAATCCCAAAGGAAAGTGGGGTACGTGGATGCTAGGTAGTAAAAAAAAAAATGGTTTGCTGCCAGCAAAATCACAATGGCTATATACATATGAAATTTTACAATAATACATATAATTCCAGAAACTTAACAAATATCCTAGCAAATCTATGGATTCTAGGTTAAGAAACTAAATGTAATTGAATTAATGCCTTCTGGAATGAACAAAAAAACTATCAATATTCACAGCCATCTAGGAAGATGAGTTGTTTTTGGGCTCGTTTCCTGAATAAAGAATCAAAACAGGTATAATCTATAACTAGTTGTTTAAATGATAATATCAAAAGAAGAATGAAAAAGAAGTATACTTTGTTAGCTAAAGTGGAAAAGAGTGTTTTTTTACTATCATTTTGTGTAAGGAAAAGAGGCAAATTTTTTTATTCATGGAAATAACTTTGTACCAGCAACATTAGAAGACTTCTATTAGAAGAGAGAGAGAGAAAGAGAGAGAGAGAGAAAAGTTTTCTAATGATGATTTAAGAACTTTTATTGCCGTGGGAGCTTTTGTTGAAACGCATCCTAACCCTTCAATTTGTCAGTTCAGTTAAAAAGGTAGTAATCAGGTCTATGCAAGTAATTTGTAAAGGACATCTTTTTTGATAATTGACCCCAAAAACCTGTTGATTTGCTGGCTTACTTTCTTGTTAGTCATATGTTATTTTGGAACATGTTGGAGAAAATTTTATTAACAATTATTTTTACTTTAGAAATGTAGAGAGAATTGGTAAAAAGAATAGGTCAATCATAGGAAAATGTGGATACTTTAGAAGTGCCTACATAGTGATTGTGTAGTTTTCATTAATCCTGGGAAAAAAGTAACCTTTTAACAATGTGGAGGTTATAGTAGCAGCTGTAGGGATAGCGGTCATAATGATGCTTTATTTTTACGTAGATCTCTCTGTTTATTGACAAGAAGAAGGAGTTAGCTTGGGATTTTAAGTTGCCTCACTGATCACAAGGGGAGTTTTTCTTAAGTGAATTAAAGTGCCACTCAAAACCGGGAAAGAAGTCTGTGAATACCAGATATTTTTAAAGAATAAACAGTTAAGTGAAGAAAGGTTCCCTGTGTCACGTTATCTCTCTCTTCACAAACAAAAACCTTCTGAAGTTAACACTGTTCCTCTTGAATGGATAAGCTTTTTAACCAAAATCTTCTATTTGTGACTAAAATGAGTTGTCACCGCTTCTTCAGTTTAATACTCTCAGTTGTGAGGAAGCACATCATATTTCCCCTACCAATTGATGCCACTGAAATTCTGCTCTTTTGGAGGATGCCCAGTTTTCAAACTATTTCTACAAAGGCCATGTATGTCTGACTTTCCAGATTAATGTGTTATTTTTAAAAATCATCTCATAAGAGCCTCTGTTTACCTCCAGTTCTCATTTCAATTGTGAACTTTGTGGATGTGTTATCCCTCTGTGTGTGTATGGTTTTTGTTTTGTTTTGCTCTCTAGATTACAACATAGCTTTGCAGTGTGTCAATTTGGACGAGGAAGCAGCAGGTCATTCATTCACTGAAAACTGGCTTCCAGGTTTTCTTTCTAAACATTTCTCTTTGTTTTTCAGATTCAATTTTAGTTTTTACTCCAATAGGAAGTTGCTTCTCTCCATAGTTAATACTAATCATCAATAGTGTTTGGAGGACAAGTGGGTTTTTTAAAGAACAAACATTTTTATATATAAGAAAAATGTTATTCTTCCATTTTGGCTGAAACAAATCAATGGCTATTTTTAAGGCTGTGAGTTAAGACAGGAAGAAATTGTCACTCCTGTAATGCTTTCTAAAGACAGAAGATAGAGGGCCAAGATACTGTAAGAGAAATCCAAAATATATTTTTCGTATATGATGTTCAATTCAGCTGTGTTGGTGTGAGTTTTAGGTAAGAGTAAGTGCTTTTACAGATGTGAACTGTCAAACCATTCCCTATCGTTAATATTTAAGGACTTTTTAGGGAGAAGAAATGGGTTTCATTCAAGACCCCAAAGCATAGATTGCTAAAGACTGATGCCTTTCTGAATAGGGATGAGCTAGGGAGTGAACAGAGGAAGAAAATCCACATCCATATTTGAGTTTCACTTTTGGACTCTTGATGGCTTTGGTCACCAGTTGGGATTTTTTCCCACTAGGAGTCAAAGACACAAAGCAGGTAATCTACATAATCTTTCCCAGGTTTTCTAAAAGTGCCTGTAGATGAAAACATGTCAGACAACTGGTCAAATAGGGCCTTAAGGTTTTCTCTGTTTGTTTGCTTTAAATTCATTCTTTACTGAGAAGAAATGAAAGAAAGCTTGAGGTTGGTGACAGACTTGGGTTCTTGCCACATTCCCAGCTCACTTTGTGGACGGCTCTCTACTTCAGAGGAAGTTAATATTTTCCAGAGATGTTCCATAGGTATTCTAAATCATACTACAGACACCTGCTCCTTTATATGGATATGTTATCCACCTAGGATGAATCAGAGTTGATTTTTATTTTAGTGTGCTTTTTTTCCAAAAACCACATTAATCTCAGTGTGCAGAATTTAACGGGAAAGTCATGTTTTGCCAGTTGACACTGTTTAATGTAAATGATTTATGATTATTCCTTATGTATACACAATAGGCACTTTATAAATTGGATTGTTCTAGGAGTAACACGATACATAAATGTTATTGCTATAAATTCTGAAGTTGGCTATATATTTTGGTATCACGTAACCGGTTGACTTATAAATGCTGACTATTCCAACCTGGACTTTCTACTCAATATTGTAAATGGTAACTTGGGTAAGCCTAGCCGAGATATACACAGAGGCACTCACACTGCACATGAACAGAACAGCCTGGCATCTTGCCAGCATGGCTTCTGGCTATTTCCCAGAGGTGATGGAAGAAAGAAGAAAGAATGAGGGGGGAAAGAAACTGTACGTAGCAAAAAACTGAACTAAATTATTGTTATTATTTTTGCCCTGTTAACTTCAGGAGCTGAGAGAGAGAAAAGGGTGGGGGGAAAGCAGAGCAAACAGAAGAAAAGCAACATTAGTAAAACCAATTCAGCGAAATTTAGTTTGATACCCCTTCACAGGTATATTTTTATTATTTAAATAATATTAAATAAAGAAATAGATAATAGAATAACAGCTCTGTAATTATCTATATATATATATAATCAATAAATATATGGTGTTATTTTCAATGTGTCATAGAAACAATATTACTTTTTTTTGCATTTCTGTGAATGAAGTGTTTGAGCAACAGAATTTTGCAAATCATTTGATTCTCCTGCTGGATCAGGACATTTTATTACGTGTACAATGGTGTTATACTAATAGCCCTCATTTTTTTCCATGATAGGTTACTGTGATTGTCTTTCTGCAATCCTAAAGAATTAAAAAAAAGAAAAAAAAAAGCCTGAACAATTGGTCATTTTTGATCCAAGTAATTGTTAAATATCAAATTCATCTAAAATGTTGCGTTAGAGGAAAAGGAGTTAACACCCAGGTTAATTGATTGACCAGCCAGATTCATAGCAAGTTTTTGCTTTTCCTCGTGTTGACTCCTTACCTGACCACACAGTGCTATCTGCAGGGCTGATTTGAATTGCTCTATGTTCTAATTTGTGTAAAGAAGTGGGCTGTGAAGAAATGCTATTGTGTTTATAGTGTCTCTTCTGATAGTGATTTTATAGTCCGTTTCATAGGCTGTTTCAGGTGATTCCCCCCCCCCCCCGCCCGTCCTCTTAAGTATTAATGTCCACACAATTGATCTGTCTGGTTACCCATGAAATCAGTCCAAATCAACTGTTACAGTGGCTGAAAATACAAGATCTATCATTTTAAAACCTAGAGGTTCCCGTTCTGCATAAAAGGACTAAATTTTATCAGGCAACCTGCAAAGGAAAAGATTATGAAACTAAAACCACTGTGTGTGTGTGTGTGTGTGTGTGTGTGTGTGTGTATCTTTGTCTTTAATAACAATCATTACTTATGTGGCTCTTACATCGAAGGAAACATCCTAATGTGCTCCTTTATAATTTCTGTAATATATTTGTAATTGTCATACTTTCTGGAGCTATCTCGGTGCATGCATGGGGAAGAGTATACATATGCACGTATCTCTATATTTGTAGGCACTGTAGTCAAAACAACTTATTTGCCTAGCTGGCTGAGCTGCAAAGCTGACTTACCCACCCACTACCAAACTCTCTAGAGGAAATAGGGCATAAAGGTCAAATAGAAGCAATAAAGCCAACGACCTTTTACCAACAAAAGTTCTTTAAGAAGTTCTCTGTGGCAGTGTTCATCTTCTAGAAGGGGGATCAATCCATTTCCTGTCCATCGCTGTGTCAACAGCAGTAGCTTTGGATTCATTGTAGGAGAAGAAAGCTCCTTTCTACAGTGATGCTGCTCTACACTCAGGTAAGCCTAAGTTGAGATTCCAGAAAGACTGCTGTACCAGACTAGACTATTGGAAGATTCAAGTCCTGATAGAAGGCTTTACAAACCTTAGTTCACTTAGTCTGTGGAAATTTAACCACCATTTAAAATTCTGCTTTTTCTTGTAGGAGTTTAAATGCAAGACCTCCAGAATTACACACACACACACACACACACACACACACACACACACACGTAAAATCAGAAGAGACTCCATCATTTTTTGCTCACTATAGAATTCTTAGAGTCAGTATCATTTACTGAGGACTTTCTTTCTTGCCAGGTATTGTTCTTGTACTTTGCATGTAGTATCTAAGTTAAGCTTCCTAAGTACCTCATGAAACAGGTACTGTTATTATACCCATTTTTGTTGTTGTTGTTGTTTGTTTGTTTTTGTTTTTTCAGCTGAGGGAATTGAGAGAGAAATTGAGTAACTTTCCATACTCACAGCTAATAAGCGAGGGAGCCCGGCATCAAACCCAAGCAGAGTGACCCCAGGGCTGACGTACATACTCTATTAGGTCAATTTGTCAGCAATATATTGTGCTTCATGTATGAAAAGAATAAAGTACGGTCATCATTTAGCAGGAAATAGAATTGAAGTTTTTTCCCTCGTACAAATGGTCACTATATGTCTCTCTCGGGCCGTGTTGTGACCAATAGCAAACCTTATTTGAGACAGCCAGTCAAAACTGAGTAAAATAGTCTCTTGCTATAGAAGAGAAAGGAATGTATTAGTTGATGTGAGAATCTGACCTAAAAACCTAGCTTTCACTATTACCACAGTAAACAAGTAAGCTAATGACCATAGAGGTTAGTGTGTCATCAGTGTCTTGCAGTTTTGTCACTGGGGTAGACCCCATCCAGAAGGACAGAGTGCCCTCTATGAATATGTATTTAGTACTAGATACAGCAATTTATTCTTCTGAAGAGCACTTTAATATTTTGGTTTTGATAAGTATACAAGCAATAATCAGTAGTTAGGAGTTTCAGACTAAAATGGATGCCATTATTAGTGATTTAACAACTTTGCATATGAATCCATGTGTGTCACCAAGACTGGCTTATGCTACTCAGAGCTACATATATTCAACTTTTAGAAAAGCATCTCCTGTGCTATGAGTCCTTTAGTTCTCAGAGCTGTAGTAGTCACTAATTTCCAAACGCTGAATATGTAAAATAAAGTACTCGCACAAAAAAACCTCGGAGGCTGCATAGGTCAGAACATTTGTTTAAACTAATACAGAATTAGCTTTTTCAGTTCCAGCTCCCTTTTTCCTATCTATTTGCCTTGCTAATAAGGCCTTAATTATTCCTGTTCAGTTACCCAGTATCATGATCCCTTGTGTTTTTGGATTTTTTTTATTTTGATTTGAGCAGAACTTCCTAGTTCACATAGAGAACTTCCATAATAATAATAAAACGTAAAAGTGATTTAATAAAGGATTCTGGCAACAATTAAACTTAACCCAAAATGGGCAAAAGAGCATCTCATAGTACAGAATTATAATATATACATATTTTGAAATTTGGTCTTTGCAGATATTTTTCTCTGCCTGTAACATGTGTGCTAGTTCTATTTATATAAGGGGATAGTGACATCCTGTGTGTAGCTAGACTAATTGCCTCTGTAATTAACCTATTTGAGAAGGAAGTTACATAGAAATAAAATATCACTGAATACTGAAAGAGGCAATTTTGTCTTAAAGCAAACCTCTAACTTTACCAAAGGGTGTAGACAAAATAAAAAGATTCTGACTCTTTTCCTTCTTGTTTTTTCAGCGTCTCCTTTCTTTCCTCTTTCCCTTCCATCTTTTTTCCTTCCTTTTTTTTTCTTGTCGCTATGCGATTCCACTATTGCGCTCCATTTTTCTATTACCTTCATTTTCCATATTATAAGGTAAAGATCTAGTATTATTATGAGTGGATATTCTATTTTAAAAATAAAATTGGGGGAAGTTGTAAGTGCAGCAAAAGGAGATAATGTCTTTGTTTTACTACTATTGAATCTCATTTTTGATCAAGGGTAGGATATATGTAGAATCATTTGGGTGTCTTAACAAGCTGAGGAAAAAGAAATCTTAACCTCTTCCTCTCCCTTGATAAAATATATATTAATTAAATTTTAAAAAGGGACTGGGAGCATGAAAAGCAGAGTTTCTCTTGACCTGTAAAATCCAAAAGAAACTATTGGAAGGCAATATATTCTAGTAGAAAAAGTGCAGTTTTAGGCGTCATAAATATTCATATTTCACACCAAATATGTGGCTAAGGGGGAACTAGAAGAGCAATTCTTTTCCCGTAAGTGCACTTTTCAACATTTTAAAAGGTAATATATATGTTGCCAAAACTTTTGAGAAAATAGTGGAAAAAGGCACAGCAAGAGGTATGTAGGAGAAATGAGTCGAAAGTGTCCTCCTGTTTATGTCCTGACTTACCCACCAAACCCCAGCAAGAGCAACTCACAGGGCATCGCCCATCCCTGGCCTCACCCATCATTTCTGCCCCATCATCACCACGGTATTTTGAGTCAGAGCTTGTTAAGATTTTTTCATGAGATAACAATGTCATGTTACAATTGATATATTTTTCAAGTCAGGTAACTACGTTTGTATTTTGCATATTATATTGACCAGAAGGAGCGTAGTTTAAATGTTATGACCACTCCTAAGAAGAATTTCCTTGTGAAATATTTGAGAATTGTAAGCCAAAGTAAATGTAATAACCAGATTATACAATGATTGCTGAGCTCCAAATAGTTGACATGGAAATGGGTTGGGGTTTCAGAGTGTGGTGGTCTTGGATTCCTCAACTTCCAGGATAATTTTTTGGTGCCTCCCTTGTTTCTTTATCTGTGATATGGGGATAAAAATTTCTCTTTCTTAAGGTAATTGTGAGACTTTGGTGAAGAAACATTTGTGTAACATCATTCATAGTCCTTGTAAATAAATACTTAATAAATAGTAGTTATATTATTTCAGGTAACATTTGATAAAATCAAATTATTTGGATAATAGTTTGTTGTAAATAATTTAATCTTATCTGATTGAGCTGTTCTTCGAATGGCTTTTTTTTAATGACTTGTCCTTGCATTTATCGTTTTATAATCTTTACTGTAGTAACCTTTCAGTTTTGTTGATAATTTATATTAGCAATAACTGGATTATCATTCTTGGAAGATGGTGAGAGAAACTATTACTCTTTGGGAAAAATATGAAGTAAAAAAAAGCAAAAGAAACACTGCAGAGCGTTTTCCTGTGCATCACCTTTGTGACTTCATCTTGTAATCACTAATGGTTATCAGATTGCAAAAGGGGCTCCTTATGAGTACAGGAAACCCTCCTCAGCTCTACAAAAATGGTCATTTGGTCATCGCTATATTTTGGTGACTGTCCTAATTAAATGTAATATCTGTGATCACTGAGGGGTCCAGCAGTTTTACACAAGTCTCTCATCTGTTTCACTGGTGGTCTTCAAGAAGATAGGGAATTGCATGAATAAAAAACTCGGCAAACCATCTTCCGGAGACTCAGATCAGTCACTGCTTATTATCACAAGACAGTTCATTCATTCATTCATTCAACAAATATTTATTGGATGCACATTGCTTTGCACCCATTGTGTCAGTCTTGAAAATATAATCATGAACAAAGTAGACAAGGCAAGGGCCTGACAGAAGGTGCATAGCATAAAACAAATACTTACAATAAAACGTGTAAGTCTTATCACAGAGGAAATGTTTTGATCTTTTAGCCAAACTGAGATGTGAATTCCCAGTTGTGGGTGGAGGTAGGGGTATTCCTTCTTCCTTTGAATTTCCACAGCATTATATCTGTACCTCCATTTGAAAATACCTCCCACATTGTGTTCTAGTTTCTTGTGATGGCAGCACTTCTTTCAGGCTGCAAGTTCCTCAGGAGTCAGGCAGGATACCTGTGGGACTCTCCTTAGCATCGTTCAGAGAACATACACTGAGCACTGCATACAGGAGGCACTAAGTAAATGCTGTCGAGAGAATGAAGCAAAGAAAAAGTCTTAGACGTTAACATCCATTATATTTTTTGTTTTAAGTTCTTAAATACTTCACTGTGAAATTTCTCCTTCTTCGTGTTAATAGTGGTTGGAGGGAGGTAAATCACCAATTGAAAATCATTATCCCTCCTTTTATCCCTCCCTCTCACCTACTATTCTCTCAAAATTTAACCCACAGCAATCTCCTCTAGACGAAGTTAATTATTATTTGTAAGACTTCCAAAGTTTGCTATACAGAAGTTTGACTTTAGTTACCACGTGAAAATAAGAATGGAAGATGCATCTGTGATTTGTGGTCTGGGATATTTTGGGATGTCAAGAGCAACCTTTATTCTGTCTATCACTGGACCCGTCAAGAGAATCAACGGCAGGTTAATTACTATCTAGTTTTATAAAGTTAAATCTCTTCATTGGTTATGATAAAGGTTGAATGTTTAACCAGTGGTTTAGTATTCATTTGTCATTTCTCAAGTAAATCTAAAAAACTAAAACTGTAAAAAATTAATCAGAATTCTGACAGCTTTTTAAAAGTCAGGAAATAATCAGCTCTTAGACACAGAAATCCAATCCATAGCTTAAGGAAATTTGTTATTAAAAATAATAAAGGAAGGATTTCAGCGAGCAGAATGAAGCCCTTGCATATTCTGGAAGGAACGAAGGGAGCTGCACTGAGATTGAGAGACCTGAGCTCCGTGTTGCCTGCGAGTTGGGGTGTAATTTAGTGAGCTGACAGGAGGAGTGAAGTATCTCCTCAATATCTGTGTTTGGCAGAGGAGATGAATGCATACATCAGGAAACAATGTTTAAGTGTTTTATTTCCTTATTTCAGCCTGTCAAACTGTCAGTATAGTTAATGGCCACCAAGAGAGAAAGAGAGAGGGAGGAGGAGGAACAGAGAGAAACAAAGGTGCTATGGAATCTGAAAAGAAAGAAATCAGGAAAGCATTTGCATGTTTTCTGTGGTGTAATGGTCAGTCAGACAAAAATAACTCACTATATTCATTTCTCTACTAAAGCCAGATGTGCTAGTTCTCCACCTATAATCCCTGTACCCCTTTCCTGCCTTTCTGTGTCCTTTGTAATTGCATCCCTTAACTTTGATCTCTGTGACTCTTTCACTGAAGTCTAGATTGATTATCGATACTTAAGGGATTATTTTATGCTATATTGGTAGTATCCAGTTTTGCTCAGTTTTCAAGTTTACAATCTTGTTTGCATTGTTTATAAAATCTGGTATGAATGCTGTTTATACAAAAGTATTGACTTTTGTATATAAAATACCTCTTTTAAATTATTTTGAGTGTTTTATAATCCTCAAAGAATAAATTGGGCCAGATATTTTTTTACCAATTTCATCTTTTTCTTAAAAAAAAAAAAAAGTGCTCAAAATGAAATGCCTAAATTAGACATTTGCTCTTAGGAGTATAAAACTACTTTAAATTCTAAAAGAAGGGATTTTTATTTTATAAAGAGAAGCATTTATATTGGATCATTTTCATACTGGAAATAACTTATTTTTCCACAGAAAGGGAAACACCTTTTATCATTATCATCACTGTCAAACTGAATTTCAAATCTTTGAATTCACTGTAGTGATGAATACCTTTCATAATGAACACTTTTAGTTGTCTCATTAACTAAAGATATTTAATTTGGGGGACAAAATGTCTTTTAAATATAAATTTAAAAATCTTGTAAGGTGATCTAAGGTGAGCTAGTATGGATGGGGTGTTGGGGTATTGAATACACTGGGTTCTGAGTCTGACCAGTCACCAGATTATCTGGAAAGCACTTGAAAATAAAGATCTTGGGCCGCACTGCAGATTGCCTGGAAAAGAATCTCAGGGAGGGGGGCCCAGCATGTGTGTGTATCAGATCCACACCCCACTCCCGACCCTCAGCCCCCAGGTGACTATCAGCCACCCATGGAACCACACTGTCCCTGACCTGAAAACAGCACTACTCTGGTTATCAGTAGAATTTTGGCTGATTTCTAGCATCTTCATTCATTCACTAAGTAACCTTGGGGCTAATCACAAGCTTTGCGGGAACACATTTTTCCAACTTCAAACAATTTGTATGACCTTTCCCAGCTCTCAAATCTTGTGACTGTTTTATATTAATGAAGTTTAAAAACGTTTTAAACTTAAAACCTGAGTTAGAAAAACTCAGTTTAAAACCAGTTTTTCATTAGTTCGTATTTTTAGTTTGTTAGTAGAAGTAAGCAACGACAAAAAGTCAAAGAATCCTCCCTCTCATCCTCAGTTTCATTTCAGAGTTCTTGACTGAAACTCTTTTCATGATATCAATCATGAAAATTTTATCATGAAAATGAAACTTGGACACTCTGTCCTGTAGACCTTCAGATGTAAAACTGAACTCTTCGCCACCCACCCATTCATGATTTTTCATCAATGCTCATAACAGATGACACCACCGCACATTGTGTTAACCAGAAAGCAAGCATCACCCTTCCTCGCAATTTATCTTCGGTGTCCTAGGTTGATTTTTACCCCCTAAAATATTGTTCATCGGTCAACTTCTTTTTATCTCCACCACCATCCATCCTGAGCCATGGTGCCATCTTTCCTGGATTCGGCTATAAACTCCCAACTGAGAGATTTTTCTATACCATTCTTGCCACCCTATCTCTAGTAGATGTTCAGTACTGTAAAGAGATTTACAAATTCACATCTGCCCATAGGTCTTCCCTAACGCAAACTTACCCATGGTTTTCCATTGTACTCTATACGATGGCCTGCAGGCTCTGCATGATCTAACCTGCCCTCCTCCTCCTCACTCTCTGCGCTCTGGGCACAGTAGCCATCCTTCAGTTTCCGGTGCGCTCCCTTCCCACCATAGGGCCATTGAAGCTTCTTTTCCTTCTGTCTACAAAGCTTTTCAGCTCCAGCTCATCCTTTTCAGATCAGCTGAAATGACATTTCTTCAGGAGAGCCTTTTCTGATGCCCTAGGTATGATTGAATCCATATGTTATATGCAGACTACTTTGCATTTCCCTCCAGAGCATTTTTCAGCAGTGTATCATTTTATATTAGTATAACGGATTGGTTAATTTTGATCGTACATCTAAACATCTATAGGCTTGGTGAGAGTAGGGACCTTGACTATTTTGTTCAACACTGATTCTCTAATTCCCAAGTGTATAGTATATAGTAAGTTCTTAATAAATATTTGTTGAGTAAAAGAATAAAGGCATCAATTTTTGAAAGTTCTCACATATGCAGGAGAATCTCCCCTATTTGCACATATACTCTTTCCAGTCCTATTGGAATATGCACAGCATTATTTTACTTACAACGTTCCTTTCCACAGCAAGGAATGGTTAATCTCTTAATCTGCTTGCCCCGCCCCCTCACCCTCTCCTCCATTTCTCATTCTCTGTTCCCACATCTGAACACCTGGCTTCAACCCCTTTCTGTAAGTTCCTGAGGTTAAAGAGTATAAAAACAGTTGCCCTAGACTTGTTATATTCTTTAGATGAGGTTTGTAATTATGCATAGCTTAATACAAGACATATAGGTAGAGAAGAGGGCCTTCCAAAGTTTCTTTACAGGAAATGAACAATGCAATTTCTGGATTTCTCTGTTTGTTCAAGTAAAGAAGTTGCTACATAGGGGGTATACAAATCTGCGATCTTACCTGGGGAATCAGAGTGTCAGATTCCTTCTTGACACAACACATTGACACCGTTTATTGGCAAGAAGGACAGCTTTTGTAGATGGAGAAGGTTTGAGTTATGGAGTTAGTTAAGGCAGGATATTTACTTTTGTCTGCTTTTCAAGCATATCATATTCCCCATGCAATAATCTGGAAAATTGGAAGCCTGCCACGCACCTCATGCCCTGGAGGGCTCTCTCCCTCACCCTCTTTTAGTTGTGCCTCTCACCCCTGGGTGGGTGAGAAATCCACTAGGCTCTGGAAACATGTTCCAGGAACCTCATACCTTGTAATTGCCTGTACAAAGACCTCACACCTATCAACGAGGCTTGTACAGATTTCTTCCATGTTCTGTCCTTTGGAGGTCATACTCCACCAGTGGGATGTGAAATCCTAGGTCCAAAGGTAGCCAAGGGGCAGCTGGTTGAGAGGGGCTGGCCACAAAGAAGAGGTGCCTCCGTTTGTCCTGCCTAACACAAATGTTAAGGAAGTGCTGAAGAGTAGATGGGTGCTTTAGGAAGAAGACATGTATTAAGAGAAGAGGACAGAGGATAAAGCCCCAAGGAACATAATTTCAAGTCCCAGACAAGTTGATGCTTGACTAGGTAGATAAATAAACCAATTAGTATCCGAGTAAAATAGCTTTTGAAAAGAGAAGTCATTTAGAAAAATAAGAATTGGGAAAGTACAGCCTTGATTTTTATAGCATGACTCTCACAAGTAGTTAGCACTAAGCCATGAATAGTGGTTATTTGTTCTATAGAGAGAGAGCTCAGAGTGGCAGGGATCCATGTCATGAACCTGTTGGACCCAGGAACCTGTCGTGACCCCACTGGAGCTCAGTCTGTTATTCATTTTGTTGTTTTAAGAGAATTGAGGATTGATTTTGTTTCAATATTTGCTTTTCATCGTATATTTAATATATATTGTTTTCCCAGAATTTTCAATACCATGGTAGAGGGAACTTGTTATTCCCATTATCGAAAAGAAGAATTCACAACATAAGTAGGAAGTGAATAGCACAGTTAGAGTTTATGGTCAAGAAAACACTTGCTCATTCCCTGCTATCCTAAGCAAAGTCTCAGGGATGTTGCTGGAGGGAATCAGGAAAGGAATAAGTGTGGGACTTTTAGCTTTAAGATGATTCAACAATTTCATTCAACAGGCATTACTTTTGCCTTAAGCCAACAGCTTTCTTGTTCACAGTACCTTCAGAATCTTTCCACAAAGTTGAAAAAGCTGTAATTTGAATGTAACTATTATATTCAAGACATTAATGACCTGGATCACTGAAAATAACCATGGTAACAGGTGAGAAATCAAAGATAGTTAATTTAATTGCCACAGAAAGAAAATAAGTGCAAATAATCTATAATTCTTCATTCCCAATATGTACATGTTATTTTCTTACTGCATTAATTATCCAATAGTTAGACAGAAATTATCTGGTTGTTGCTTTGCGACTCCCCATTGTATTCATGTAATGGTTTTCACTCTAATAACTAATCATTATAATTTCTTACCTCAGCAGTTTAGGCTGCTGGGAACCGGGTAACATGTTCATTGAGTTGACATTAACAATTTTTAATAACAATAAAAATAATATTTTAAGTGTAATGGAAAGGAATTAAGCCGTTCTTTCAACCTAGCTACCTAAAGGCCAGTCTAATTCAGTACCTCTCTACAAACTGCTAATGATCTGGGGCTGCTTCTTAAATGGAAAGATTTCGAAATTCCTCTCAATTTCTTAATTTTCTAGGAGCTGCTGGAATATTCCCATAGAACCCTGTTCAGAAGTAAGGAGCAAGTTGTAGAATCCTAGAAGTAGGGACGTATTTAGAATCACTGCCAGGACTAGTAAATGTTTTGTTGTATGTTTATTATATGTCAAATCCTTTGCGAGGCTTTGGGATACAATGGTGAATTAGTCAGGGATATAGGTGCAGATGATGAAAGAGGAAATCATGACTAATGAGCAAGTTTATGTAGTTTTTTATTTTCATTTAGTCCATATACTATAAAAAAAAAAAAACAGTAAATGGGTGGTATTTAATTTCATGACTGTGTGCAAGAATCTTGTAGTATAACAACATAGGGGATAATCAGTTGTATAATTAAAAATAATATCTACCATTTATCGAGTGCTTGCTATGTCCCAGATATGGTCATTTAATTCTCACACAAGCATACAGCCCACCCCATAAGTGCATTTGTTTATCTCCATTTTCCCATGAGGAAACTAAGGTTAAATAGTTGACCAAAAGCCATCTGAGCAAATAAGTGAGAGATAGCAGATCCCAGCCTAGACTGGGCTCTATTAAGTTCTAAAATTTCTACAGAAAGAGTAATCAAGGGCCTTTTCAACCCTGGCACTCATAGCCAGTGCTATTCAATAGGATGTTTAATTCTAATTGATTCTGTTCTCTATTTTAATTCCAGACTAAACCAAAACCATTTCAGAAAGAATCTATGACATCTTTTAGATTGGATTTTCAATCTCTTTTGGCAATGCTTTCTCAAAAACTCTCTCAGTAAGAAATCATTTAAAAAAAAAAAATAAGTGATCAAAGTTAGATATGTGCCAAAAAGGAAATATAGAACCACCTCACATCCATTAGGAACACTACTATTAAAAAACAAACAAACAACAACTAAAAAAAACAGACAATATGTGTCCATGAGGATATGGAGAAATAACCTTTGTACAGTGTTGGTGGGAAAATAAAATGGTATAGCCATTTGGAACACACTGTGGCAGTTCCTCAAAAAATTAAACGCATGATTTACCATTCCACTTTTGTGTATATATCTAAAAGAATTGAAAGTAGCATCTTACAGACATATTTGTACACCCATGTTCATGATCAATTATTCACAACAGCCGAAGGTGATAGCAACCCATGTCCATCAATGAATGAATGAATAAACAAAATATTATATATACTATATATAAAAGTCATGTATATATTCAGCTTTAAAAAGGAAGGGGATTTTGACGTATGCTACGTCACGGAGGAACCTTGAGGAGATTATGCTAAGTGAAATAAGCCAGTCATAAAAAGACAAATACTGTGTGATATCAGTTATATGAAGTACCTAGAATGGTTAAAATTATAGAGACAGAAAGTAGAATGGTGGCTGCGTGGTGGTGGGGGACAGGGGAGGGACTTGTTTAATGGGTACAGAGTTTCAGTTTTGCAAGATGAAAAGAGGTCTGGAGATTGGTTGCAAACAACGTGAATATATTTAACACTGCTATGTACTTACAAATGGTTGAAATAGTAAATTTTACGTTACATGCATTTTACCACATTGGACATTTAAAAATAGGAAATATGGAAGGTTGTAGGACAGAGAGGACTGGGGAGAAGGGAGAACCTCATTAGGTAAGTTGTTCAGCAAAGATGTATCCAGGTTATGCACAACTCTGTGCAGCCAGCTCTGCCCAAAGCCAAGGATAGAGCTGTCCATGCAGAGGAGTCATCACACATAAATCCCTTTTGCAAAAGAGCTAGATATGTTTGAAGAGAAAGGAAGTCTATCTAGCAGCAACATAGGGGCAGATGATGAGCTTGCAGAGAGCTAGACAGGCCTGATCACAGAAGGGTATTGGACTACATTATCTTTATTACATTTTAGCTGTATTTGCAAGGGCTCTTTGTACCTTGGAGATCACAAACTTTAGAGTATCCATTTTGTTTCAAACATAGTAATTGTCACAGTTATTAATGTAATGATCCAAGGGTTTCTTATTGCACAATTAAAAAAATATTCAGAAGTGGTATGTTAACTTGGTGGGATTTTATTTTTATTTATTAATTATATTATTTGTGAAGTGACTGCAATTTGAAAGAATTTCCCTTTATATCTGCCTTGGTAAAATACCTGTTAACCACTACTTAAAACACTGCATTCATTTTATATTTCAAAGTACTTCAGAAACACCTCTGGAAGTTTTCTGGGGCCAGGTCAGTTCATCAATTCTCACTACAGTGATTTGAGAGACTCTGGAGACCCTACTTTAAGCAATTAGTAGTGCTAACTTTGCTGAAAACTGTCTAGGGCCACACTTAGCAGTGCCAATTCATGACAAATAGTTTAATACTGTAGTCACATCCTGGAATTGTTCACACACAGATTTTAAAAGTTTACCAAAATGACAACTGTCATTATTTTAATACATTTTCTTAAGTATATTTCAAAAAATAAAAGTTGCTGAAATTCAAATGTGAGTGTTATTGTTATACATTGATTTTCTTTGATGGAAAGCCATTATTTAAAGTATGAATAATTTTGAAAAAATACGTATATCCACTTTAATAATACATTTATGCCATATTCTGCATCATATATATTTTTTCTACTTCAACTATGTCTAGATATTTTATCATACTGGGATATTGTTCTCTACTATTCAAGGTTCAAAATGGCACAGTAGTTTTGAAAGTTCTCATCTGACTTTACTTATCTGATGTTTGTCTCAAATTATCAGTAATATGGAAAGATTCTGGGAAAATTTCCCTGAATACGTCAGTGATGTGCATGCCCCCACATTTCAATAGAAATTCCCGAATCTGAAAGATTTGAAGTCTGACTTTGAGGAAAAGCAAAAACATACTCATAATGAGATGACATGTCAGTTGAAACTTAACTGAAAGTTGACGAAGTGTAAGTGTGTTTGGACCAGACAATCAAATACTGAGACAGGGTAGTATGAGTGATTTATGGAACAAAAGGAAAAGGACAGCTTCCTGGGCAGGCTTGTTTACGCTAAATGCAATAGTAGAGCAGAAGGAATAGGTGTGCTTGAAGAGCAGCAGAGCAAGTGTTCTACGAATGTGAACAAGCCCCAAATTAAGCCAACAAACAGCACCCCTCATGACAATTCTATTAATGCCCGAGTGAAACAGGGATGAACTGTGTAGTTTATCCATGTGTAATTTAAGTGTTTCAAAAGAAATAATGGGGATGAAAATATTTAATATTTTTAAGTATTTTTAGGATGAGAGGTTAAGTGCAGGAGTATCATTATTCTTTTAGAATTATCAATATTAATTTTGTACTTTTTGGTTTGGAGTATTAATACTCATAGTCTTATTATTTAAACTATTTCTGGGAATAATTCATATAATCAATAACAATGGGATGTAAAGACCATGACCCGGTTCTCAATGAGACGATCCAACTGAAACATGAAACACCAGAGCAAGAAAGCGCTTTTTGGTGGCTGAACAGTGGCAAACCAGCAAAGAAAAAGAGCTGGGAAGGCTGGAGAGGTTTTGGGTACTTAGAATGTGAGCTGGGCCTTGGAGTTTGTATAGTTAGAGGTGGGCCCAGAAGGCTTGGAAAGTGAAAAGTCTGTGAACTTTAGTATTTTTAATTAACCAAATGTGATGAATTTTTTATTCTGTCGCATGATAGAGCTGTGTTCATGTTAAAATAAAAGAATATTTGCGTTACATTCAAATTACTTAATTTTGTTTTCCCAGTCTGATACACCAGGAAGTAATGGCCTGTTTCACCCATGATATTCTCTTAGCCCAGCATACCACCACTCATCCTCAGGAGTTTGAACCATACTCCAGTTTGAGAAGCATGACTGTGCAGGATCATAGTGCATTTAAACAGAAGAGCCTTTTCTTGGTCATTAGCATGTAATCAGGCTGAGTAAATAACAGTTTCTTTAATCAATAAAAGATCCTCATACCATGTGGTATGTGTACACATTCTTTTGTACAAGTTTGATGGGTTTTATAAGCAGCCCAGGTTTTCTTTTTCATAAGGGTAAGTGGGACCCAGATGGTTCCATTCTCTGATAAGAGTACATTTTTAATAATATGCTGTATGATTGGGTGCAAAATCAACATCCTCCAAGTTTTGCTTTTAAAGTACAAGCCTTTGTTTTGTATTTCCGCCTGAAGCCTTTTTGACCTTTGTCAGAAATATTTTTCAGTTACTCAGAGCACATTGGTGTACTCTAGAAAAAGACCACCCAAGTACATCCCGTTCAGTTGGCAAATTCCACTTAGAAGGACAAGAACAGAAGCATTCTATAATTGATGAGAACTATAGAGTCATTTGAATGTTTGAAAAAGGTCAAGCCTCTCGCCTGTCACAGAGGTGGTCTCTCTGGCTTTGTGCTGTCACGTTAAATGGCGTGACAGTGGTCATCTGCACTCAGGTCCAGTTTGGAAACTTGGCCCAGCACTATTCAAAGAGAGCAGTAGTCCTTGGGGGTGTCAGAATCACTCCCCCACATTGTCCCTGTTTATAGCAAATACCAAATCACGAGCTGATCAAGGAGCAGTGAGAGCATGCAGTGGAAAAGATAAGGAACATAAAAGTGATTTTTAAGGCACCATTTGTGTTTTATGGGATTTTCGTTTCTTTGATGAGCCTGAAAACTTACTCTCAAGTGCCAAAATTCTTAAATCCTCCAAAGTTACAAAGGAGTACTAAAACCTTTATGCCAACAATCCCCAAGTTAACAATTTACACAACAATGTTTCCCCTGCCCCCACCAAACACCTCCCTTTCTCCATCGCCTCCTTCTGCCTTGGATCTTTTCCCTTAAAGCAGCCCCTCCAACTTCTTACCTGAGACTTAACCAGAGCAGCTTGCTTTTTGGCAGGAACACCCACTCAATTATTTGTTTGGTAAATATTTGTTAGGTATTTGCTGTACGCCTATACTGTCCTTAGAATTGGGCCTATTACTATGAATAAAACAAAATCATTCCAAATGTGAAGGTGAGAGTAGATTAAAAACATCAACTAAATGTTCTGATACCGCAGTTCTGCTCTACAAATAGATATATATTCTATCATCTATCTAATTTATCATATATGTATAGATATATGATATATATCTATATATAGAGATATATATATATATGGATCCATATATATATCTCTCTCTATATATATACGTATTTATATCCACATATATATCCATACCATGTTTCACCGAAAATAAGACCTAGCCAGACAGTCAGTGCTAATGCATCGTTTGGAGCAAAAAAATATAAGATCCGGTCTTATTTTACTATAAGACCAGGTCTTATATAATATAATGCAATATAATATAATACAATGTAATACGATACAATACAGTACAATACAATACAATACAATACCAGGTGGTATATAATATAAGACCTGGTCTTATATTAATTTTTGCTCCAAAAGACGCATTAGAGCTGATTGTCCGGCTAGGTCTTATTTTCGGGGAAACACGGTGTATATATCCCTGTCTATATATAATTTGTGCCCTCATTTTGTCTTTCTCTAATGGACTACAGTTAAAATAGAAAGTGGCATGAGTTGGGGCTAGAGGGAAGTAAAGAGCCAAGGAGCAAACTGATTTACCCTATTTATCGTTCCTTATGTTACTGTGACCTTGATTCAAAAAGAGGGGCTACAGTGTAAAGAGAAGAACAAGTAGAGAAATGATGCAGGCAAACCTCCCGTAGGGAGTAGGAGGAGATAAAGAGGGTTTGTACGAAGCCAGCCTGGATCTCCAGACGATTCCAAAAGCTATTGGCCTGACACTTATTTCACATCACACTTTAGGTCCATAATGTTAACCCCTTACTTTCCTAAGTTTCTTTGTGACATGAGAGGAAATGACTATTAAGTTTGCTTTCCAGAACACTTGAGCTACTAGTTTAAAGAGGTAGGTGTGGGCATTCCAACCCACAGGCATAAATGATGGTAATTAGGTATTAGGTGAACACATGTGGTAAAATGAGTTTGATGTGGCTAGATTGAAGTGAGGAGGCCAAGAAAATTAGGTAGGAGTCAGGTAAGAAGGCTTTTTATTTACTATTTAGGACTATATTCTGAATGCTATGTGGATCCTTTAAATAAATACAAGTCACATGAATAGCATAGTCAAATTTAAAATTGAGCTACCTATGGTTGTATTATAGGGTCGAATGGAGAGGTAGAAAGACTAAGGTCAGTTAGGAAGCTGTTAAAGTGTCCCAAACAAAAAGAGATGAGTTTCTAAACTAAGGCAGTGACAGGAGGAATAGATAATAGGGAAGATATGCAAATGATATTAAGAATCTAAAGTCTATAAGATTTAGTGACCAACTGTGTATAAAAGAAAGGGGGAGGTCCTAGGATTGTGTCAAAGTTTCTGACCTTAGTAACTAGGAGGATTTTAATAGCAAATAATCAAAGGAAAAATATTTACAAGGGTGATATCATTGGTTCAGTTGGGGATAGAGGAAGTTTGTGGTGCTTGGAGGACATCCAATTGGCGATATCTAGTAGGAAAATGGAGATAAATATGTCTGGACCTCAGCAGAGAGACCTAGGTTGGAGGTGTAGATTTGGTTAGAAATTGGCAATTTAAAAGTTTGGATGCAGTCACTAAGAGTGAGTACAAGGAGTGAGGAAAGCAGAGAATCAAGACTAGAACCCCGAGAAACATTACATTTCAAATATGTTAAGAATTTAATATGAATAAAGTCTGAAGACCTAATTTGTAACATGGTGCCTAATAGTTGATAACACTGTATTGTATAATTGAAATTTGCCAAGAGAGCATAACTTGAGTGTTCTCACCAAAAACAAAACAAACGAAAATGTAAATACGTGAAGTGATGGATGTGTTAACTCGATTGGGAGGCTCTTTTCACATGTATACATATATCAAATAGTCACATTGTACACTTTAAATATCTTTGTCGATTATACCTTGATGAAACTAAAAAATGAAAATTGAGAAAATTAAAACAAAATAATCAAATTTATGGGCTGAGGTAAGAACCTAATTACAATGTTTGATGATGTTGACTTGAGATTTCCTATAAATTCTGGTCAGAAAGAATTTTAAACAAACCTTAGAACAGTGTGTGGCAGTAAATTAGGACCTGGTTTTAAAGTAATTTTGGATTATTTATGTGTCAGTTGGTGACCAGTTAGGAAAACAAAGCCCATTTCTGATCGTTATATACAGGGGATTTAAATTAACGTGGGGAATTAGTTAAGATGGAGATTATCAATAGCAGGCAGCAATCAGTAAGACATGATATTTGATTTTTATTTTTTTATTAATCAGGTGATTTTGCTCCCACTTACCTTATCAAACTAAAATTATATAGCAAGTAGATTACTAAACATCTTTTAAAATTACCTCACAACATAAGAGTTTTTATATTGTGACATTTCTATAAGACTGCTTTTCTTTTAGGTTAGTAAGGCCTAAGAACCAAAAAAGTGTCTAAACTGATTTTTGGTTACCCAGATGGCTATCTGAGCTAGAACCACTGAATACACTAAATTTATACACAAGATCAGTGTTCTTGCTGAGTCTTCTTCCTAGATGCAGTTGCCTCAGTAGGGATGTGCACTTCGTAAAAATGAACTAATAAAAAAAAAAATCCTTCTGACAATTAGGCTTCCCATGCTGGGCTTAAAATAAGGGAGTGTGTAGCTCTGTATTAAAAGATGTGCTCTTGATATAGTCTCTTTTTGAGGTTCTCAATCAAAGGGCTCTGCTTTTTAGTGAGACCTTTAAACAGCATCAGCCTTTCCCTCAAAAGAGAAAGGCTAAAATGAGTGCCAGACTCAATTGAACTTAACAGAAAATCCATTGGTGACCAATGAAGCAGAAAGGATGAGCTCAAATCGCTGGGTTGAACGCTCTGTTGTATAGATCAGACAAGCCCGTTTCGTGTCTACTGCTTCACACCAGAGTCAGATACTTGCTCATCAGCTTTTGCTACCAGATACTTTTATGGAAGTATTTATAAGTTTTAGTGGGAAACCAATGAACTAAAACTCTTTGGGTGGATTAACTGGGTCAAGCTCATCTCTTGCGTAGATTTTAATTCCCTGGGTAATGAATTGGGTGCCAAAACGTTGTAATAGTGTCATGTTGAGTTGCATTTAATTTATTTGGTTCAGTCTAATGCTAGGTCTAAGATAATCTTAAAATATCCATTCTATAAATACACGATCTGTCAACGCAGTTTATTAATGAAAGTGAAATAACTTACATGATGATTTAAAAACAAATAAGCAAACAAACAGAAACCCGCTTGTTGGCTGTCTTAGGCTGGGTTCCACAGAAAAATACTGTGAGAGGGAGATTATGTGCGGGTAGTTTACGGAAGGGGGCTCTCAGGAACATCTATAAGGGATGAGGCAAGCAAGATTAGACGGAGGCTGGTGGTGATCTGGAAAGTAAGCCCTTCACTGTTATCCCTAATACAGGCAGACAGGCTGGGCCATTGTACCATCTTGCCTTCACATGTAGAAATCGGGTATTGGCTACCACCAGGGAGGATATTACCTTGGGGAAGGCAGTTCCTTCAGCTAAGAGAAATTTCCATTTTCCAGAAGTGACTCAATTATGAGTTCTCTGCAGCTAACTTTCCCCTGAACTGGGGGAAAGACTGCCTGGATCCTGAAGGGGAACCTTTGTGACACACTGTAGAATCCCCCACATTGATTACTACCTTGTCCCAAATTTCTACTTGTCATATCCACCACTGTAATTCCAGTGTGATTTATCAGCATCTTTTGGCCATACTGGCAGAATTGCCACATAATGGTTTCTTTCATGCAGTCATTTCTCTGTTCTGTTTTCTTCATTTTATCCAGTGATCTTTGGAAAATGAAGATCTGATTCTATCTCTTTTCTAAAGAGCCTTCTGTGGCTCCCACTGCATTTAGAATAAACAGCCACCTCCCTGACCAGCTTAAAGTTTCCTGCCCTGATATCTCTGTGGCTTCATTTCTTGCCATTTCCATTTTTTGCTTTTTGTACTATGTCCTTTTCACCTCCAGGCCTTTGCAAACATTGTGCCCTCTGCCTAGGATGCTCCAGCTCCCTCTGCCACTCCCGGTCATACACATGTCCCATTAGCTCCTGCTTCAGTATTGCCCAAAGGGCCCTGCCATGAATCCTATCCTGATTTTCCAGAGAACGTCAAATTCTTGTCACATATCCTGCTTACTTCTACTACACTGCATCGTGTACTTTTTCTCAGTAACTGTGAGTGTCTGTGTGTGTGTATACCTGTGTATGTGTGTGAAAGAGACAGACAGGGAAGAGCAGGAAGGCTGAGGGTTTTGTTCAGCACCACAGTGAACAAAAATCTGGAGATGACTCTGGTCAACCGAGAAAGTATAGTATGATGTATAACCACCATTTCAAGCATTGAACATTCAACATCAGCTTTGATTTCCTAATTATACACATCCAAAGTATAATATATTTCACTTTTCTGCCTTTCACTATATTCCTAGTCACCTTCATTCTTTTTAGAATATGTTCATACATATTTATACACATATATTCATATGTAGGCATATATACAGAGGGTGCCAAAAAATGTGTACACATTTTAAGAAAGGAAAATGGTATTAAAATTGTAATACTCAACATATACCGATAACAAAAGATGAATACAAGTCACGTTTGACTTCTGCAATTACAAGAGCTGCTCAAAGTGATTACCATCAGCGTCCAGGCACTTCTGATTATAGCAAACATTGTTTGGTAGACTTCTGAGGCGAGCATGTAAACTGTTCAACACCAGAGCAGAAGCAGCAGGACTTGTTGTGGTCTGAGACCTCCTGGATCTTCCCTTGTGCACATCACACATGGTACCATGTGTCTCAAACTTATCACGAGTGAGTGAAATTGTTAGGCGTGTTAGAGGTTCTGTTGCATACTCATGCCTCTATTGCCATTGTACTTTCACAAGGTTCTCGAATTTCAAATACCACTTCAAAGTGGTCTTGCGCTCCTCCAACAACAACCGTGCTTCTGCCATTACCTTTGACTGTCCTGCCTGTCGCGTGGTGACGCTAGAATTCATTTGATTAACGCCACCTTTTGAGCAAACGTCATACTACACATTGCTCCTGTAATTCAATTCAACTTCAAAAAGTAATACATAGAATGTGTATACATTTTTTAAAATGTGTATACATTTTTTGGCATCCCTCGTGTGTGTGTGTGTATATATATATATATATATATATATATATATATATATATATATATACACATAATATGGGATGAGTTGTATGTGAGGAACAGAGCACACACTCTGTTCTTGCCTGGTCTTATTTTATAGGTATCTTGGCCTTTTAGCATTTTTGAACATCATAGCATATATACCCACTAAGGATTTCAAATAATTTGTATCAGGTGGAGAAAATAATTGAAATATCTAAATAAATCACCAGTAAAGTAAAACATTTATAATAACTATAAAATAAAATGTTTTACAAATGTGAAAGAAGATCTTTGACATCCCTTAAATGAACGACTTAAAATGTTTTACTCCTTTAATTTTACATTTAAAAATTACATGGAGTATACCCCAGTCTAGGTGGAATAACTAATTTTTTAGCAAAACAAAATTGTTGTGTCACCTTTTGATTACATGAGATTCAAGCAAATTCTTGCCTCATTTCCTCATACCAAATAATCCTGCATACAGTTTATACTGTGTGACCTATTTATTGTTCATCTGATAAAAGCCATATTGAATAAAGTTTCAGTGCCTTAAGAGCTTACCCATGTGCCAAAATTTCCTTTCTTGCTTTAATGGCAGTGTCATTTTTAAGGCTGACTATTTTGTTGTAATGTCATTTTTAAGAACTCAAGTAATACATGTCTACCAAACCAAAAGGGTCAATATGGGCGTCTCATCTTTTAACGTCAGATTCAGACACAGAAAGCCAATAAATTGAATACTGGTATTAATACATTATCCATTTAAATACATCTGAGAATTGTGAACTGGAAATAGTGTCAGATTAAAGAAGTGAATGTTGTTCATATGCTCAGGTGTTGAAAACCATGTAGACAAAAGAAATTGCTAATATTCTCTCTGGAGATATTACTCTGATTTTTTCCAAAAAACCTAAGTGGGTGATTATTGCGTAGGCTCTGGTTAAGCTTTCTTAATGTAATGATTCCCACGCCATCTAAGTCATTAACTGCAACAGAGAATTCCGAGATCTCAGCAGCATCCAAGTTCGGCCTACCTTAAACTTATATTGCATACATTTGGTGAGTGGCTCTGCAAAAAAAATTTATTTTGCCTAATACAGTTCCTTTTACAAAGCTTACTTGCTTGGAGAATGCTCAAAGGTTTGCATTTGACTGTGAAATATCTGGGCCGTATCTTCATTCTCTGCTGAACTTGGTTTCTTGTTAATACTAAGAGGATTGTATTCCCTGCTTTCCTCTTCTCCTATACTCCTCAGATATTTTAGTTTTATTCTTATTTCTTGTGCCTCCGATGGAGAGGGGATATTTTCTTTTCTTTCTTTTAGTAAACTATATTTAGGTAGTAAAGCAAGATGGTTTATATAATATGTATTGTGTGAAAGTAAGAATTATCACCCTATGAGATTTCTAAGTGTTTTAATACTACATTCAGTTGCACCTGAATGATGTTTGACTCTTCATGCAAAAATGTCCTATTTGATTTTCTTGCCTCTCCATGGATGCCATAAATAGGAGTTCTTTGGTGGCTGTGATCATACCTTATTGATCTTGTCCCCCTGATCTCACAACAGTTCTTCTACAGCTTTGAATGGTTGTCTGAATGTTATGCTGAACTTGGACATAAAAATAAATCATATCCCCATATTTCACTGCCAACTCTGAAGTTAGTATATCTATAGTAATTGAATATTAGTGACACAAAAAATTTAATGTTATGAATATATAAAAGGTAATATGGCTAGTCTAGCCTGGAACCAGCAACTGTTGAAAATATACTTGATAAAACATTTCAATTCCTAAATCTTGAAATTATTATATTGAAAACTGTAATGAAAGCAGACAATTGTAAATAGAATTTGCATAGAATGTGCCTAGTCTGAACGCTTTTTATACGTGGAGTTAAAGATAGCCTTAAAATAACGAGGTTTATATTCAAGATCACATTTTAAGTTTCCTATACATTTTTAGTGTCACTTGCCTATCCTTCAAAATGCCAGCACTCGCTTCCCAGCCAGAATCTGTCCCCTGAAAAATAATAAGCCTCTCCTACCTTAATGTGAATTTGGGTAAATAATTTTAATTCCTCCAAGGACATATTTCTTATAGCACAATGGTCAAGAGGGTGTACGTTGGAGCCAGATTGCCTGGGTTTGAATCCCAGTGTCTCACTCGCTCTCTGAGTGATCTCAAACAAGAAAATCCTCAGTTTTCTCAACTGCAAATAGGGAATAATGACAGTTGTTACCTAGCACATGTTAAATGCTCAATAACGGTTATTACTGTGATATAATACAATGAAAATGAAAGACAGTGCTCTCTCTTATAGAGAATTTTGGAATCATGTAGTTGGTGGAGAATGATTTGGGAAGGGAGAAAAACTTTTTCCCCCTCATCTCTGAAATAGCTACAAGGTAGCTGCACGTCCTGCGTCTGGTAATGGTTCACATTTGTTAAATCTGAAAGGATGTAGAAGTGGTGGAAAGAGGAATTTTTCGTTCATGATGGGGAGCCATTCATTGCTGTGGTTTGTAGCATTAGAATGGATGAATTGGAGACAAAAGAGCTGAGGTCTAACAATTGTTTTCAAAATAGTTATGTTTATTTATTTTTTTTAATGAAAATGATTTTCACCTTCTAGACAATTTGGAAAATAAAGAAAAATGTAAAAATAAAGTTACCTCATTATCTCAAGAGCCAGAGAAAATTCACTATTACTGTTTTATATATTTTCATCCAGGTCTCTATTTTGTTTTTACACATTTAGATCATAACTGTAAATATGGTGTTATATATTGCATTTATTACTTAATTTATTGTGATCAATGTTCCATGAGATTAAACATTCCTAGTTGATGAGACTTTCAATGATTTGTCTTTATGTGGATATATTCTAGTGTATGACGATGTACTATTTTTTATTTGACCTTTACCCTATGGGTGGGTATTTAGGTTGTTTGTTCAAAATTATAACTTTGTGCATAAAACTTTCTTGGCATCTTTGATTATTTCCTAAAGACAAATCCTTAGAACTGGAACTATTAAATGAAAGGGCACAAGCATTGTTCTCAGCCTTTGGGTACCTTTCCATCAGCAATGAAAAACAGTACTGATCTCACTGTCTCCTTGCCAAGATTAAGCATTTTAATGTTAACAATTGCCAAAATGATAGGCAGTATAGTATGAGGTATCTATCCCCTTATTTTAATTTGAGACTTCTTTGATTTTAGTGAAGCTAAATCTTTTTGTATGTTCCTTTTCATTTTTATTTGTTATTCTGAATTTTTCTGTTCCTGTCCTTTGTTATTTTTCTCTTAGAATATGTTTTCAATATTATTATAAATCCTCTTACTATATTAAAATTTTCCTCATATTTGTTATACATATATTCTCAGCCTTAAACCTGCCTTTTAATTTTTAGCATAGTCAATGTGGATTTTAGTTTATGCACTGACATTTATAATTTTATTTCTCTGATTTCTTCTGTTGCCTTTCTGTTCAGAACATGGAATGGCTCACCTATACTTTCTCCTAATTTTATTTTTAATCATTTTTAACAGTTAATCTTATTTTTTATGATTTAATTTGGTGTATAGTATAATCCCCCAAACTGCTGTATTCCCCAATTTATTCACTAAACAGTCTATCTTTCAAATTATTACGTACATAGAATTTATTTCAGAGTTATATTAAATTGATTCCATTTTATTTTTTTCAGTTGATCTGATTGTCGGTTCTTGTGCCAATATGATCACTCATTCAGTTGATATAGCTTCTTAATAAATCTAATTAAGGACATTGTCCCTTGTTATATTTTAATTATTTTTTAAATTTATTTTTTGTTAGTGTAACATTGGTTTGTAACATTCTACAAGTTTCAAGTGTACAACGTTAGTAACCATCATGTGTATGTACTACATCATGCTCACCACCAGTAGTCCAGTTTTCCCCAAAGTTTATTTACTAGATGAACTTGAGACATAGTTAGAAATATCCAAAAATGTCCAGTGGGGTTATTAGTAAAAGAGCATTAATAACAACCCCCACATTAATTAACAATATTGAAAACTGGCAACCTTATCTTTTTAGTAATTCTAATGGTGTGATGTATTTTTTAAGTATTGCTTTCTTTTTGTTTTGTTTTTTGTTTTTTTGTTAGCCTATTGGATTGAGACTGATAACCTTGTTCATATTATGGAATTATATACTTCTTTTTCTAATTACCAAGAGTTTATTTTTTGTTATTACACACCAAATGAATTTTTTACTATTGTAAAATGCCATTTTATCCTCTAAGTAAGATGATCATATACTGATGTGAATTATTTTATTAATGGATGTACTAGTAGTAAATCAACTCTTTTTGGGTTAGTGTATTAAATCTTTTAAGATAACATTGACTTTAGTTTCCCTGCATTTTATTTATATTTTTTCCACATATATCTATAAATAAGCTTGGTCTACATTTCACATCTTTGACTAAAACCTTTCTATTGTGATCTGTTTTAGGTTCCGTAAAAATGTATTCTGAGAAAGTATTCTAGTTAGAAATTTATTTAAAATTTTCAAATTGTCAGTTTATACTGTTTTTACTACCACCTTTGTTCAGTTAACATCAGTATTCAACCAGTGTAATGATGAATAGGCTAGTTATAAAGAATATGGTGTTTCCTATATTTTTTCTATGTTTGTATTTTCATTCTTAGAAAGTTTGGAAGAATTTATTGGTGGAAAGAAATATGACTCCAAAGCGTAATATGATAACTCTTTGTATATCTTTCATAGGTTTTCATAGTTTTATTTGGCTTTTCTTTATATTAGTTGAATTTTGATAAATTTTTATTTCCAAACAACTTCAAACACATTGGGGAAGGGGAACAGGACTTTATTGGGGAACAGTGTGTACTTCCAGGATTTTTTTCCAAGTCAAGTTGTTGTCCTTTCAATCTTAGTTGTGGAGGGTGCAGTTCAGCTCCAGGTCTAGTTGCCGTTGTTAGTTGCAGGGGGTGCAGCCCACCATCCCTTGCGGGAGTCGAAGTGGCACCCTTGTGGTTGAGAGCCCACTGGCCCATGTGGGAATCGAACTGGCAGCGTTTGGCATTAGGAGCACGGAGCTCCAACCGCCTGAGCCACTGGGCCGGCCCGTAGCAACGCTTTTATGTTATCACAGTTGACATATATTTTCTGTACTGTTGCCATACTTAAATCTTGTCTATAGGTTGAGTCTAAAGATAAAACCAATACATAAGTGAGTTGTGTATTCTTGTGTTATTTGGGATATTCCTGCTGTCTGTGTTCCAATATCAACAGAGAATATGTTTAGTGTAAATTTCAAATGGTCGCTACATTCTTATACTCTACTACTTGCCTCTATGACATCCTCTTACTTTTATAGACTCAGTCAGATTATTTATTCTAAGCATTTCCCATTTTCCCTGGAGGTTATGTTTACCTAATACAAATACAGTCTGTTTTCTTACTACTGCCTATTGCTTGGCTCTTCTCAGGGGTCAGATCTCTATTTCCTGAACTGATCTTCTTTCTTGGTTTCTCTCAATTATTTCCCTGAATTTTATTGGGGCACCATCTTAAATAACTTTCTAAGTTACATACCATTTAAACCTTTGCAGAATTTCATATATTTGAAAGTATCATTGTTCTCTCTCACATTGCATTAATTTGATTAAGCATGATTGGGCGTAAAATTCAAAATAGAAAATTATTTTCTTTCTGAATTTTGAAGCCATGTTTTTCTTCTTCTAGAATACAGTGTTGCTAAAAATCAGATGCCAGACTAATTCGTGTTTTTTTGAGGTCATATTTGTACCTGTGTTTTCTTAGTGTTTAGGATCGTTATTGTCAGTGTTCTGAAATTTGACCTGGATGTTGTAGGTATGGATCTTTTCTCATGCATAAGATTTATTTTCTTGTGTTCTGAGAAATTTCCTGCTGTTTTCTTAAATAATATCCTTCCAATAATACAAAATGTATTTTGAAGATGATATTGGCCAGCTCTTAGATTTTTCTGATCATCTATGTGATTTTATCTTTTCTCTCAAATATTCTGGCACTTTCTATTTATTCTGTATTCTGGGAAACAGTCACACTGTTGACTTCAGACACTTCTATTAATTTTTTTTTCAGCAATCACATTTGTTAGGTAGGTGCAAAAGTAATTCCAGTTTTCACAATTATTTTTAACCTTTGAAACCACAATTACTTTTGCACCAACCTAATAGAATTCTTTTGGTGTTTCAAATTATTTTTTCATAAATTTGCTTTATGGGTTTCATGTAAGTATTTTCAAGTCTAACGAGTGGATTCGCAATCCAGTATTTTAAGATCTCATCCTATTTGTCAGTCAATTGCAGAGGGCTTTTGTTGTTTGTTTATCTTCTATATTGTAGTCTTTTCTCAGAAATTAGGTGATCTATTGCTGCCCATCATATGTAAGAATGAGACAATAGAAAAGCCATTTCAAAAATTAGTTACATTAATAACTATATACAGCGTCCGATGGGGAACAGATTTATTGGGGTTTTTACTTCGTGCGGTGTATAAATGTCTAATCACTGTGTTGTTTTGTACACTGAAAATAGTAAAACAAAACAAAACAATGACAAATGTGGGGCTGGACTTAGTCCTAAAAATAGCAGGTGAGTTGCCTGCATTACCTTGGAAGACTGCTCTGGGATGTTGACTTCCATACCAGTTGACCTAGTTCTTTTTTGACAGTTTGAACAATTTCTTTAGTAGAAAACTTACTTTTATTTTTTTTAACATGGGGATAACATGGAACGTAGGGAGTCAACTGGGCATTTCTGTGAGTACCTCTGTCCCCCCCAATCCCCCCCACACACACTTCTGCTTCTCCATGGAACCTAATATCTCCTACACTGAAGCTCTGATAGTGAAATTGGCTCCTTTTTCAGCTGCAGCCCTGTGTATTTATTTTCTAGCTTACGGCTGCTTCCTCAGTCATTGCTCCTCCATCTGTTTTCCATCTTCCAGAAACTTGGTGAAATTGCTTGAGAACTGGTAGTCTTCCTGTCTTATTCTTGAGTGTTTGGGTTTGTAACTTTTAAAATATACTTTCACTCATTTTAGTTGCAAGTTTGAGAAAGGAGATGAATTGAATCAAATGACTATGTGTAGGTCTCTAGCGTGCTGTAAAGACATATTCATTCATTCATTCATTCATTCAAACCATGTGCTTGGCATGCCTGCCATGTGCCAAATGGTTTCCAAAGATAAAATAGCCTTCAATTGATCTTGCAAAAGTTCCTGCTTTCATAGAGCTTATAGATAGAGAATTAGAAAGCTTGCTCTGTAGTGAATTGAGTCGAAATGGAGTGGCCACATTGTTACTGAGGAAAATAAAGGAGACCCAGGCAGGATTGATCCCAGGGAATGAAGTCTGGACTGTGCTCCAAAGAGGCAGCGTGAACAGACTCACCCTCTCTCTCTGTCACCATCTTAGAAAGCAGCATTCATCCTGTCCCAAGGGCCCAAATTACACCCCTACATGGACATGTGCTTCCTCTTCTTCTTCCTTTTATCTCGAGAATTTCTTTTAGGTGTACCTCTTGTGGAAATGTGCTGCTGAATTTGTGTCTCAAGCCAACCCGAAGTTTTTTTCTCAAAGGGTAATTAACTTTTCATTTGTTGTCATAATTGATACATTAATCTCAGTTGTCACAACTTCTTTTAGAGCTACATTTTTCTATTTTTAGTACTTCCTTTTTTGTCCTTTGTGTCACAGGGTATGTTTTCTTCAGTGATTTGGGAGTTACATGTTCTATTTATAATTCTATTAGTGGTTACCTTCAGATTTTAAATATGAGTTAAATATTATATTTGTAATTCTAGTAGTGGTTACCTTTCAGTTTTTTAAACTTATATTTGCTATAGCATTTTTTCTTGTTCAAAGTAAAAAAACACACCCCCAATGTCTGAATTGTAATTTTACAAAATTAGTAGTTTACAATGTTTTTCTAGGCCCCTGACCTACTTCTAAGCCTTTGTCTATATAGAACCAGATGCCATATTCATTTTTAATTTCTTAATTTGAGTCATGCTAAACAACTAGATTGGAAGAGTGAGTGGTGAAAGTAATGTTTTATTGTAGTAAACTAATGTGACTTTCTTTGCACTATAAATCTTTTAGCATATAACATATAAGGACATGGCAATATCTGGGTTTATCGCTTTCTTTTAAAAAGATAAGAGAGACCTTAAGGGTTAAGCATATATCTTAGTCATATTTCCTCTTTGGAACTAAAATTTAATATCAGAAGAAATATTTTTTGTACAATTTTTAAGCATGCCTCTACCGTACTGCAGAACCAAATATTGTTAGTGTTTGAAAAACATTCTATAAAGAAAATTAACTTGAAATTTTGGTTTCACATTTTAAACCAAGTGAAAGTGCTTTAAAGATAAGTAGTTGTATTAAAGCAACTGAAAAAAAGGTAGTTAAACAGCTTTAGGCAGAAATGTAATGATAGCAATACAGGTAGTTTGCTTCTCCCTCACCTTTGAAACTTGTTTTATTCATTGCTACTGTTTCTTTAAAATGAGTATTAATGAAGCTTTTGCCATATTCTGACAAGGGCGAAAGAGTTAAATAATTTTCCTTGCTACCCACTTTTTGTGTATATCTGAGTAGCAGCTCCACTACAGGGAGATGTGTGGAGGTAGAGAAATATCAAACTAAGCTTTTGCTCTCTGTGGATAATAAAAATTACCCACTTTCTCACAGATGTCAAATCTGGCAGATTTCCATAGAAAATTTGGATTGAATGTCAACTACCCAAATTATTTTAGTGTCTGCTGAAGTGTGTGCTTGGCAGGGATTTCAGCAGGAAAATAGGAAGTGGGTTTGAAAACATTAATAATATCTGAATACAACTTTTTAAGCTGATTGTTCCATAGATGAACCAAAGCATACATTGTCCCTGCAAATCAGAGCCCTCCAAGAAGTCCAGGTGGACACATTGTTAATGTTTCCAATATAGAAGTTGAGACAAGAGCTTATTTTAGGAGCAGGATTTTCTGTCATCGGTAGATCTTGGCCTCCTCCTTGAATAGTTTAGATTGGATAATAACAACTAAACATAGCCTACATGACATAAATACCATGTAGGCAATGAAGGTACTTAGGTATTATTAGCTATAAATCATTTGTAGAAAGGTAGATTTGTTCAAAAGTAGACTGAGGTTTGGTTAGAAGAGCTGAGTTCCAATACTGACACTGACGTTCAGAAGTCTCCATCTTTCTAGCCCTTAGTTTCCTCATCTGTAAATCAAAGGAGATGAATTGTGTCATCTTTAGGGATACTTTCAGCATATGTTTGATCTATGTTGATAAAGAAAAAATGAGATAACTCAATATTGGATAAATGTAGTTGGTTTGGTTCCCATTAGAAGAAACAAAGCTTCTTTGCTTGAGGAAGAAATTAAAACTGTAGTATATCAAATAACATAAATGAATTCTGAGCCGATATGTAGTATCAAGAGGCTACCTAATCATCACATACATTTAAATTACTGTAAATATATCTATCGTTATTCATCACAAGTAGTCCTCTTTCCTCTTCCAAATCCTACCCTGTTTCCCTGAAAATAAGACCTAGCCAGACAATCTGCTCTAAGGTGTCTTTTGGAGCAAAAATTAATATAAGACCTGGTATTATATTGTATTGTATTATATTATATTATATTATATTATATTATATTATATTATATTATATTATATTATAAAGACCGAATCTTATATTATAGTAAAATAAGACTGGGTCTTATATTAATTTTTGCTCCAAAACATGCATTAGAGCTGATTGTCTGGCTAGGTCTTATTTTTGTCATTGTGAAATTTATTCATTCATGCAATAAATTTGATTGACTACCAACTGTGTTCCAGACATTGTGTTAAATGCTACGTAGTGAAGAAAAAAGACAAAAAACAACCTGCCTTCATGAAGTTTACAAATTACAGGGGCAGACAAATGATGATAAAACCAATACAAACAACGTATACTATGTCAGATAATGATAGATGGAGGAAAAAGAGACTGTTAAGGTCACAGTGAGCCCTCAAGGAGGAAATAGTCCATTCTGCTTGGGAGGTCAGGAAAGAATTCATGCCAAATCTGTTCATACTCCAAATTGCATCATAGCTTACTCTTAATACTTTTCATCTTTGCTGATGCTCAGGTTAAACAGAACTGTTGTATGGCTTTAAATAGATAAGGAATGGCATAAATATACGATGGAGGATGGAGGATTTTTCTTCAGTTTTTGTGAGACAACGTAAGTAAAAGGAAGCAGCTGTTTACTAGGTACACACGCTGTGCCAGGTGCTGTACTAGGTAGGCACTTTGTACATGTGGTCTTACTTTGTTCTCCCCAGAGTGCCACATGAGTCTCCCGGTCCTTGTTTTACAGCTGATGAAGCTTTACACTCTAAGAGGTAAAAAGGTTGTCCTCAATTACTGAGTGAATAAACAGTTGAACCAAGATTCAAAGTCAGGTCTTCTCCCTAACTGCCAATGTGTACGTCCTTATTTTCACATGTCCATTGTTACATCATCAAATGGGTACTTGGGAATATTATGAGATAAAGGTAAAAGTGGACGTAACACATAGGATTATAGACTCTCGGTACTGGAATTGCCTGTAATAAAGTTTCCACTTAACTTGGGAGGCTTGACTTAAAATTTTTCAGACAAGTCTTAATAATAACAATTAGCACATGCCAAGTACTGAGTACCTTACCCAACTCTCTCTCTCTTCCTCCCTGCCTCCCTCCTTCTATCCCTCCATCCCTCCCTCCATCCCTCCCTCCCTCCTAATTTTGGAGTGGATACTGTTATTACCCTTATATAAAGTGCTCTCCTATTTAATCCTCACAAGTCTCTGAAGAAGATTTTATTGCCTTCAGTTAGGAGATGGAACCCTCATTTTTAGTAATCATGGGATTCATTTCAGTATCTAAAAACCCACGCAGTTGAAAAATGTCCTTTTTAGCATCGTATCTAAAATACATCTTCTCCACTATCATGAAAATGCATGCTCTTCTCCCTCTACAGACACAGGATAAAGTTATTCTTTACTTTTCTTTGTGTATTATTATAGTATATACTTGTAGATGGCTAGTCTTCATTGAGAGGAAGACATTGAGGGTTTTTTTTGGCAATGTCCTATCTTTTCCTAAATCAAGACTCATTACATATCCTGCCATCTGGGTCTTCCTCTTGCTTCCCTCAGTCATTCTTCTGTTTCTGATTTCTTTATATGATTATCGAAAGTGTCTCTGAAATACCATATTTGAGATATGGTAGATGTTGATTTTCTTAAAAATGTTGTAGGTATTAATATCTATCATAAATAAGGTATAAACATTTTCAATTGTATTTTATATCTATGGATATATAACTTGAAAAATTTTCGCAGTATAAACTCAGCTGAAAGTCTACCGTTTTATCTTCACACAGTCAATAATTTTAGTGTGTATAACAATTTATCATGTTCAATTAATACTTTTATTTTAAGGGCTTATTTTTCTCAACTTCATTTTTACAAATAATTATGAAAAATTATTATGTGATGAGATGAAATAACTTTTTTAAAGTTATACAATCACATGACTTCTAGAACTGGGATTATCTTGCATTTTAATCAGGGAAACAATGTATCCAAATTTTACTATTTGCCCCACATTGGTGTCTTAGATGTTTATTAATTTGTGATTTGTATTTTAAGGAGAAAGGAAAAATAAATATTTGCATTGTCAGATGTGAGAATATGAGGCTTTAGAAAGACTAAATAACTTTTCCAGGTATAAAAGGTACTAACTAAAATCAATAAGTAAACTTTATTGATTTTTTTCTGAGGAGGTAGGCATTGTATTAAGTTTTTTATGTGTATTAATTCATTGAAAGTTCACAATAGCCTTATAAGCTAGATTTTGTTAATATTACCATTTTATGCCAATGAAACTGAGGCACAGGGAAGTTAGGTAACATACCTAAAGAAAGATAACTACTAAATGTAGATAAGATTATCTAGGTAATTTGGCTTTACCATCTGGGCTTCTAACTCCTATGCTATATGTTTGTTAAAATAAGAGAAGCCATAGAGTTTTTAAATGGTGATTTTAAAAACACGTAGAATTTAGGAACTGCTAATATATGTAATACAGTACTGCAAAAACTTCTCTTTGTTAAAAAATGAATAAATGTCACAACTACCTATATAATTACCCATGCAAAATAGTTCTTCCTTACACTTAGTTATGAATAGGAAAACTGACATACATAGTTGTTAAAGAAGAATTTCCAGGTCAAATAAGAGATAGAGATAGTTTGACAGAACTCTAATGACATAGAAGATAGCTTATCTTGAAATCAATTTAATCTATTTATCCATCTCTCCTACCAGTCAATTTATGGAAATGTTTGAACCTTGATTTTACACCCAGGAAAGTAGAGCATTATGAATGTGACTAGGATTTTTCTAAAGAAAATATTTAATGCATTAATATCATGAATAATGCTTAATTAGTAATTGCTACGTTTCAAACCAATTTCAAGCAAAACATTTGAAGTAAAATGTGAGGTAATATATGACTCAAGTCCTCAAGTATTGTTTGCTTCCTACTTTAAGCGTAGATTCTGAGCAACTGACAGCATAGTACTGTCCAGTTCACTTCAGTTTTAACTAAGTGTTCTTCTAGTTTTAAGGTCATCATCCTTCCTTTATAAGTAAAAATCCTTAATGCACTTACTTCATGGCAGCCATTATTTATACATAATTGTATATTACATTTATTTAATAACTGAGGCATTCTTCTGTCTGTTAATTGAACATTTTCCCCATAGTGATTTTGCAGTCTTCATCAAAAAATTGTCTCAAGTTATTTTCCAGGAACTTAGCTAAGGAAAGTAAAACTCACTTTCTTTTTAATTTTTTTTACTTTTCCTCCCATCTGAAGTATAAATAAGCTTTATTTATCCCCCCTTCCCAAACAATCCCCTCACTACTACCTCTCCTTACCAGGAACCAGCTATTATCTGAGCTCATGACCTTTTACCCACTCTTTAACATTTCAAGAGACCATTTACATGTTTCCAATATTTAAAACTGTAATAAAGCACCCCAAATTGAATAACAACTAGAATGAGCATCTTTCTTTTCCTCATAAACATTTAAAATGTAGCAGTGATTTTTAATTATTTGGAACATTCGCTTTAATACGTATATTAACATTTAAAACATGATGTAAAATAAAGAGATTAATATTATGAAAAATCTGCATTATTTTAATTATGTTTTATGTTAAACGGTATGTTGAAGTTACAAATAAAGTTTTAGAGTGTATATGCTAGAAAATGAATATGATTTGTGTCTGCAGTTTTGAACCTTCTATCACTACTTTGTCATTAACTAATTCACTTCTATCACTACTTTGTCGTTAACTAATTTATTAATATAGTATCTCCATCCTAAAAATAAATACCTTTATCTGTTTGTTTTACATTACAACCTCTCTAAACTGTTTTGAGAATGAATGAAATAATTCAGATTACAGAAAGTAACACATTTGTTTTTTTTATACCTGGGAATTTGAACCTTTTATTCCCCTTTACTTCCTCCTTTTTTAATTTTTCAATTACAGTCATAGGGATTTAATGTACAGCATGGGGAATATAGTAAATTGTGATAGTGCAGTGATCACTTCTTTAGGTATACAAATGTTGAATAACTACAGTGTACATCTGAAACTAATATAATGTATATTAGCTATATTTCAATAAAAAATCTTTAAAAATAGTAACATTTATTTTAATGGTAAATAATCATTTGGAGGGCTTATTAAAACAGTTTAACGGGCTGACACCCATTGTTTCTGAATCCGTAAGTTTGTGTGAAGTCTGTGACTATGTGTATCTAACAAGTTCGCAGATGATACCGACGCTGTTTGGCCAGAGACCACTCTTTGAGAAGCACTTGCCTTATAAAATTGAATGCGATTTTAGAGAGAAAAAAAAAATACCTCAGTAACAGTAGTAACACATGTTTTATGTTTGAATAGGGGAATGTGCTTGAGTTTGAATTTGTTTGAATCTTTGGAGGTAATGACTAGAAATTATAACAGAAACAACATTTGGAGATTATGATATAAGCTACTGTTCTACACTGCCCCAATCCACACACCCACCTCATCCTTTTGGGAGTATGTGTTTGGTTTCTTCCCACAAGCAAAAAGTTTACTATGCAATGCAGAATTGCATTAACAGGGGTTTCTTTTTTGCAGGTAGTTTTTTTTTTTTTTTTTTTCCCCTTCTTCCACTTTTAACTTGTTATCAAAGGTATAACACAAAGAAAATGTGAGACAATTCAGTATAATCTCTGTGAGAAACTTCAGCTCACTGAGACAACAACATAACAGTTTCAGACTCTTTACAGGAGAGAAAATTTAGGTCAGCCTTAAAGAAGAATCTATACAAGAATGGATAATTGGATACATACATACATGTGCAAGCACATACACAATTTTTCTTTCAAAGATGCCATCATTTCCATTACCTCCATTTCTATTACCTCTCATTACAATAAACATTGTTCATTGGCAATAGTAGTTAGCACAGACTTTACTATCTTGGTTAGTTCTTATGCTTTTCAAATGCCTGTCTCCATTATAACTTGTCAGAAGTAACATCAAAAATAGCACCTTAAGCAAGTACTTAAGTATACTTCGCTAATAAGGGTAATGCATGACAAGTAATGAGACACAAACATATGTACACCTAATTTAAATTTACCATCAGTGTGGCATTGCTTACTATCTGAATATTTTCATCTTATGAATGGGATTCCTAAAAGGCCATGATCAAGCATATAACTAATAAACAGCCTTAGAAATTGAATGATGAATTTGATCTCACTGCTGTTTCGTTGACAGATGGGAATCAAACAGACATAAACTCTGTACTTCCAATTTATTGCTGGGAAGGGAAATTGTGTGCCCAAAATGCCATAAGACAGGTTGTTCTTCCAGCATTTATAGTCTGGTGGGAAGGAGAAAATAAAGGTCCTGTAGTCTTTCAAAAAAGACAGTTTTAATCCATTTTCAACATAATATTTCAGACTTCCATTTTGGATGAGAATTAGAGTATATCAGGGCCAATTTCTGAATGTTTTGTAGTTCATTCACATAATATAACATTTTTTTCAAATATGTTTTAATTCAAGTTTGAATTAAATGATTCTTTACCCAACCTACTGCAGGTACTCAGTAAATATTCTATTTACAGTAACCCTAAATATGCTTTCTTGAAATGTTAAAATTTGTTCATAAGTATGTATTTTGGTTTTCCTATAGTCTAGCTAGATGTCTCAAATAATTGTTTGTTCTATTATTTCAAGTCAACACTATAAAACTAAGATAATCTCTAGTATGGTATAGATATGAAATGAGCGTGAGATATTCATGGACTTGAAATTTTAAAAGTATGTATACAGAGGCTTATTATCCAGATTTACTGTATTATATTCTTTAGCTCTTATGTCATAAGCCTTTAAACGCTTCAATGTGAAAAAGGTTATAATTTTGTGAAGATAACAATTTTTCATTTGTCTCTTTAATTGAGATTATTTAATGTTTAATCTTCAAATTGCATGCAAGTATAATTAGTAAAAATTCTATTAATATGATTACCCACTTGAAATTTTTCTGCTCAAACATTGGAGTAGCAATATCTTAAGTATGTGAAATTTTATTAATTAATAAAGAAATGTATTGATTCACAAACATTGGTTCTACATCTATCATGAATGAATATCAGATCTAAGTTTTTAGACATTTTTTAATCCATGGATAAATTAGCTTTGCAAGAAGTGAATCTGTCTGACATTCTGGCTATAGCTTTAACTCTGGCTAATATTCTCACATAAACAGGTCTGCTAACAAGGAGACAGTGAAAGGGAATGTGATTGATTTAGTCCAACACAGATAGGAAAAACAAAAGGCAAAACTCACATCTTATAGATGGTACAATGAACAGAAACTTTAGAATCTGAAGAATGTGGTATTAGATTGGTCATAGACAAAAGTTTCATGACTTCATAATGAATTTGGTTAGTTGTGCAGTTCAATTATGCCTAAGTTTGTGCAAGAGGAAATTGAATCTGTTGATATTGTCCAGAGAAAGAGTTAAAACTAAGAGCAAGGATACTAGATAAGACTTTGCTCTAAAGAATAGAAATAGAAATTGGAGAAATCTGGTGAAGGAGAACAGCCAATTTAGTGTGAAATTATTAAAAGTATAAATAGATGAAGTTAACAAGAGTTCAAGATTAAAGATTTGAATATAGGAACTCTAAAGGAAAAAAAATAATAAAGAGAAAACTCCTATTAAAGCTAGTTGTTTGGAAAAATTAGGTGGAAACCTTTTATAAAACAAATTTTAGCTTGATTGTATGGAAACCAAAAGAGCCAAAATGGGGATCAAGGGAAGGGGATCCTTGCCTATTAAAGTAATGGTTGTTCTTCCTTTGGGGCTTTTGTGCAACTTGTGTAATTTTTTCCAAGTATTTTCTATATAGTTACATGCTCATCTCAGAGTTTTATTATCATGATATGTACTGAGACTGCAAAGTAAAGGGAAGCCTGTACCTGCGTACAAGTTTAGCAGGCTAATAAAAATGTAAACAAAACCACAGGAGTGACATCAAGAACATGGCAGAATAAGACATTCCTCATCATATCCCTCCCTCAACAACAGTTTGGCATTCACCATGGACCTAAGTGCCTTTGTGGGAGCTGTGGTGTACACCACCACACTCCAGGGGAACTGGGAGCAGTCTCTTCTCTCCGTGCATCTGGTAATAGGCATACAGACCTCAGTCCCAGCTGTGGACCCTGTGGTAGCCCATGAACTATCTCCAGCCCCTCTCGGCTGTGGCCTGGGAATCCCTGGAGAACACTGTCTCATACAATCATCCACACATAAGAGAGCTTTTGGTGTGGGTCCAGAAAAGGACTTCCAGCATATCACTGGAGCAAAAAATATACAAGTTTGAACACATTGGAGAGGAGCACTGTATCATGAGCTGCATGACTCAGGGGTAGGAAGCGTCTGGGAGAGCAGCAGATAGAACTCTGGGTGGACATGAGAGGGACACAAATCTTTAACTGTAATATGGACTCCATCAGGAAGCTTGTCCACAAACCACTGGGGACTCCTTGCCTGCAATCTCTCCAGATGTCCCATGGGGACCCCCAATGCTTTGTGTTCCTTACCCACAGCCCCTGCACCCTATGGCTGGGTCCTGTGTACACTATTGACAGCGGTGTCAAAAGTGAGTTTTGGCTGAAAGTTAATGAACACACATGGAAAGTCATCCAAAGGGCATGGAGAGACCAAAAACTTGAGCTTTAGCACTACCCTTGAGAAAATAAAAGGGAAGCCATCAGCACCTGGCCTAGTATGTTACAGGATCAAGAGAGGGTATACAAGTTTCAGAATTCTGCACAAGAGGGAGCAAGAAGCATGGAGCAGACATATCCATAAAAGAAAGGCTGAGAAAGGCTCAGAATCACTAGAGGTTTGATGGGAGGTATTTTTCTCCCAAAGTCATTCAGTAAAGACTGGAAGAGTTGACTGCTAGTTCAAATGCGAAGAAAGCAATGAAAAACTTCAGGGAACATGAAAAATCAAGGAAACATGACCTCACCAAAGGATCACAATAATCTTCTAGTAACTGATCCCAAAGACATGGAGATCTGCAATTTACCCAATAAAGAAATCAAAATACCTGTTTTGAAGAAGCTCACTGAGCTACAAGAAAAAAAAGAAAGGCATTTCAATGAAATCAGGAAAACGATACATGGACAAAATGAGAATTTTACCAAAGAGGTAGAAATAATTTAAAAAATTTTAGAAAGTCTGGATAAATGAAATGGAAAAAAGTGTAATAGAGAGCATAAACAGCAGAATGGATAAAGCAAATGAAAGAATCTCTGAATTAGAAGACAGGAACTTTGAAGTTATCCAGCCAGATGAGAACCAAATAAAAAGAATGAAAAGGCGTAAGAAAGCCTACATAATCTATAAAATACCATCAAAAGAAACAATCTGTGAATTGTTGGTATTCCAAAAAGAGAACAGAGGTACAGATGAGGAAGAAACTTATTTAAAGAAGTAATAATCTGAGAACTCCCCAAATTTGGGAAGAGAGTCAGATTTCCAACTTCTTGAAGCTCACAGGTCATTAAACTCAAAGAGGTTTTTTTCTAACACATATACTAAAACTGTCAAAAATCAAAGACAAAGAGATTATCTTAAAAGCAACAAGAGAAAAGAAGCTTGTAACTTACAAGGGAACCTCCATAAAGGCTATGAGCGGATTTCTCAGCAGAAACATTAAAGGCCAGGAGAGAGTAGGATAGTATATTCAATGTACTGAAAGTAAAGAACTGCCAATCAAGAATACTTTATCCAGTAAATTTGTTTTTCAGAAATAAAAAAGACATAAAGATTTTTTCAGACAAACAAAAGCTGAAGAAGTTCATCACCAGTACACCTACCTTAGAAGAAATGCTGAAATAAAAAGACATGAAAACAAAACAAAAAAATATACAACACACTGGTAAAGGTAAGCACATAGTCAAAATCAGATTACTTTAATACTGTAATACGATGGTATGTTAATAACTCTAGTATGAAGGCAAAGGACAAAAGTATTTAAAATAATTATATCTACAGTAATGTTATTGAATTCCCAATTTAAAAAAGAGGTAAATTGTGGAGGGGTAAAAGGGTACCATTTTTTTATGTGATCAAAGTTAAATTTTTATCAGCATAAATTAGACGATTATAGCTATAAGATGTTTTATGTAAGCTTCATGGTAACCACAAATTAAAAACCTACAGTAAGTTGACATAAAACAAAAGAAAAGAGAATCAAAGCAATCAAAGCATACAGCTATGGGAACTCTCAATCCACAAAGGAAGTCAGAACAAGAGGGAGAAAGGAGTAAAGGAAATACAAAATGGCCAGAATACAATTAATAAGATGGCATTAGTAACTCCTCACCTATCATAATTACTCTTAATATAAATGGATTAAATTCTCCAATTAAAAGATATGGAGTAGCTGGAAGGATAAAAAACCACAAAACGCAATTATATGCTGCCTACTGAGACTCATTTCTGCTTTAAGAACACATATAAGGTCTAAAGAATGGGATGAAAAAGATATTCTATGAGAGAGCAGAAGTAGCTATGCTTATATCAGATGAAATAGAATTTTAGCCAAACCTTTAACAAGAGGGCCATTTTATAATGATAAAGTGTCAATTCATCAAGAGAATATAACAATTTCTCTCTCTCTCTCTCTCTCTCTCTCTCTCTCTCTATATATATATATATATATATATATATATATATATATATATATATATATCCAACATTGGAGCCTCCAAATATATTAAGCAAATTTTAATAGATCTAAAGGGAGAAGTAGACAATACTACAATAATAGAAAGGGGTTTCAATACCCAATTTTAACAATGGGTAGGCCATTCAGATAAAAAATCAATAAGGAAACATTGTACTTAAGCTCTACCTTAGACTATATATATATATATATATATATATATATATATATAATATTTCATCCAACAGCAGCAAAATACACATCTTTCTCAAATATACACAGACAATACACGAAATCTTGAGATATGTTGCGCAAAAAAAAAAAAATCTCAGCAAATTTAAATTGAAATCACATCAAGTATCTTATAATCCCAGGGGTTTGAAACTAGAAATCAATAACAGGAGGAAAACTGCAAAATTCACAAATATGTGGAAATTAAACAACACCTTTTCAAACAAATAATTGGTCAAAGAAAAAAATCAAACGGAAAATTAAAAAACAACTCTTGAAACAAACATAACAAAAGTACTGGGATGTAGCAAAAGCAGTTTGAAGAAAAAAGTTTATTGTGGTAAATGCCTGCATTAAGAAAAAAGAAAGGTCTCAAATAAACAACCTAACTTTATGCCTCAAGGAACTAGGAAAAAAACACAAAAAACAATCTAAGCCCAAAGTTAGCAGAAGGAAGAAAATTTACAAAGATCAGGTTAGAAATAAATGAAATAAAGACCAGAAAAGTAATAGAAAGACCAATGAAACTACTAGTTAATTTTTTGAAAAGATAACAAAATTTACAAATCTTTCGCTGACTAACCAAGAAAAAAAGGGAGAAGACTCAAATAAAATCAGAAAGAAAAGAAGACATTACAACTGATACCAAGAAACGCAAAGCATCCTAAGAGGCTACTATAAACTATTATATGCCAACAAATCGATTAACCCAGAAGAAATGGATAAATTCTTAGAAACATACAACTTACCAGACTGAATCATAAAGAAATAGAAAGGGAGGGTGGAAGGACCCAAATGACTTGGTAAAGTCAAAGAGGTGTTGTCAGCATTACTAAGTGTGAGACCTTCGTGGATAGTTCCTTGAAATGGAGATTTTGTGAGAAGGAGAGCACAGGAGCTGAAGGCTTTGGAAGTGGAGAAGTCCAGGAGCAGTGGAATGAACGCTCTGGGTATTTTGCTGGTTTTAGGTGAAGATACTTCGGGGCCAGGTTGTTATGAAGGAATGGAAATGAAGATCTTAAATGATGAAGCCAAGAATGCTTTAATGTTTATTGTTCAATATATGTCGCTGTAGTATTGACAAAGGTTTAGAAAACTGTTTCTTATTATTGAGATCATGATTATCCTGTTACATTTTGGACACATAGTCAAAGTTCGTGTTTGCTATATAGAGGTAACATTTATGTTCAAAATTCCAAGTCTTCAAAATAAGTTTCAAATAACTGAAGCTTTTCATTCAACGCAAACCATTAGGATGGAAAAGTTCTTAAAATGTGTTACAAATTACTTCCTTAAAATAATATACAGAATATATTTTATGGTTGACACTCATTGTTAAATACAACTGTCAATTAATGGTATTTTCCTGGAGTGAGATAAAAGACTCTCAGCTCTTTATCCATCTCTTTCATTATTGGAGTTCCTCCATGGTGCATTGAAGTTCTATGATTTTAGAGAGCTATGGTTTGCTCTTGGTCATTTTAACAATTTGATTTCTCCCTGGTTCCCCAGAATTAGACGTTGGGAGGTGATGACTCCTGGGTTAAAGGTTACAGTAATTTTAAGAACAAAAACTTATAAAAAGTTTTCTGTTTGTTTTTTCGTCTTGTATTAGGACCAAATTATCCCATTTCCTACCAGTTTCTTGCTTACACACTAGAAGGGATTTGTACAAGTGGACGTTTTATTTTGCTTTCAGAAAAAAGAAAAAAAAATGAAGACTATCCTACCTAATAAGGAATGCTTTTCAAAGCAAGCCTCTTTTTAATTTAAAATTTTAAAATTTCTCTTAAAAATATGTTTTGAAATGATACGTATAATTTAAATATTGTTGACACAGTTCTATTTATTTTCCCCATATACATGCTAAAAGATATTGAAGCTTGTGAATTTCTGGGCACTAATTTATATTTCTGCAGATTTTTTTCTTCTTTCCTCCTTGCATACCCAAAAGAGGGCCAGAATAGGGAATTCCAGTCACTTTTGATGAGTGAGTTGAAAGAGTGTTGAAAATTTTGCCCCTTGTATGGAAAATTGACAATCTTTGAAAAAAATACGCTTATGGCAGATCATTAAGATTGATTGTGCCGGTGTCAGAAAGAGGCAAATGCATGTGTGCGTTTTATTAGATAAAGTTTCATGTGGGTCCAGAGATGGCAATTCCTCTGGACCTTTGGTTGGTAGGTGTGACTGGGTGGCTCCAAGACAGATCCTCCACCTCTCCCACCTCGTGCCACCCCACCCCACTCACTCCAAAGGTAGAGCAAAAGATTAAATCACTTTTAAATCATCTTGAGAGAATTCTGCTTCCTGGCACTTCCTTCACATGTTAGGACTCCAGTGATTTTCGTTCCCTAATTACCAATCTAGAGAATACCACAAGTTATACAGGTGACTGTCCCTGGCATAGCTGTGCCTGCAGAGGCTACAAAGCTTTCGAGGTGACGCAGGCAGCTGCACAGTTGTCTGAACACCAGTAGGCCCTGAGTGATGTGAGACAGAGCCTGTGGCTAAAGATCCTGCGCTTTGAAGGCAGGTTCAAAAAGAGTCACATGCCTTCGTGTTCTGAAGGCTGAGTTAGATGAACAGATATTTGGCACTTTCAAGATTTCTTTGTGGTACTTAAAGTTGTAACTTTCATTAGTGCCCAAGGCCTTCGGAATAAAGAAGACCCCATGCTGGAAAGGTGCAGCAAGGATGGTTTTTATCTGAACTCGTTTCCCCTTTCTATTTGAAACTAGAGGAAATTAGTGAAGCCGTCTCAATGATTTGCTGAATGATAATTATTAAAAATGAAACTTTCACATTTTATTTTAATTTTTCTACTCTTGATTCTATTAATGAAAGTTATAATAAAGCCAGTAAAGGATGAGGGGGGGATCCAGTTGGTCACAACCTATATGTATATTAATTTGAAACTTTGAAGAAGGGTGTCTTTATACATATATTTTTACATAGTAATGAAAATTATTAAGATATGACTTTCTAAAGACAGCAAACTCATGTTTTCTAAAACTACTAATACTCAAAAAATTGAATGAAAATCCTGTATTTTTTCTTTTTTTGCGTTTTAGTATCTTAATCTTTTTAATTTACATTCTTTTAACTAAATAACATGTAATAGATGTTAATTACAAAGGAGTTTTAAAATTTAATAAAGGCGTATAAACAAGAAAAAATAGAAAAAACAGTCTTACCTCAATTCAGCTATTTTGTAGCTGATTGTCTATAGAGAGCTAGAAATGCAAGTGTAATTTAACTAGATCTACTTAACACAAATGATGTGTTAAAATAAAAGGAAGATTGAAGAGATCCTCGTAGAAGTGAAGAGGGAAGACAAATGCAAGATAGCGGTTTGGGGCCATAAACAGGCAATTCATATTATTTGATTTCAAGGAGGTTACTTTATGTTAAAGTTTTGTTCCTTGCTAAAGTGTTTTCTTAGTTCATTATTAATCCACTAATTAATTTGTTAATTAATTAACATTTATTGGATATTTATTGTGGACCAAGTACTGTTCTTGACACTGAGGATGCATTAACAAGCAAGACCAAGAGCTTAAAGCTAGTAGAGTGATGCAGTCATGTTAGCATCCAACAATAAAGAATACTTACTATGTTCTGGGCACAGTTCTAGGTACTGAGGTGAGGATATAGTAATGTACAAAACAGATAAAAAAAAAAGTCCCTGCCTTCATGGGGAATGACAGACAATGCCGTTAATAAAACAAGAAACAGCAAATGGAAACATGTCTGGGGTGCTTAAGAAAGAGCAAGTAGACCCATGTGACTGAAGCAGCACACATGAAGGAGTGAATAGTAGGACATGAGGTCAGAGAGTAATTGAGTATCATTGAGGCCTTCTGGGACTTTCTAAGGACTTTGCCTTTGACTCTGAATGAGATGTGAAGCCTTGGTAGGGTTTGGAACAGAGATAATTAAATAATGTTTTAAAAGGATTATTCTGTCTGCAGTGTGGAGAGAAACAGTCTTTGGTAAAGGATGGAAGCAGAGAGGCCAGTTGGGAGGCTACTGCGGTAAGCTCAACAAGAGACTATGATGGATTAGATCAGAATGGTAACAGAGGAGGTGGTTAGAAGTGGTGAAAACCTTGATTTAGGATATTTTAAAGGTCCAGTCCACAAGATTTGTTGACCGGTTGAATATGGGGTAAGTGAAAAAGAGAAATTCCAGATGACTTGAGGATTTTGACATGAGTAACTG